>NC_069145.1:21275525-21575525 GCF_943734635.1 Anopheles cruzii
GCGTTCTCGCGTCAGTCTCAAGAGGCTCAAGCAATCGTCGCTGTCCGCGGTTATGATCTTTCGGTAACTCTGGCGGAGCCCACTTCTGGAGATCTGGGAAAAAAACGGAGCAGGATTCAATTTGCAAACACCGTTTCATTAAGCAATCATACTTGGGACCATTCGACCAGCCGAACCGTTTTCGGGTGGGGGTCGTCTCGATTGCAGCTCGGCTCGGCAGGAATGGCCACAAAGAACCACCACGAAAAAAAAGTAGAACGAAGATTCTAATTAAGATAAAATTAAAGGCAACACGCGGGCTACGGGCGGGCGAAAAGCGAAAACGCGGACCGCGCGAAGCACGACGCGAGCAACGGGCGGTTTCAACGGGCAACGGGCGGTTGGGGCCACAATGAACAAAATTAAAATCGTGGCGCAGCCCCCAATACATTCAAGAGAGGGAGAGAACCCCAACATAAAATCATCCAGCGGCCAATCAAACCTCGAGGCGCGCGCGCGCGCCCGTTCCCGATCGGGGAGCGGTTTTCCTTTCAGGATAAGAAACTCGATCACGAGAACTTTGCACGGCCCACGGTAATGAGTCGACGGTTTTTTGGCCGCGTTTCCGATGTTTCCCTTGTTCGTAAAATTATTAGATCCATCGCATCTCGAAGGCCATTCCGTAACGTAACGGCCGCCCTTCAAGCCGGGCGCAGCACCGAGGAGATAATTCACCAATTCAATTAGCGGCGAATAATGGAGCCAGTGGTTGGGTATGATCTTATTATAAAATTATAATCGTTACAGCACAACAACGGCCCCATCGCCGGGCCAATAAATAGGGAAACACATACCAGACACAACCGCACCGCACATCAATCGGTGGTTTTCGGGCTCTGGGGGCCTATTCTTCGCTTGGGGCTTGGGTACGGATCAAGAATAAAAAAAACGGGCCAGATTTGGTAACATAAGACCCGCGGGCGGTGCGATAACATCAGCCGAGCGATCCGGGCGTTCTAGGCGTTCCCTGCCTGCCGCTAATCGCGCGTTTTAATCGATTCGCTTGGTTCCGTGGCGCTCGCTGACAGTTGACAAAACAGCGCCAAAAGCTGGGACATCGGCCAAATTAATGGGACGCCGAACGGCCTCGCGAAACCTTTCGAGGGCTAGGATCTACTAGCCAGCACTAGCCAGCCTCGAACCATCGATCACCGGTGGGCAGAGTGGATCGAACGCGCCCGTCACCGCCGATCGCCATCGTAATCAATATTTTACCACGCGGGCCCGGCTTCTTATTCGGAACCGAAAGAAAAGAAATTAAGTACTAACGCACACACACACACACACATTGGTGGCCACTTTGTCCCCGGCGACGGGTCCGTGAAGATCGACAAAATTTCGTTTCATTTTCAAGATCACCGCGCGCTGATAAGACATTTAGCTAACGGCGAAGATGCGGCTCCGCGAGGGACCGCCGGGGCCGGGGATGTTTGATGAGCGATCGTCTTGACGACGACGACCACGACGTCGCCGGCCACGGTGACACACACAGCAAAGGCGCAAGCGAAACCCCCCCCAAAAAAGATCCGAACGACGTCGACGACGAATCGAGTGAAATCGATATCGTCCGCGTCCGACCGGACGATCGCGAGAAAAGACATTCCCGAGCCCGGCCACGATAGGACGCTATTAATCAATGCCTCTCTAAAAACATCACCGGCATCACCGGGGTCCGGTCCCGGGACCAGCGGGTCGGGCGGGCGGTCGATCCATTCTGTGAGCCAACCCGATCGCCCGAAGAGGTCTCACCGTCGCCGACAATTAATAGAGCTATTTTATTATTTTATCCATCGAACTTTAGTGTGTGTGTCTTTGTGTGTGTGTGTGCGGCTGATGTCATTTTCTCGGAAGAACGCACCCACCACCGTCCACCCGCGAGGGCGATATCATGCCGGACCCCACGGCTCATCCGACGGCGGGCGATAAAGCGGAAATCATTCGTCCCGCGCGGAAAACGATCACGAGGTCACATGTGTGCCGCTCCGGTCCCCCCGGGCTTTGTGTCCGGTGGTCTGCTTTTAATTGGAACGCAGCGGAATGGGCGGAAAAAGGAAGAGTAAGAAAGAGAGAGAGAGGGAATGGAACGATCGATCTTGGGGTCCACAAAGCCAAGCCAAGCCTAGCTCCTCGAACGAGATACACACGTACCGGCCACTAATTAGGAAATTATTCATTATTTATCTCCCGAATGTGTGCGAGTGTGTGTGTGTGTGCCCGAAGTTCCCGAAGCAGCATTTGGACCTCCAATTCTCGCCGGTGTGCTGTCTTCCCGATCTCCCGTTCAAGCCTTATGCGGACCGCATTAAGATGCTTAACGCGCTCCGTAGCTTGGTCCCAAATTGAATACACTTTTTTCAGACCCGGAGGTGGCCGGTGGTGCTCAGGTGCCATGTCGGTTGACAAGTCGCCGAGACTCCCGAACGGAACTGTGATCGCCATCCCGCCGCAGTATCGCTTCGGCGCTTAGGATTATCGCCGGGATTTTCTCACTCCCGATAATGTTGGACGGCCCAGTTGACGGCCAGTTGCTCTTTATGTTAATTTGATAACCTGCCTCTGCATTAGCGTCAGGCGGGGGGTGCGCGCGAATCAGGCGGCCCCAAACGAATGGGTTGTTTAAGTTAATTGGACTCCGGTGCACCCGCGAAGATGGCACCCAGCGTTCGATGATTTAATGGGAGCGCTTGAAGCGATAGCGAGCGAGCGGGAAGAAGAAAACCGGACCCGGGAGTGACGGACGGAAATCGAAATGAAAATGGCTGTCCAACATTATGTTGCTGGCGCACGGCTGCTGGGCAACTTTCAAAACAATCGGAGGACCAGTTACGACTGTCACGGCGCTGGTTACACCGATACACAGTCCCCAATAAATCACCGGACCATTCGAAAGCGGCTTCGATCGTCGGCTGGCGGATTAATTGGGCGATCCAGCGCATAGCGGTGGGAAATCCGGTCGCCGATCACTCCGAAAGCCGGATTGCGATTGATTAGATTGGGGTAGAATGGTTAAAACTTATCTGATTTCCAAAATGCCGTTGATCCTTTCGCCGCCCAGAAACTGGAGCACCAGTCGCCGTAATCAGTCACACGTAATTGGCTGCCTTTTTGCTCGCAAATCATATTTAATGCGCAGCATAATGGTAATGCAAAATTAATTAATTGGAAAATATACTTCGATCCAAATTGCCTCGCCCCCCCCCGTGGGCTCGATGAATCAATTAGCCTGGCACACCGAGTGCGGACCAATCCTCCGGGTAAGCGCGTCAATTAATCACGCAATTTGCAACGCCGGCTGGCGCTACCACCCACCCGGGGGAGGGTGGTTGATTAAATGGCACCATCGAAAAAACGGCGAACCCATCGAACCTTATCGTCTCAACCGAAGCGAAAAGAAACGGCCCTTTCGCTGCCTTTCGCCGGCGCTCAGCTCCACCGGCAAGGCACCCGGTGAAGGTGCGCCCGTGTTCGGTAGCGTCTTCATCGACCGACTCGACCGATTTTGCGATTACATTCGCTCCAAATCACTCTCTCACACACTCCATTAATATTCAAATCGGCGCCCGGGGAACGCTCCTCTCACTCGAGGCGAAGAAAGGTGTAATACGAGCATGAAACCTGCATTAAATATTGATAAGCACCTCTGAGGGGCGCGCAAGCAATGGCAACAAATCAACGATTCCGAGTGTGGTGTTTGAAGTTTTACTTTCTTGCCCACCACAGGCTAGCGGGGAGGCAGAAGAGACACGGGAGGATTGAAAGTATGCGACGACGACGGGGACGTTTTTATTTCCACGAACCCGTCGCGACAACGCAACGACGACGACGGCGACGACGACGGAAACGTTAGAAGCGAACGATGGCACAAGTGACGAACCCGCGGACCGCGTCGCGACCGTGGGACCGTGGCGATCGAACGTCCCGGGCGCGCGCGATTGACTATGCGCGGGCAACCTAACGGGACGCGCGATGATCGTTTGATAGGTCAAAATGGGACGACGGGGCAGGAACTTACCATTGAGATCGCGGTGAGAAATACGACGACACTGGTCCACGAGCAGAGGTCGCCGATTCCCATCTTTCCCCGCGTTTGTAGAGGGCTCCGGGTTGCCGGGGCTCCTTTCGCGTGTGTCACCGTGTGTGTCTGGGTGTGTGTGTGTATGTTCCGGTTCAGGCTCTTGTCTAGAGACGTTGGCCACTTCACACTCCTCCGGTCGTGTCACTTTCAGTGCCAATTGTTATGCTCCTTTTTGGCCAAATATTTCATCACACTCGGACCCTCACTCTCACTGCTGCTGCAATTTCGAGGGTTGCCCCTTTCGCCAGCCTGCTCGCTGCTGCCGCTTGTTGCACTCACACGCGCCACTGCACTTTCACACGGCCCATCGCACCTCACGCGGCGGAAAAGCCGCCCAACGTAAGGCGCACGCACGCACGGACACCACGCGCGCCTTTCACCTCTGCGCGCGGTCGCACTCGCGGGACACCAATTCACAACGGGCACATCACGCAAAACCGTCGAGTGACACACACGCGGCCCGCCGAAATCCAGCCTGGGCAACTAATGGGCGCGGCGCACACTCATTTAAATCTATTCCAACCTGTCCTCATTAGCACACACTTGTTTGGCGTGGCGCCCCTCGCCTTGACGCGGTGTCTTCGGAAGGAAACAATCGAACCACACAAACACACAGCAAAATGCTCAGGCTCGGCAAAATCTCACGACTCGCGATCGCGCTCGAAGCCACGATCGGCTCAATAAATCCACCACTTTATCACTCTATTCCCGCGTCTACTTCGATTGCGGTTTATGTGCCGCGCTTACTACGTACTGTCGGTGTGTGTGTGTGTGTTGGTTCACCGACAACGATGACGATTTTGGGGGTAAAACAATCTTCTGCTTTCTTCTTCGGCTGCTGCCGGCTGCCGGCTGAAGAATGTGTGGCGTAACGGGATTCTCGTAGCCGCCAGAACGGGGAACACTACACCGGCACAACACACAGGACTCCGCACGCACACTACCCGAACTCGAACCAGAACAGCGCGATTCAAATAAATTAATAAGTTGATGATTACGATTATTGTCACACACAATCACGAGAGCGGGCGCACGCTGGCCGCCGTTCCCACGGCTCGCCGGATCTATGATCTATGATTTATGTTGCCCCACTAGCGGCGGTCACTGGGGTGCCATTCTCTCGCGTGGCTCACTTGAATCATGGACGCAGTCACTGTCACTGAACACCTTCGCACACCTGACACAACCGTGGCACGGACGAACGGAAGCGGAAAGAAGTAGGAACGCGGGCAAGTTGTGCAAATGCATGGCCCGTTGGCGATGACGTTGACGCGCGCGCTGTACGCGCTCTTACCTCTCACTTGGCCGGCGGAAAAACGAGAACTGCCGACTGTTTCCAAAAACGCTCGAGGCGCGCTTCGCGAGTGCCCCGGTTCGGGCCTCGTAATGGGCGGAGCTTAGGCCCGGACTTCGGGCCGAAAGCGCTCACGGCGACGCGAGTGGCGCTTCGGGCGCTCTCGGGGCGCTCTCTGAGTGATTTTAAGCCACCGCCGACGGCAAAAACAATCGCTCACCTGCAACAACGCGCGCGGCTCGTCCTTCGAGAGACACCGGTTCCGGTGTGTGCATGTGTGTGTACGCACCCTCCGACGCGTCGCCGTTTATTGCTCGCATATGCTGTCAGCGTTCGCGCGCGCTCTTGCTTCCGATCAAACGCCCCCGGGAGATTTGTTTTTCCTGACCTACAAACACAAATATTATTTCCTCTTTTCTTTCCTTTTTTTGTCGTTGCTATCCGAGGGCCCGAGGGCTGCGCTTTAATCGGTCGATGTCGGGTGAGGTCCCTTCCGCGGGAAATCAGTCCCCGGCTGACCGGGGATTCGTTGCGGTGACTCGGGGACAATTTCATTAGTCGCGTGCAGGACACGAGGGGGATCGATATGAATTATTGCGTCATGCAGTTCCGGCTTTAATCAAGTACCCTCCAGTGCACAGGCAGCAACATTTGGCACCATCGTTGCCGCGGGAAGGATTTTCGATGTAAATTAGGGCTTTGAAATTGAAAGTAGTCCGAACCGGGTCAGCAGAAGGTGAAAAGTGTGACAAGTGGACAGATGGTGCGGTGCGGTGGGTTTGCTCGCGCCTGTTGCGTGTCTGGAAGGCACAACTGGAAGGGAGCGTCGCACATTTCGCAGCCAATAATCGATTGAGCCGATAAATAAACCAAACCGACCACGTGGACGGTTCGCGCGTTCCGGATGTGGTCCGCCGACCATTGGTCCCGTTAGGTCTCAACCCCTCGGCCCCGGCGTGGCATAATCACGCCCGTGTCTGCGCGCCGTCTAGTTTCGGTTCGCCCATTCAACAGGTCCTGGCCCATTCATGCCCGCGCTGCGCTTCGCCTGGGATGATGGTCGCTGAGTGATTTGCATTTAATAGGAGCCCGGCGTAATCTGGCCGAATGTCCTTCCGTGTCTGCACACCTAATCAGAGAGTTTCATTCAGTAAAGATGGCCACCAATGGCTTAGGCTGATCCCTTCGCTAATGGCGCTTCAGCAGCCACGGTAGCAGCCACGAACGGCAGCCGTAGCCTGGAGCAGAGTTTTGCCCCCTGCGTCGCCGAGCACGAATGATGGGGTTCGACGGATGGCGCTGTTCCCCGAGCCCCGGGTTATTAGTGGGAACCACAAGTTAGACGGTTTTTTTGGAACCGAGCGCATCACGATACCGGCGTCCGGACACGCACGCATCCTGTCGGGATGTCGAGGAAAACAGGTTTTGCGGACCCACCAACCCGAACACCCGAACGGACGGACGGGAAGGAAATTATGAGTTTGATTTGGTCCGGCACGAAACGTTCTGGTTCTGTTCTGTGTTCTGTGTTTTTCGGGTGGGCAAAACTTCATTTTCGCTGCGAAAACTGGCGCAAAAAGTGGCCTCCGACAAAAACACGCCAAATCAAATGGGCGTTTAAAAGCGCTTACCAACACACATCTGGCCAAAAAGGGTGGCGTGCGAATGCGAAACGGCAGCAACAACCGGGCAACCCGGCCAACAACTGGCTGGCTGGCTGGCTGGCTGGTTGGCTTCGGCGAGATGGGATCAAAAGTCGGGAAGTTCTATCATCATCCGCGCCGATGAGCGATGCGATTCGGCGAGCGAAAGGTAAGCATTTAATAAATTGAAATTGGTAACAACGGGAAGAAAACGGAACGGGCCAACGAAGAACAGCAATCAAATCGGACGACGCTGGCCGCTCGTCGAGACGTTGCCGTGGAAACAAAAAGGAGTCTGAAAGTAATCTGTGTTTCAAACTTCGCTTCGAAGGCACTAGGGTTGGTTTGTTGATTTCGCAACTTTAAAGTAAACGACTTTCATTTTCCAAACTCGTATACGAAGATGGCGTGAAATTTTTCCGACCTAACAGAAATGCAAGACACATATTCTCGCATATTCTTCTCCCATCTCGGTAACCCGTCCAAATAGTACTCGGAAAAGTGGTACTTTTTCTCTTCGAAATAATTGTCCACGAAGTTGATTGCCTCTTGATTTGAAGAAAACCTCCGACCAAAAAGAAGTCGCCGTAAACCGTACCTCGTCGATTTTCGCCATGGCAATTGCTGAGGTGTGAGAACACGTTTTTGGTCTTACGTGAGCAAATGCGGCAGCCAACGCGTGGACAGCTTTCTCTAATGACTAAATGTTGATTTTAAACAAACTTTTTTAACATGCCTATAAGCTCTGCTATCTCCTGAATTCGGTGGTCCTCTAGCACCATTTGGTGAACTTGTTGGCGATGTTTTCGCCGGTTGTTGCAGTCTTTGGACAGCCCTAAAGACCACATTTAAATTAAGTTCTCCAAGTTGTAAATAATGGTAGTCCCCATACACAGAATTCAACTCATCTTTGATTTCAAAAGCAGAAACTTTTGGTGAGTAACTGTCAGAAGATGGACAAACAAAGTCACTTCAGCTTTCATTTACTATTGCTGCCATCGGCATGTTGAGGTCGGCAAAAGTATCTGCCAACTCTCGCAAAATAAATCAGCTCAATTGAAGCTAAGACGTTCTAGATGAACTAGAAACTAGAAATTAAGGAAAGAAATTCTTGGATTGATGACGGAACATTGAAACGTACAGTGGATGGCGAAATTAACCTTAGTTCAAGAACACAAAAGATTTTTGGAAATACGAGGATGAAAAACTTGCTTTAGTCAATCAAAAATCAATCAAAAACATTAAATAAGATGTGTAAATGTTAGTTTTGGTGTATTTAGGGATGATTGATACAAGAGAAAAATTTTGGTCAAACATATTTGGAACAAGCCAAATTTCTCTTCGGCGAAAATAACCTTAGTATCCGCAATACATACCATTCCGCCCAGGCAGTGTATCCAAACATCCTGGTTTTGTTATGTGGTCTTTTCTACAGTCTTTATGTATTGTTTTGGTATAGATTGGTCCGATTAATTTGGCTAATTCTATTAAATTGAGTGGGATCTTTACGCATACTCTGAAGCTCATGAATAACCACATGTTTTCAGTGGTTGGCCGGTCTGGACAAAGATGGTTATACCCTAAAACTTTGATATTATCATCCACGAGATACTACATGACTAGTTCTGGCTTGTGGATTGCCGCACTATCCTCTGGTGCGGGGAAATCTTCACCTATAAGACTTGTTCCTTCTCGAATAATTTTTGATTCGTCGATTTTTGACCAGCTTTCAAATCAGCATGACCAGGAAAGGTCATCAACTTGTAGGTTTCATGTAAATAATGCATCCCTGAAACATAATGCCGTTGTAATTTGTTTCCTAATTGATGATTTAGGTCCCTATAGCAGAAAATTTGAACTCTTTATAATGAGAAGTGAATCATACCAAAGATTCATCACTCCAAAACAGCTTTTCTCACAATAAACGAAGCTTCAAAGCATGCAGATAGTAAAATACTGTTCTTTTTTCGTATTGGCCATCGTTAGGTGCGGAATTTTGTTGAAAAGAATGCCAGATTTGTCTACATGCTATAGGCTACGTCGAATGATATGCAAGGAAGGGAGCTGAATACTTTCTGATTTTCGTTTTTGGCCAATATTTTAGGCGGATTGCAAATGGTTTGTGGAGGAGATATTCAGTATACGTTTATTAACTCGTTTTGGTGTTGATTTCTTGCGACCACAAACTTTAATATGATCAATACGACCATCATTTTCATACAGCTTGATTATTGCTGCCGATTGCTTGCTCGCTTTTGTCGAAAATTCGTGCAATATCCCTTTCATTTTTACCACTAATACTCAAATTAATAACTAATTTACGTTATTAATTGGTAATCTTGGGATATTTAGAGGGTTCTACCATATTTCAAGCTGAGAAACAGCATAATGTCTTGTGAATTCTTCACCATGCGTTTCTCAGCTTTAATTCTGAATTTTGCATATTAAAACATGTAAAATATCATGTTGTTATTGCTCGTAAATTTAAAAAATGTAAACTAGTTGCTTTATTACCGAGTAAAACGAAGGAAATTGGTGTGAAAAATAAAAATTTCAAGCTTCCAAAAGAAACTAAGGTTAATTTCGCCGTGCTCAAATTGACCTATGACCACAAATGGCCGCACCAGTCTACTAGATTACATCTAAATGTAATTTTATCGCCCACATTTTAGTCTTAGAACCTCAATCTAATATTCAACGTCTCAAAAGAACCATTCAAATAGAAGATGTACTCATATTTTCACATATTATTTAAATGTTCATGAGCTAAGGTTAATTTCGCCATCCACTGTAGTTCTTTTCTAACTATTTCGGTGTTGGCCACTTGAATTTTGGAACGAGGTCCATTTTAGGGATGCACAGTAATTATTGTATCCCTTTTTGAAAAATGCAACCTATGAGGTCGGAATTAACTGAGTCGTCAATCCTTTTCAAGCCCTGTTCAACGGTATTCAATCGGAGGCCCTAAATTCGTCATCATTTAATCAAACATAATATCATTTATTGGGTTTTACAACAAACTCTTTTTCCTCTTCAGCTTCACCATCATTCTAAGCGTTTCAAACCAACTTATCGAGCAGCGCGCTCGTAGCATCGTGACCCTCGTGGAAACTCGCGTTGGATCCTTCGATCACAGGATCCCGGGCCCGGTTCGCTGGGGCCCGGTTCGCCGAGGGTTTAAATGAGATAACAAAACACAGACAAGTCAAGATAAACGCCAAACGGCCGAACGGGAAGGCAACGAGCGAGCAAAACTGCGACGCTGCGCGAGGCTGCGGCGCTCGTCTCGCGCGCAAACGCCTCAAACGCCTGGCACGAAACTCCCGCCGGCCGTTTCGCGCTGTGCGGTGGAAGAAAGATGATCGGTCGAGCAGGAGCCCTGGGCCCTGGGGCCCGCGGATCGGTTGCTTCCCATCAAACACGGCACGGTTCGCACTTCCTTCCCTGATGCCTTGCCTTGCTCCTCGCGCGCCGACGCCGTGAAGCACGTGAATGACGATTTCCAGCGAAAAATCCTGACCAGAAATCCAGTTTTTCAAGATTTTTATTTTTGTTTTGTTGCTTGCACCGCTGGGGGAGCCCCCGTCTTCCCCATCGTCGTCGTGCCCCCCCAATGCTGGAGCCTCCTAAGCACCGCGGGTGCGCCGCCCCGGGCACTGGAGCATCCTTCCCGCGAGCTGTTTAACTACCGCTCTCGGGGGCCGCCGGGACGCTACGGGACCGTGTTTCGCAAATCACGGCAACGGTCGATTTGTAGCATACTCCTTCCGCCGACGAAAGTTGTACACACGCACACAAACTCCCAATTACCCCCCCCGAGCACACACACGGGCAGCACGCAACGGTCGACGTGATACGAGACCGTCGGTGCCGCGCGCCGGGTTGCGGGTCCCTTTCTTTCAGAACCTTCGGCAGGCAGCTTTAAGGTTAAGTAATACACGCACACACACCGCGGCGAGGCACGGCCACGGTCGGGACGCGAAATTCACGTTCCCCGAAAAAAGCACAACTCACTCGCGACGGCCTCGGCCTCGGCCGACGCGACGAAATCGACCAACCGAATATCGATTGCTTCATTTGCTCTCGTTTTCCGTCCAGGGACCGAGGGTCCCTCGTTTTCGCGTTCACCGCGTTCGGAGGAGCATTCCGCAGGACTCGCGGGCCGGTTAGCGTGACGCACCCCGGCCACGGTAGGATTCTTGCTAATCTCACGGAACGATTAAAAGCGTGGGGTCGCGCTATGCCTTCAACGCGGGTTTAGGCCCGTAACGAGTGGCAAGACCTACCAGAAACGAGGGAAACACTGATTCACACGTTTCCCAACCTGTAACATCTGGGGTTCTCTGGGGCCAGCGGTTGTTGACACGGCCACCAATATTGGCACAGGGCACGGCAAGGGGTGGCGAAGGAAATAGCGTTCACTGTTCTCGTAACTTCACACTCCACGCAGAGGTGAGTAATGTTACTTTTTGCAATTTGGCACAAAATGGAGAAAGGCAACCTCTGCGCTTGTTTGTCCACAACAGCAACACAGCGCGCTCTCTTTCCATTGTTCTTTATAGCTCTGCATAATGATAATTTACTTTCTTCTCTAGTTAACTTATTTCAGTTTGTTGTTTTATTCATCATTGTTTCTTTCGGTTGCTGGTAACTTGTACTGAGTCTTTTTATGTACGCTTGAAACAACTTTACACAAATTAACCTTTCACTTAACCTTTTGTTCGCCATTCCTTTTTGGTGTTGTAATAGTTTAATAATGTACACATTAATTTAATTATCTTCAGTTTAGTTGTTTATTGATTGATATTTTTACGTCGTTGGCTTTATTGCGAGCTCGAATTTACTTTTCTTTTATATTATACTCTTTTATGTTTTCACCTTTTACTGATTTTTCGCTTCCCATTTTTGCAACTGACATGCAGAATCGTGAGCTTATTTCAGGTTTCGTTCTCCAAATTCTCGTTCAATCATTCAACGACAAACATATTGCCACAATAGCTGCTTGTCCTAATTTAGGGTTTAGTTCTGTTAGACTTTTACTTTTTCAGTTTTTAATTCGTTTGCACTATCTGTCGCTTCGTTGGTTTAAGCTCTTTGCGTAGTTGTTTTTGTTTTTTTGCTGTTGCTTTTTCGCTTAATTGTCGTTACATTTCCTAAGTAAGTCATTTGGCTTCGGTCCGGCCATTGCAGTGACCTGCCCCCCCCAACGAAAACCAAACTTTTAATGCTCCCACCAGAGCCGCATCCCTTGCGGTCC
Organism: Anopheles cruzii; assembly: GCF_943734635.1. Classification (NCBI taxonomy): domain Eukaryota; kingdom Metazoa; phylum Arthropoda; class Insecta; order Diptera; family Culicidae; genus Anopheles; species Anopheles cruzii. Next base: position 21,287,834 of record NC_069145.1, read on the forward strand.
CCCTTGGGGCCCTTGTTTATTTGTTCAACACACCATCAACGCAACGGTTTACATTCGAAAACGGAAAGAGAGCGAGGCGGGCAGAAAAGACCCAATGGAACCGACTCCAATCGCCAATTGCTTGCCCACCGACCAAAAAACGCACTCACCTGCACCTTGCTGCGCATGTTGCAGCTTCCCGGTGGGTCTACGTCCCGGGCTGGACCGTTGTTTGAGTTTGCGATTACGTTCGGTTTTAATACACATTTCGGGCCGTTCGTCCGCGCACCGAGGCGTACGTGCCCGTTGCCGTAGTCTTCTTTGCGCCTTCTGTCGCTTCTTTTTTAATGCCCGTTCGCCAAAAACTCCCGGACCCTGCGGACTCGCCGGACGCAGCTCCCGGAGGCGAAGGGAGCGCGCTGGGACGCGCCGGCAGTGACTTTATACACTTTGGAACAATTTTACGATTATGATTTTATTATGATCTGTGTGATTTTTATTGCAACGCACTCCAATAAGCGGCGGACGGAGCGAAAGAGAGAGAGAGAGAGAGCGAGTGGCTTTCTCCCTGTTTGGGGCACGCCGTGCGGCCCAGGGGCACCGGCGTAAGGAAAAACTCCAAAAACTTCGCCCGAGCAAATGAAGTTCGCTTTTTGGTACGCGCTTTTTATCTGCGGGCCCTCAGCGCGGTGCGGTGCCCAATTCTCAATTCCGATCGATTCGATTCGATCGGACCCGGACCATTGGTTTCCTTGGGTTTCCTTGGCCCGAGCGAGCGACTTTTGCTGAGGTTATCTTTTATTGATGGGACCGACTGGGTGGGTGTGGGGGGACGCGCATAAATCGAGCGCCGCCGCACGATATCAGAAAGCAATCACGCCCCACAATCCGGTGCAACCTCGCGGGAGAGTAAAAAAGGTAAATAAATTCAACGATCAGCACGATTCACGATCCGAACGGCGATCGGTCCCCGGCGGTTGGTGTCGGCTTTTCTTTCCGGCCGGCCAGCCGGCGAATGTAATTTACTCCCCTCCGGGGTCCCTCGGGACTCGGACAGACTTAACGCAACCCCGATTCCGCTGCACTCTGCGTGCAGTTTTGTGAAAGGTGATGAAAACCGTAGGTGGCCGCCCGCCCGCCAGTAAGCTGGTGATGCAGTTCGACCCAGGTTTTTGGGGCGAGTGAACGTCTCGGGCGTAAATGACCGAAATAAACCCGAAAACGCCGCCACCAGCACGCCATCCGTGGTCCGGGGCGAGAAGTGGACCGAATCCAGGGCATGTCATATTTCACGCACGCACACACACACACACACACCAGCGCCATCGGCCGCCGAGTAACTCCAATTACTTTTATTTACACTATGATACGCTCCATCGCGCGCCACTCTGAATCCGTTTCGGATTTGGATCAGATTTCCAGGACCTCCTCCGATGGGGTAATGGGGCCTTTCGTTTCGGTGCCGGCTGCGGCTTCAAACGGCCGCGGGGTGTTCTGTTACACCCGCAGCCCCATTTGGCGGTCGGTGAACTACTGAACCCTCTGGGCGGCCACACCGTATCGCACCGCGCGTCCCAATTTGCATAACGCGCGCGAGGCGCTAAAGCGAAATCTCGCGTGGCACTTTGGTCCTTCGGGTGACCGGGCACGGGCACGGACTAGGCTAGAAGGGGCCTCTTGGGAAGGGGTGGGCCACGGTTTAATTATTAGCAGGCAACCCCAAACCTCCGCCCTAGGAGCCGAAGCATTAATCGCAAATGGTCCGCAGCCCCCGGGCGATATGGTAATAAACTGTAAGACCCCACCCGAGAGGTGCGCGATGATTCTAAGGAACAGCTGACGTACTTCATGACTTATCCCGGAAGACCGGAACCCGGGGCGTGATGCAGAACTATTTTCGCACCTTTTGGCCGATTAACCCAACTCTCCAAAGGCTCCAAAGGATGAGTGCACTTATCGGCGTGAGCCGGGAACTCGTGTCGTGTTGGGAAATCGCTCCACCCTAATCTCTGTGCTGCTGAAGCCTGCGTTCGAGACATGGCCAACAAGGGGCACCAGGGGCACCCGGGACGGTAGAGCGTGCGAAACAATATTTCCCGGTATCGACCCGAGGCGCGTTAATCTTAAACACCGTAATTACATTAGTTTTATGCTCCACTCCCCACTTATCACTGGGCCCCAGCCAGCTTGTTGACTCCGAGACCGACCGTTGACTTGTGGAGACCGACCGAAGAACCGAAGGGGCCCAAAAGTGACACACAAAAAGGTAGGAATCGCGAATATGGTGCCCGAACATTGCTCACAGCTCCCCCCCGGGTCGATCGACCGTGGACCGAGGATCCTTTATCTATTGTGCCACTTTACAACTAAATATTGTTTATTAATATTCAGAGCTGCGAGGGGGTGGCCCCGCCTGGCATCGGGATGGAGCAGCCGCCTGGCGGGACGTGCGACAATCTCGTCCGTTAGATAAAGCCATAGCGAACATGCAAAGGCAAGGCACGGCACGGCACGAAACCGCGCGGGTCCTGCTCACATTGGGTCCTCTCGTTCGCGTCCAGAGTCCGAACCATCCGCGGGCAGCGATGAATGAACGTCGTCGTCGTCGTCGGGGCACGTTGTTGTCCGATTCATCGCACGCGGCTTGTTGCCGGATCGGCCGGTCGTGGGGTCGCCGCGCAAAGGGCGACCTTTTCGGTGCCTCGGTGTTGTTTCTTCGTCTTCGTATTCGCCTTTCTTCCGCGAAGAAAGCTTCATTTCCGAATCGCGCACAGCGGGACGAACGTAATGGGTCAAACCGCGTCGTTTCAGGTTGTAAACGCCGGCGAGTCCAGCGATTTTATGGACGACAATGACGACAATCAACAGGGGACTGAAATCGGTCGGGACGAAAAGGTAAATTCGGCCAACATTTTTTAATGCTCATATCAACAGCTTAGTATGAGAGCTACCGTTCGGATTGTTTGGTGTGGCATGGGCGTTGATTGAAGGTGGAATAGGGTCAATTTAGTCGTCTGTGTGACGACTTGGTGTGAAAAATTCGCCCTAAATTATTTGGTACCGACGTGACCGACTGACTAGTTTCGCCTTCTTTGTCATCACGTGGATTGAGTGCTGTTAGTTCTTCCGGAATGTTCTAGGCTCTTGTTTTTATTTTGAAGCTGTCAGTATTGGACAGTATTTGTTTATTCCACTCCTGTTGGAGGGCCACAGCTATGCTTTAAGAAATGTCAAATGCAATCCCTGCTGTTTTCCCTGCTATTTGGACCCAATTACAAACACAAATATGCTAGCTCCACAGACAAGGGTTTTCCATTTCTGTTGCTGAATAGTATCCATTTCTGTTGCTCGACTATTTCGCGTGCATTTCCTAAATGGAAATTGGAATCGATTGTAGAACAATGGAGTAAATAAATCACAATAATGATTGAAAGTGAATAATCCATTTCCATGTTTAACGCACACATAATTTTCAACACATAATTCCAAAACGATAAATTATCGAAGAAGTATTGATATCCGAATCGCCCATAGTGCGATCGGAAGAAATTCCTTCGCCGACTTGAACGCCGGCAACTGACAATCTGGCGCGCCTTCAGCGTCCTCGCCGGAGTTGTCGCCGCCGCTGCCGTCCCCGCCGAGATGTGGAGTAGAGAGTGGAAATATGTTCACCGCGTAACACGATTCATATCGGATTTTCATCACGATTCACATGTGCTACATGGGGCGCATTTCTTATTTCCCTCCGGCCGGCCGGCCGGCCGGGGTCCGACCAAAAACAAACGGAAGAGGATACATTTCGCGCCCGATTTTTCGACTGGCCCGTTCGACTGGTCGCGTATGTCATCGGCGGTCCGTGGCTTTTCGGGCCCGGCTGCTGCACTTGTCTTATCTGCTGCGCCGGTTGGATCGCGGACGTCGCGCAATGCCGGGCCAGGCGCCAGAACCAGGAAAGGTGTCCGCGTCCAGGGTGGTGTCCGCGAGGGCCCAGGTCGTGCGCGCACGATGGTGGACGCGATGGTGTCGCAGATCTTCGCCGATGCTGCGCGGACGGTACGGTTCTAAAACGTGATTGAAGCGGCTGAAGCGGCTCGATTCGGCTCGAGATTCGCGCGCGATGTAGCGCGGACCGGCGAGGGGTTCAGAGGTGGCTTGAGTTTGACCCCCGGATCGGCGCAGCATTAGACCAGGGACCGCTTTGGGGAGAGAGAGAGCTGATTCCGTGCTAATCAATGAGTTCAACTTGTACGACGAACCCAATCACAGCGTACCGAATCGCACGGGGTTGCATGTTTCGGTGCTCATCCGGAGCAGCCGAAAGCCCTGGGAAAGGGCGCGGGCCCTTCGGTCTAGGAACCGGAGCGGTCCACCAACAACAGCAACGCCACATTCCGTGGTCCATGCGAAAATAAAGAAACGAACACCTCGACCTCCGGACGCTCCGGACTTCATCTTCGACGAGCTCGGTCGCTCCCGCTGGCTGTTGCTGATGTGTGTCCGCCGCGGTGTCCGGTGTTACCGGTCTCTCTCTCTCTCCTTTTCTCTCTCTCTCTCTCTCTCTCTCTTTCCCGTCGAAGCCGCGAGTCAGGTTTTGGTGTGATACGGTGTAATCGCAATTTATTTCCAATATTAATTGTTTGACCTTAAACCTGTAATTTTCTACCGGTCGCTGCTGCGGCTGCTGCTGCTTATGCTCCCCTGTGACCACCCCTCCTGGTGCTGTGAAACGTGCTTCCCATTCTCTCGCTCTCCCTCTCTCTCTCCTTCTACCGGTTTATTGGCCGGGCTGAGGGCGGCTGCCGTGAAGAGGTTCTTGCTTCCTAGCCGACCCGACCCGAGGGCCAACCGCCAAATGGCAAGCCGACTCAGAAGTTGGCAAACAGCTTCGACGCGAACCCGCCACCGCGCTAACGTTCTGATCGGTCTGGATCTTCGCCGGCGCAAGTCGGGTGTCAATTTTAAAGCCAGCCGCGAAACTCACTCACACCAACGGTGTCTCGGATTGGGCTCCTCGGAAGGGCTGGGCGATCGACGAAAATTTTCACACGTTGAGCGTAAGGAACCAAAGGATGAGCAGCAGTAGCAGCAGCCGAGGTGGCAGGACCGACCTCCGGGACTCCGGGACTCGCGTAGAACGGCGCACTAAAATTAACACTTGCCACGGCCTCGGAAGCAGATGGGAAAAGCGTGCGACCCACAATGGTTGGGCGTTTGGCGTCCTAACCCCCGAACCCCCATTAGCAAGAGGAAGAAGAAGCGCCAGACGCCCGGGAAGAAAACGGCGCGCCAAAGGAACGGATAATCATAAAGCTGCGCAAAGCGCGCTGGGCGCAAGGAAATGGAAACCCCGAGTTCTAATGAAATTAAAACCAATAAAAGCCGGGCAATCGAAAGCAAAATCATCAATAAGTATAGATTCTCGGCCCCCCCCTCGGCACGGTCGGTGGCCGTCCGACGGGGACCGAGGTGGCGAACGCGCGCAGAAGGCTTTTAATTCGTTTATAAACCCTTAATAACATAAAAACCAAACGATCCGCTCAACCGCGAGTGGATCCAGCGAGGCTCTCGACGGCGGCAGCTTCATCATCAGCTGTGTCCAGATCCCGAGTGCGTGTTGAGAGAGGGTTTTTTCTTGCCGGATGAAGGTGGAACACCTTTACGCGACAGAGAAGCGTTTTAGTGGAGGACAGGCGACGTTCATAATAATTCATAACTTTAGCATAATTAAAACCCCGATCAGACTTGGGGAACTCAGACACCAATAATGTTACTGTTTCATCAATTTAATCTCCAATTCCAATAGCTTCGCCTCCCATATTGATCCTCGTAGACACATTGTTAAGAGTAACTCTTTTATGCTTCACCCAGCGGTGTCCACCTTGGACTGCTTTCGGGGAGAACCTGTGACCGTTGATGGTACCGTCATTCCGTCTTGTTAGAATTTTTCTCGCTTGCTTCTGCATGTATTTGTGCGCCTGTGCGCACATTTCTGTGTGTGTGTTGGAGAGAGAACGAAGAAGAAACCCCCAGAACGCGCAGCCAGCCGCAGGAAACCAACCTCGAATGGTGGTATGCCGATCCAATTGATCCAAGATCGCACAGTTTCTCATCGATCGAGACCGGGACCTGAGAACGAGAGAGAGAGAGAGCGAGAGTGGGACAACGAGCTGATGGATCGAGGTGCGCGTTTGTGGTGCGCGATCGAGGGCCGCGGGTCCTTAGCCGAAGGGATCGCGCTGATCGAGCTCGAGGCCTCAAGTCAATTGTGGGTTGATAAATAAAACAAGGTCTTCAAGTGATGCGTGTTCGTGTGTGTGAGAGAGAGCAAGAGAAGGCATTGTGAGAGCGCGGGGAGGGAGAGGAGGATAAACGATACCATCAGATTGCCAGAGGATCGATGATCGCCGCTGACAGCTTCTTCCGAAGGCTGTTGCACTCCCCGTTGCTCCCTTCTCTCGCTCTCTCTCTTTCTCTCTCTCGGACTCTGATCGAAGATATGCGCGTCCGGTGTCCGTCCGGTGCACTGGGCTTGAGCCCCGGTTAACGGGCCGCTGACTGGTACTCGCCGATTGCAGTTTGACGGATGCAGCAACGGATGCTAAATCAAATCAAATCAATCCTCGAACGCGTTGCAGCATGTTCTCTCCCTTTCCCTGTATGTTTCTTTGATACAGGAAAGATACATTTGTGGTGCCCGATAAGCCAGAGTTGCATCGAATCACTCTCGGCAGCGTATCCGCGGAACGGTTAACGGCTCCGAGTCGTTTCGATTTTATTTTTCCAGTTTGTCCAATCGGCCTTAGCGGGGATGATCCAGCAGTCGAGAGGGCGCGAAAGAAAGAGAGGAAGAGAGAACGGGATAGCAAGATGGGACAGAGAGGGCGAAGAAGTCCTGGCGGGCGCGCATCCGTACGGAACGGAACCTTCGTCTCCCCGACACAGAACGAATCGAAGATTCCCGCGCGCACATAGTTTATGGCCGCGGTGGAAATAATACACTGACCGGGCCCATAAATACTGGTGTGTGAGTGTGTGTGTACGGTTCACACGCAGCCTCCTGCAGGCTGGACGCGGCAGCGTGATGCTTGCCTTTAACCTCCGGTTTGGCCCTCGGCTTGCCGGACTCACGATTTTTGCCTTCGCGCAGCGCATCATCTTCTTCGGGAGAGGCCTTCCGTCAACCGCGGGATGTGGCCCCAGCAGCAGCCCAACGAGGGAGCTTCCCATTTTATGTACTTTCTTTGCCTGGGTTGGCTTTGGCCGGCTTGCGGGCCGACTTTTACACGCGAGAAATGCAAACGCAAAAAACTAATGCAATATTGAAATCGTCCTGGTCCCGAAATTCCAAATCTGTTCGCTACTCCCTTCCATTAGTCGCTTTTTCTGCGCTTCTCGCCATTTGCCATTAGCACTCCTCGGTCGCCATGTTTCGGGTTTCGGAGGTCCGTCCGGTGATCGTCGGTGATAAAACTCGAACAGGATCGCATCGAGGACGCAGCGGCAGCAGCAGCAGCAGCAAAAACTGCATCGTAACATTCCGCGCGGCAACATGTTCTCCATTTCGGCGTACTCCGAGGGTGCCGGCCGTATGTGTGTGGCGGTGGCGGTGCTGATGCTGGTTGGCTAGAGGTACGCGTCATGAGAATTAATGCGAAAATAAAATGCGAACCATCGCAGGCGGGCGCAAGTGCGCAATTATGCTGACGCCAAGGACCTCGGCCGGTCGGCTGGACGAGGACGACGCACATTTATCAGGCGCGATTAATTACGAGTTCTATGCTCGGGCTCGGGCTCACACTGGGTGGCAATGCGGGTGGCAAGGGGCGCAGCGCTGGGTGGTGGGGCGGACCACGGCACTGTGTTCGGTGTAATCGCGCACTGCAACCCGATAATGTGACTATCGCGTCCCGATCGCGGGAATGTTGCGCGGTAATTAATGTGTTGTCAATACATCGGCGATGGGCTGCGCCCCGTGCCTTTCTGTGTGTGTGTGTGAGTGGGTCCACTCCCTAGTGGTTTTTGTTTCCCTTTCCGTTTCGATTCGTTTGTTTGTTTTACTTTCCCTTTACGCGATTCCGCGGCTCTTTACAGTGCATTTTCGTCCTCGGCACACACACACAGACCAACGATTCCGCGGGGGGGGCTCCGTGGCCCCGACTCGAGTCGGAGAGATCGCAATCAGGATTGATTGTATGTATGTATGTTGTTAAACGCTGCATACACGCTGGCGACGGCCGAATCGACGACCGATCGATTGAAGTTGGGAATGATAAACGAAGCGACCAGAACCGCCGCCAAGAACCGCAAGGCGAATGGCACCGAGCAGCCCAAGAACCCTGGCCCCTGTTCGCCCTCCGGCCAACCCCGCGTGATCGCCAACCGACATCGAGCGAGACGGCGGGAAAAAAGGACTTTATCAGCGCATTGCATTCCGATGCTGGATACCCGGGCCCGGGTCTCGGCGCAGTTGCAGCACGCAGCACGAGAAGCAAGAGAAGAAAAACAAAAAAACAAGTAACTGCATCCGGTTTTAGCGAATCGAAGCTGCGAACGGGAAACTGGAAATAAAACTGATTCCACAGATGTTCGGCGCATCAGATCGGCCTCGCCGGTGGCGTGGATCGCCGTGGATCGTTCTTCATTCAATGAACCGTTCATAGAGAGAACGAGAGAGAGAGAAAGAGATTGAGCCGTGACCCGAGCCGTTGGATCTTGTCCCATTCAGTAATGACGCGGTCCCAGTCAAGGTGACCGTCACCGGGGGGGTGGGGGACCTAGTAGTGTATGTTCCTGGTGCGTGTACTATTTGAAAGGTGACGTGAACGGTGATGGTTGCCCATCAGCCATCTGAGCGACAACAAATACATCATTCTTGATTTCTGAGCTTTTTCCCTCCAACTTATGAGACATGGCCCTTGTCTTCAGTCGTTCTTAGTCATCTCACTCATTAAAGAGCACCCGAGAATTTAAACGATGTAAGTAAGAACAAAACATAAACCAGAAATGCGTCCTTTAAGACATTAAACATTAGGTATTGAGACGGTTCAGTCACATCACAACAGAAGTTTGTAGATTCAAGATTATTTGTGAAGCTATCGGCAAGTCTGAATGCATCCAAATCAAAAGAATATGTTTGAATGTTGAATATGTATGTCTAAAGTTTCTGCACTCATTTCAAAACCCGTATCAAGTTGATGACGACCAAACAGTAGGGTCACCAAATAATTCCATTTCAAGGAGCATTAGGGAGTTGTCAAAGGAAGAACCGGTAGACTGGTTCTCCCAAATTTGTTGGCTTGCAAACAGTAGAGTGTCATGTACGAACTTTGCCCGTTCAACGGGGAAAACCGTGCCGAACCCAGAGCACTGGTTTTGGCGTGTGGTCATGTGTTTAACATATGCTCCTCCTTTAAAGTGTTCGTTTTCTCAAATAAATAACCACTGTTGTAACCACTCAACTAAGAGTTTACAGTAACTAGATAAATGATTTAATTAATAACTGATTTTTTATATGCTATGCGTCGGGCCTCAATAAGACTTAACTGAATCTTGCAATATGCTGCTTCTATTCTAAATTATTAATCCATTTTATTCCTTCACTTAAACGAGTACCCAATTGGTTGAAGATATAAAGTGAAAGGCCCTTCAATTTATTGTTATTTCTTTTCATTTTCTTTACCTTACACTTCTGTACGTACAACAACCCAATAAATGTTGAAAAACTTTTTTAAAACCTCCTATGTACGAGATCCTTGTTCGAGTATCACACGGGTAAGTAATGAAGCTTTGCGGCGATCGTGTTTGCACCTCCGATTAATCATCATGCAACCTCGACGTATCCCGGTTGGCTGTTGGCTGTTCTGACGCTTTGTGAATTAAGAAGCTCCCCAGCGGCAATTGCCAATCTTCGCCCGCAGTGCAAAAACAAAGAACTCCAGAACGTCCCGGAACGTCTTCACTAATCCACCACCACCACCAGCAGCAGCAGCAACAATGTGGTCCAACCGATCGATGGCCAGGATGCTGCCGTTGCCGCTCGGCTGCCGCTGCCACCTTGATGTGCACCGCCATTTGCGCGGTGCCATTCGAATGACTGATGATCGTGTTATTAATTTTCGCCCGTAATCAGCGCGGACTTCTTACTTTCGAAATCGCGGCCAAAATTCGCGGGGCCCGCAAATCGCGAAAATCAGAACCGTTCTGCTTGCGCACCAGGGAGAACCGACCGAGAAGTCGTTCATCTTCGTTCACCGGGCAAATGCGGAATGCCGGCCCGGGGAGTTCCGGTTTTCTTTCCCCCTCCCCAGCACACAGAAACACACACACACCCACAGCGGTCGGACTCATTTCGGGGTTCTAAAATAAATGAAAACCATAAACGCTATAAAAGCTCATCAGAAGCGATGATGGTTCTAAAAGTGCATTTCGCCTCACAGAAGGGGGCCCCGGCCTTTTTGGGGCCTGGGAAAGGCTTCCAGGCGGGGCGGGTGTTCGACTCACGTTCCGTCCCAGCGTCTCGGCCACGGAGGAAGCGGAGAGCATTCTCGCCACCGGACAACGATTTCCGTCCTTTTTTTTTGTTGAAAACTGCATCGTGGAACTGCAGCCGCGCTTGTTGGCTGATGGACAGCTCGGGACCCGGCGCTGGATGGTGGTGCGGCGCTATTTTGTTGCATCTCTTATTCATTTAATATTTTGATCGTTTCGCTTTATCCACTGCCACGGACGGAACGGAACAGCAAAAGGGCGCGCGCGCGCACAGAAACCGAAGGCCCTCCGATCTGGCATACGTATAATAAGGGGTCCAACCGTTGGACTGTTTTTTGTGGTTGGCCAGAGGAGCATCCGAGGCAATTGATCCGCTCGGGTTTCGCAGGGCTGGTGGTGGTGCCGGCCCGTTTATCTCTCGCCTCTCGTTCGCCGCAGCCGCAAACAAATAACATGCAAAAACACATAGTAACTTCATCCCATCGGGAGTTCACCGGAATGGACGAGCACCACAAAAACCGCCAACGAGCCCGGGTCGGGCGATTCGTTTCGTTTCGTTTGTTGATTGTAAAATATTGCCCCGGCCGCCGTGCCGGCGGTTCTGGGTGCGCTCCCTGGAAGGTGTGACCTGTGTCCGGATTGTACCGGCGACACTGGCCGGCAAGAACGCACCCCCGGAGTTGCGTGGATCTCGATCACGCGATCCGTCGCGCGGCCAATCGATCGATTTCGTCGTTGTCGTCGACAGCAAGAAGTCGCTGCATGTTACGTAATGGAACTTTGTCATTGTGCTAAATTCCTGCGTTCGCGTACCGATCGCGATGAATGAAGGTCCCCGGCAGCAGCAGCAGCTGCTGCAGTTCACAAGACATTCCTGCATTATATGCATCCATAAATCCGCTCGCTGGACGGACTCGCTCGCTGGCGACTGACGACGGACTCGTAGTGCGCAGCCGAACTCTCCCAGCGCGTCAAGGAACACCGTCAACGCCCACTCCGTCCTCTGTCCACCTTCCCGTCGCCCGGCTAACCCGCAAACGGCAACCCCGACGAGAAGGGCCGTCTGACGGACCTATCTCACGGAGACCGTTTAACCAGTTGCTGCGCTGTCCACTGCGCCTGCTGCTGCTGCTGGTCAGTCGTGGAAAACTGGCCTACCTTGCCGGCAGCGTTCTTTGCACCGTTGTTGCACCACCACCACCACCACCACCACCAGCGGAACCCCGGACCAGCCAAGACCAGTCTCAGGAGTGCAGCAGCGCAGCCAACAGCCCGAGGCGCGGCGTGCCGTCCAATGCACTTTACACTCCGTCGTCGCTTCTCGTTTGGCGTCTGTTTGTTTGGCTGGCTGGCCGACCGCGCTCTGAGTGTGTGTGTGTGTGCCATGTAAGCGACTCCAAGAGAGGCTCGCGAATAAGAAGCTGGATCCACCTGTGGAGTGGAGTGGTTGTTCCGTTCTCCGGGAGTCCATGAGATAGTCCACGAGACGTCAATGTTTGCATATTTCAACATTTGGACCCCAACGGAACGGGGCCCGGTTCTTGTTCTTGTTTTGTCGCGGACACTACACTGATTGAGTTTGTGTTCATAATGCGTTTACATGAATAACATTTGTGAAAGTGTTGGCCCTGTAAAGATAAAACATTAAACTTAAATCCAGAGAGAGAGAGCGCGAGAAAATGGGTTAAGATATGAAAGGCAAGCAAAGGTGGTTAAAAAGTTACAACACCAAATAACCGAAATAAAAATGTGTTCCATTTTAACAAACTTCGTCAATGAAAATAAAACTAACTGATTGTTTTTCAATGATAACTAGTCAATTATATACCATCAAAAATGAGTGTACTTTTATTGAACTGTGCTAATCAATGTTCTTAAGCATCCTTCTTTGATAGTTTCTTTTTTTGCAGTTTATTTATGTATTGTTGTTTGATCAGTTCTTCTTAGCTGGATAACGTTAGTTTAGCTTTGCTCAGCTGGTTAGCTTTAGTTCGTTATTATTTTAATACTTCTATTTATTCGGTTTCACTTGAAACTCAAATTTTTCTGTTTGATTGATATCTTCGATAACTTTTGCTGTACTTAAGTGTTGGTGGATTGTTTTTTGTTTAGTCTGGGGTATGGTATCAAATATTAAAGTAATGTTTAATAAGAAACCATTAGAATAAAACGAAGCAAAGCAAAGTAAAGTGAAGTAAAGAAAAGAAATGTAAAGTAAAGTAAAATAATGACAAGCAAATTAAAGTAAAATAAATAATATCCAATTCGACTTAAGACTATAAAAATAAGCCAAATTGATATTAAACTGTCCTGTTTTGAGAACCAAAGAAGAGCAAAAAATTGAAATAATGCAAATATAAGACCTACATCAAAGGACCATGAATAGGTAGCTTTAAGTTAATACAGTTGAAAATTATTTATTGCTCGCAACAAGTCTTTTGATCGCAACTTAATATCAGAATGTTTAATTGTTATAGAACTACCTTCGCGGTCCCGAAGTAGTAAAACGACACCGTGCAACCGTTATCCGTCCAGCACTGTGCAAACTTCAGCCGCACTGTCAGAATGGGGCAAACGAAGAACGTTTGCTGTCGATCACCGGAGCGTTTAAAGCGGCCGAGGCAAACGCACTCCCGGGGCCCGCCGCAGCACCACCAGCACCTGAGCACCTGAGCGTGCTGCAAGAGATGCATCATCATCCTCATCATGCTTCTGCTCTGCTCCGTACTGCTCCGTGGATGCTGCCAACCGTTTCGGCGCGAAGTGGAGCGAAGTGCATCTCGACTTCTGCGCATCGAGCAGCGCAGGACACGACCCGACACGGACTTGATGCCGTACATCTGACTCGCGCCGTCAATGGAGACGAAGCGAGTTGGAGAGAAATGCGAGGCACACCCGGAGCGATCCCTGGGTCCGCGTCCGGACACCGGTGTCCGGAGAAATGTAAACGGTCCGTAAGTGCTTCACATTATGACGCCAAATTTACATTCGCAACGCCATTTGCGCCGACGGCGGCGGCGACGGCGGCCGATGCACCGGCGCACCGAATTAAATCATCGCGAGCCGGCAATCGAGAATTTCGTTATTAAATGATTATTATTAACCAACATTAAAAGAACATTAGTGGTGGTTTCCGTCCTCGCCGGGTCTCGAATTAATTAACATACATTTCGCGGGGCGCGGAGTTTCGCGTTGCGATCCTGGCCGGCGGCCTTCGCTCGAAACTGCAGTTGCAAAATCAGAACCGGTGACATCCGAGAACGTTGCGAAGGGCTGCCAAACCAGCGCAGCCGCGCATCGGGAAGCAGGCAAGTGGAATTGAAATGATTGATCGAAGATCGTTATCATTGCGAAGTTGTTTCGTTGCTTCGCCAGGCCGATCGGCAGCGGGCCACGTTAGTTGGCATTTTTGTCCTGGGGACCCGGTCCCGGTCGTGTGGTGCGTCGCCAACCCGGACCCGGCTTGTCGCATTTCCGGCAACGAGCGCCGGAGTCCGCTGATCGAATGGTTCCTGCTGCACCTAATTAGTATTTCGATCGACCGGCGACCGGCGACCGGCACCGGCAGAGATAAGGGGGGCCCGAAGGACCGATGGCCCGACGGAAAATCCCGCCGTCTAGGGCACCAGATGCGCTCCCCGTCGAGCTCGTTCTCGAATACATTTTCCCGCCAGTCCCAGGGCTGGTTCTTCTTGTCGCATCCAACCCGCAGCCCGCAGGTACATTAATTGTGGAATTAATGAATTTGTTGTACCACGCCACGCCATGCCGTGAGCCGATCGGGCGGCGATAAGCGGATCGCGGCGGGAAACCGGCTCATTACTGGCACCCCGTCGCCGCCCGGGCACCGGGATCGCGACCGGGATCCTAAGAACCCGTACCTGGGCCAGAGAACGCGTAACGCTGTAACGGATTTATAATCCCCATCCGGGCCCACCTGCGATATCCTGCGGGTGCGTGTGAGGTCGTTCCGGTGCGACCGGCCAAGGATCCTCTATTAATCGGGCATCGCGGTGCATTTACATCCGGCGATTTAATGCACTTGCCCCGGCCACAGCGGGTGTCCAGTGGCCGGCCCGGTTTATGACGCAAGCTCCGCTCGGGGGCTAAAGTGGGAAAATTGGTACCCCATTTCCACGGTCCACGGGCGCAACAACAACTTTCGGACCCTTTCTAGCCGGGGTGATGTATTTTTATTCGATTCAACCATTAAGTTGCCAGTAAAAGTTGTTAAGGGCTGTCACCCGAAGGCTGACAGGACCAAGGCAAAACATCACTGCGCCCCTAAGATGCCGGCGGTGGAAAGTGAAGGTGGCCACCCGCCGAATGTAGACCGGTCCTCCGGGTCGGCGTTTTCGGGACTTTCGGTTACGTGTGTCGGCTGTGTACAACTTTCGGATTCCCGTTTTCGCGGCGAGCCCATCCTTTTCGGCGCGCCCAAGACGACGGCGTCGAAAGTGAAAGGTCCCGACAGCGGCGATCGGATCGGGCTGCAATCCGGCAAGAATGAGTCAGGGATTTTGATTGCCTCGCATCAGAATCGGCGCTGGTCCTGGCAAAACTTTCTTCACCGTGGAGGTCGCGGAACCACACCTCATCGGGCCTCGGCAGGTCCAACGGCCGGCTTGTGACTCCTTGGGCTGCAGTCAAAGTCCAAGCACCCCACCCCACGGGACCGGCTGGCCGTCCGAGACTTGTTACGCCGATATTTCATTACTTCTGTCTCGCGGCTCGTTTCGGAGCGCGTGAGGTGCGCTGCAATCACCCGGGAGATCATAAATAACGAAACTAGACTTCTACAGCTTCTCAACAACAACATCATCAGCAGCAGCGGATTGGTACGGGGACTGGTGCACGCCGCGCGGCCGCGACCGGCAGCAACGGCAGCCAGCGAGCCACCAGTAATGGAATCGATCGGACAAGATTCCAATGACTGAATTGCTTTGCGCAGTAAAGAAGGTGGCAAGCGCGCCTCAAGAACCGGGCCTGAAGCGCACTTGGTGCCCGCGCGAAGGTCCCGGGCATCGGTAAAGGTAAAAGGCCGCAAAAGGTATTTTTTTACAGCCGGACCCAGGCCGCTGCCAGGCTGCCAATGGAAAATGGGATCATCTCTGCTGGGAGAGGTCGCTCTCAGATATTCAGCAAAGGCCAGAGAGAGAGAGAGAGCGGCAGGCAATTGCGGAACTGGCCGAGCTGGACAGTTTATGATAGCGCGCCGTTGGAACGGTGCGGACCTCTGAGCAACGCCGGCTTCCTCGAACGGAACGGCCAACCGATCACGAGCCGTGCCGAGCGGCAAGTATGATTATTATATTTTAATCGGATTATTGAAAGATTTCATTTGCTGGCCCGCGGGGGTTTGCGCCCCGTGGGTGCTTTCGGGGCGACCTGCAGGGTACTGCCACCCGCCCGCCGAGGCCATAACCTCGGCGCTGCACCAAAGTGCACTGCGCGAAATGCCGAAGCCTTCAAAAACACATCGCCGATCGATGGCTCCAGGGGGATGGCGGGACGCAGGGTGTGCGAGGGCCGTTACCGGGAGGCCCCCCTTTACAGTTCTTCTGAAATTTATCCGTTCAACGTATAATTTTAATAATCACTCCCAGGCCCAGGCCCAGGCCCGGGCCGATTGGGTCCGTACGTCCGCCCGGCAGAACGGCAACAGAAGTTCGGCTTCTACGGAGGAGTGGAGCGGTTCCGAAGCGGTGCACTTGCGAAGCTATGAAATGGTCCCCCTCCCCCCGCAGTAAGGTTCCGTGCGGTGCCCCCCGGAAGCCCTCTGGTGCATGTCTAAATCCGTCGTCCGTCCGTGGATGTGTGCGCACAGGCGGTAGATAACAAGCAATTACAAGCGCTCCTTGCACGGGACAGAGAGCGAGAAAGAGAGGGAAAGAGCGAGAGAGTGTCTGAAAATTTGTGTAATAAAATGGCTACACACACACACACCTACCCGTGCTGGAGGTGGTCCAAGAAGTTTGAAGTCCGGGGACACCACCGGAGTTGCATCGGACTACTGCACACGCCGAAGACTCCAAGAAGACTCCAAGGGGTGCCGAGTGGAGTGAAGAATAATTAAAGGAAGGACAGCGCACAGCCGAAACGCCGGCCGTAAGCCGGTGACCACGAACACGGAACGCAAAACCACCGGCACCGGGCACCGGGGAAACGTGTTCCATTTCCGAGATTAGGATCAGAAATTGTCAAATTTCACTGGGGTGCACCGGAGGCCCGGCTGGCCCGGCGAAAATTAAGCCCGGGACGCGCTCGAAGACGCGCTGACCTGGTCCGGTCCGGGGTGCAGCGTAGTATGAAAATTAATGACCATATCGTCGCCCGTCACGTACCCAGTCGGCGGACAAATTTCGGCGAAATAGCCAGCTCCTTTGGTGTGCGGCCGCCGCCGGCCACGAGGGGCCTCTCACGGGGCGGCATCTTCCCGTCGTCGGCGGACAAAAAATGGGTCCTGACAAATGTGCAGTCGCCGGTCGGTCGTGTAACAATACCCGTTTCGGGTGTCGTTTTTATGTCCGCACCGACCACACGGTATGCTTTATGGACGACGGCAGCGACGGCGACGACGTTGCACCGAACGCACTAATTAATTGCGCACTGAAATGCGCTCATTAAACCACTCAACACCGCGCTCCAAGTCCCGGTTCCGGGCACACAAGAGCGCGGCGCCCGCGAGCGATGTGTCCGGGTGGTTTGTGATGATTTAACGAAATTCTTCATGTTGTATTAAGATTTTAAGAGTTTTCGGTTGCAAAAACTGAGCTCAAACGTTGTTGAAGATCGCGACAATGGTTCAGAGTTGGTAAGAAAATATTAAACCATGTAACGGTTAGTTTGAGCATGTGAATGTTCGGTAAAAATGTAACTTATTGTCTTAGTCGGTGTTACGGAGGGAGCCTAGAGCTAGAAGGAGCGACGTCCAAAGTGTTCTCGCGTACACACACCTGTTCCAATCATAGTTTCCGCCATAAGCCCGTTTGTTATTTGACTCTTTTGGCCTGAGACGGACATGGTAGATACTTCTTGTCAGTGTAGGCCACGAGAGAAGATTGTTTCCGGCTATAAGAGTTCCGACGGAGTGGTGCAAACAATGTAAGTAGTCAACATTCGGAGGCACCTTAAACGGGCTAAGATTATTGATTTTATTCTACAATTTCCATGTCCTATATATAGTATTTTTTTTTTAAATTAGCGAATTGTTGTCTCTTTCTATCCATGCAGGGCTTATCGGTGGTGGTCGACCCTGGTTGGGGTTTATTATCGTCCTACGATCTAGGTCCTTTTCTGTGGCTATACGTTTCCTACGATCATCCATCGTACCTTTTACATTGCTTTCTTGTCTCCAATGTATTTTAAGACGAACGCTGGATTCTCACGGTTCCACATTTATTTGGGATCCGTAAAAACCCCTATGTCGATCGTTAGGTTTTTTGTACTAAAATTGCAGTTTTTCAATGTATATTTTTGCAATCTGATGTATGAAAATTAGTTGACCTCTGTGATTAACCTAAAAACTGTTCCCACACAGATGCAATACTAAACCAACAGCAAATTAAGTTAAACAAACAAAAACGATTGGTAATCTACCTTTTTTAATAAAGAAGTGAGTACATGCAAGCAAACGCTCTTCTAAAACAGTGAAACGAAAACATCGGACAAATCGGCGCCATATTGCTTTCGTGGGTGCCGAACTGCAGAATGCCGAAACGCAGACCGATTAGAAACGGAGTGATCATTTCGATACCACCCGATTAACCGGAGGCCTTTCGAAAGGTCGGCTCAAATTATACTATCAAACGTGTAATGCGCCATGCACGACCCCTTAGCCCGCCCCTCCTGGCCGGACCTCGATTTGTGGTCCGGAAAACATTCCCACACTCTCCACCGAACCGAACCAAGCGGTGCAACCGAAACCGCGGCGGCCGCGCGAAATTATGGTTTTTCGACTCTTTATCTTCGCTGCACCGACGGACGGCGTCGGGTGATTTATCCGCGCCCAATCCGCCCAGCCCTGCGCAATCGCAATCGCGGTGTGGCGAGGGCACCGACCTTCCCGCGACCCGAGAGCCCTCGGTTGCCAACTGTCAGCGCCGAGCGCGCCAAACCGCAACAAAAGCCCTCAACGGGCGATTGACTTCTAATTACCGCCCGCCAAACTCTCGCCAATTATCTACACCGATTCTAACCGTGGGTCCGATTGAACTCCTGCCCAAAACCTGGTCCTGGCCAACCCCCCCGCGAAACCGAAAACCGGAGGGGCCAAAGGGCATCTGCGCAGTGCCCATGGGGTGCAGCAACTGGCCATATGTTACCCCATTCCGTCCCTATCGGGGCCACAGCGATGCATGGCGGTGAAGGGTGCACTGCCCTGCCGCACGAATCGCGAGTCCGAGCAGAATGGCCTCCGAGAGCCGTGCAGCGGAGCATAATTTCTTCTAAACACTCCTGTAGTAGTCGATCGATTAGTGCCAGCGGTGGCTGGCTACCTTTAATGTTCAATTCGTGATTGAAACCGATCCTGGCCGCCGACCGACCGCTTCGGTGAGAAGACGCTCTGTCCATATGTTGCCGCGTGTCAAGCCACCCCGGGCTCCCACCCGGCCCGGGGCCCGCAGCCCCGGGGTGCATGATGTATGCAAAAATACGAAATGCACTCACCGCGCGCCGTGGCGATGGTGGCAGAAATAAAAAGCGCCGAGAAAACAACGTCGTTTTTCATAATTTCTCTTCACTCCCAACCGTCCCGGGTCGCCGAGAACGCCTTTTATGCTCGCGCCGCGTCGGGATGAGAGGCCAACCGGTATGCCGGCTGCTGTAGCGACTGTTGCTGCTGCTGCTGCTGCTGCTGCTGCTGTTGATGATGATGATGGGTGTAAAAGAACGTGTGCAATGGACGTGCGAATGCGTTTTGTTTTACAATAAATCTTCAAACGCTCCCAAAAGGCGGAACAAAACCCGGCACGAAGGCTGCGCGTTGATCGTGTGCTGAATTGGCGGCTTCTATTGGCAACCGGCAACGGGCGCGCGCGCGCGCTTGCACACACACTCCACACACACACACACACAGACACAGGACTATTTATTTTGCCCGTCAGAAATGGCCTTTTTCTGCACTCCGGCCGATCGTGGCCGCCATTTCTCCGGGGACGGCAGCCTCCGTGGAGCTGAACGAAGCGCGGCATCAAGTGGAAAGCATTACACGGATCATAGCTCGTTGTACAATGTTGTGCACCGATCAATCGCGGCCAGCCGACCCGGCCGCGTGGCCCCGTGGTTCGCGAGCTGGTTCGAGCAATTTTCTTATGATTTTTTGTTTTGTTTTGTTTGGTGTTTGCGAAGTGGAAAAAAAACTCCCATCAAGAGGGTAGCCTTTCGTTTGCTTAGACATCGTTTTTCATTGGCGCAAACGGATTCCGGCGGGCCCGGGCGGGTCATCAGGATTGCCGCCTCGCGATCACAGCAGCGTGGGAAGTGGTCCACCGCGCGAGGGGGCAAGCGGATGGTAAACAAATACCCGCGTTCCGCTAAGTTAAATGGACGATTATTCCTGTTTTATTTCGCCAGCTCAAGCCTAATGATTTTCCGCCGGACGTTAGAGACCGACCTACGAGTGCCGTTTCAGTACAACAATAACAAATACTTATAGGGCCAACTGGTACTCTTTTATGATTTATCGAGTTACATCATGAGCTGCCCAACAAAGAGGGCAACAAGAGCTTGAGAAAGGTCAATAAGGCGCCCACCAAAAACCGGGTTCCTCGCTTGCGTTTGAGCGTTGCAGTCTTTTGATTTAAATGTGTCTTAATTGATGCTACTTCAATTCTCATGTCGGGAAACATCGCCCAGGAAATTGAATTAGGTTGTTTAATTGGGTTTTTTTATGTTTAATGACTAATGTATTGCTGCTTTTGAATAACTGGTGTAAAGGATCCATAATGTTTAAAACATTGTTTGATAGATTGAAAATTTACATCATAATGCTAATATTAATTCATAGGTCGGGCCAAAATTGCCAGATGCCAGAAACCGTTATGATTGCCAGAGAAGAATTAATGACAACAAACAAAAGTTTAATTTTTACCATCAGCATTCGAACATCGTTCATACAGAGTTACCAACTACCAAGTTCTATGCCCAAGTATGGGTGTCGTATAGTAAATAAAGTCACCGCGACGATACGCGGATCATTGCAACGTTTGTTTGACTCGTTGGTCAAGTCAAGAGTATTCTTGGAGTAGCCACCAAAATATGTGTTGTCTGCAGCGAGAGCATAGCAAACCAGAGATCGATGACAGAGTGTGAACAGAACGCCACCTGGGTGATCTCACCCAGGCCGCCCGCCCGATTGATATTTGATACATCGTCCGGAAAGTTACGACTTCTTGTGTCGCACGCTGACGTACGACACAGGTTGGCTGGCATTTGATCCTGTGTGTGCATATGTTATTTTCCTTCGCTTTCCGCATTTTGTACCCCATTCTACATTAGTTCGCACGGCCAACGGAGCCCATGCTGGTTGCTCTTATTTCACCTTTAAATTTAATTTCCTCATCGCTCTCGAAAGACGGCATTTCGCCACACCTTCGCCCGGTCTGGTCCCCGAAACGGGTGGTAACGCCACAGCATCCTCCAAAGGCCGAATCGTGTTATTAGTTTTCAAACATCGATGTTTCACCGAACCGCCACGAAGATCGGGTCGTTGTATTTTAATTAGATTTCGTCCCGACCGCACCCAGATGGGCTGTCATTACCTTTTTGGACATCTCTCGGTGGCTAATGATGGCGCACGATGCGGTATATGCCAAGGTATTCCGCCGAGCGGCAAGGAAACGCCCAAATGAAAGGCCCAACTCTTCAATCGAATGATGAGGCTGGTGAAGAGCCATGCGATCAACCGGACCGGAGCGCCCCAGCTCAGTACCGGTTGCCGCTGGCCTGTTGCGGCATGTTTTTCAAATTATCACCAATGACAGTTTCTTTTCAGACTCCCGTGAGCTTCTGGTGCGCAACTGTCAATTATTGAAATTATTTGTGCCTCTCACACTAGGTTCGCCGGGGGCCGCCGAGGTGCCCTGCCGCCTCCGGTGCGCGGTAATTAGTCATTCTCCCAAGGATCCTCAACCTCCTCCCAAGGTTCACCTGCCACGGACCTCCGGATTCACGACTCATCAAATTAAATAGAACCACAGATCGAGTACGACCCAAAACCCGGCGAGAGCGAGAAACAGAAACCGGTGAATTATCAATAATAACACCTCGTAGAACCTTCGCCAACTCTCACAAGGCACACACCGCCCGAGAGTACCTACAAGGAATCCATCCGGCAACAAGTGAACCATGAAGTGAAGTGTAGAAGGTTCCAAAGAAGGAAAACATTGCGGCGTGCCACAAATCAGAACACACTGTCCCAGGGAAGGACTTGCAAGATCGATTGTTTCACGGCTAATTTCCCTTTCCGCCCGCCCCGGCCACGACTCCGGGGTCCTTCTCGGTAATGTCCCGCGAAAAATGAACCATGAAACAGGGTCGGCCGAACGCAAATTCCGAGCGAGCCGCATGTACCGCAATGTAGCCCGCGCACCTCAACACAGCTACATTGTGCGCCCTCTGTGCGCCTAGCGAGACAGTGTAACAATCAACGGGGCACACACAAAAAAGAAGGCCCCCCTTTGAATAGACAGCGAATAGCACCGATGGTGGTGGTGGTGGACGGACCTGAAGTCGCTCCCAGGTCCGACCCAAAGCGTGGGGCGCGCCGATGGTCGGGACAGCTATAAATTATTCCCATAGCGGATTCGGAACCGATTGTTCGACTAATTTTTCCCAATTAGAAACATGCGTTGCGAGCCGTGGGCCGGGAGGGCGCAACGAGAGCAGCGAATCAATGGACCGGACCTATTGGCTGGCTGGCTGGCCTCTCGGCTGCCGCTTCTGTGGCGCGCTCCGACCGGAGGGATTCTGGTTCTGCGCAGGGACCGGCGCAGGGACTAGAATAGGCGAGCCGACAAATAACGCAAGCCACTTATTATACTTAGCCCGTGCGTCCAGTGTCCTCGACCGGTTCCTACCTCCCTCTATCGTTCTCTCTCTCGCGCTCTAGTCTGGTGCGGCACGCACGGCCACTTGAGCCATTCGCAACGCGTCTAGACCCACCGACGTGAGTTGGCAGATTCACAGTTGGAACGAACCGAGCGCTACGCTGACCCTGGAAAGGGGTCCAGGGAGCTAGAGCTAGGAGCTCAGGGGTCAGAACATCTTCCGAGCCTTCTTATGCCCGTCCGTCCGTCGGTCCGTCGTCCCGGTCATAATCGCCACATTCTTCGCGTTGTCACGGGGCCCGCCGCTGGGTACCGCCGTGTGGCCACAGGAAGTGAACGCAATGTGAAATAAGTCAAATTCGATTGGGATAATTACGCCCGCCCTGGGAGTTGGTACGCTCAGGAGGGAAAATTGAAATTTATACGCCCATACGCGCGTGTGGCGTGACGGAAGCCTCCCTGAACGGGGCTCGGTTACTCGGGAGTGTGGCCCCCACGGAATGACACGGACGCCGGTCCCGGCCCGGTATCTTCCGCACACGATCTGGGCCGCCCTAGCCCCGCTGTCAGATCAATCAATCAAAGCCTGCGCGAACGCACCTAACCTCACAAAATGCAAATTAATCAATTTAGGAGCTCACCACCAGCGCCGTTCGAACCACCTGCGCGAAACCTCCGTTACTGATGCTGCCGGTCCGGTGGTTGTGGTGCTGCCGAGGAGCGCGAGGTGGATCATCCAAACAGCGCGCGGACCGCAAACAAACAAACTCCAACTCCAATCATCGACGTCGGACGTCGCCTCGATGCCGGAGAGCTCGTCCAGCTCCAGACCACCGTCCTCGGGCCGGACGGATGGACAGTCGAGCCGAGGGCGAATGACACTCGGCTCTGGCGGCCCCAAAGGATCGGCTTGCTCAGATCGGACCAAGGGAATCGGAGCAGTCGTCATTCGCCATCATCATCTTCCTCTTCTTCGACCGGACTCTCGGGCCCTCATTAACATATCAACCGATACACTTTGTCTACAGCACCACCCGTGCTAGGAGCACCCCTTCCTTCCCTAACACCCCCGTTGAGGTCCGACGACCCAGAGAGCATCGTTGCGTCTTGATCGCGGAGTTGATCTACTAAAATGTTAATTATTTATTATATTAAAATGATAATAACAGAACGGCAACAGGGCCCGCCCCGACAGCGCCGTGCCACCGCGCCCTGATGGACGAACACCGGGACCATCGATGCTCCCCCTCCCGGTCCGCGCGGGACCACCACTCCACAGGTGACAGGTCTGTGTTGTTTTTTCGACCTCTCTCGGCCTCTTCAGAAGCTCACTGACGCTCTGGTCCGGGTGTCGGATCTCTCTGGTCAGGTCGTTCTGGTCCGACCTGACGAGACGATGTCCGATGGGCGATGTGTAGCACTAACGTGGGACTATGATAATGCCATGTCATCGCCGGTAACAAGTAAAATTGATTTAAATTTACGTCCTGTTTACCCACCGGCGACGACTTCCAGAGGGCGACGCTGCAGCGATCGACTCAATTGAGGGTAGGCTGGTGTCGGACCACCGATCCGGAATGCGCATGCGGAGGGCTGAAGAGCTCCAGTGTTTTCGGTGGAAGAACGCATCGGGATTCGGTGGTGGCCACTCTGCACAGCCGCCCAGTCTGGAGCTGGAGAGTCTGGAGTGGAGGAATTTGACCAATATCCAATACCGGGGCGGTGACGCTCCCCGAACATCCTCACCACCCGGGGTCCATATCCGTCGGCGTGGACGGACGACGACTATCGTGGGTTTTGTTATTCTTTTATTGATCACTTATTTTCGTCGATTCCGCTTTGGGCTGCGTGGCCCGGGTTCTGGCCGCGGATCGATTGCGCCCCCGGCGAGCTCCGTTCTCAGAGGGTCCCCCTATTCAAATCAACTTTAGGGGGGGACCGCCGCAACCGCAACGGCAGGAGGAAGCTGTCCCGGTCGGACGGACGGTAGATGCTCGAGCTTCGAGGCAACTACATGACAGGGGCGCTTGTTCCTGACTCTCAAATCAAGCTATCTTGACGACGACGACGACGCGGACGACGATGAACGGACCTAGCAAGATGGGAAGAACTCCGAAACACTGGTAGGCAACAGCCGAGGGGGGGTATCAATAAAATCACCACAATGCCGCCGACACAGCCAGCACTGGCAGGCATTTCACACAACAATTCATCGCCGGGGCCCCCGAATAAATCCCCACGACATCGCGGAAAGCACGCCTCGCGCAGCGCGGTACTCGCGGGCCCACAGTGAAAAGTGCAATTAGTCGCCGGAGAAAGAGCTCAAATCCTGCGGCGGCCGCGGGATGTTGAGATACTGCGACCACGGCCTCTAATCCTCCTGGCCGGCTGTTGGATAAACCTCAGCCCCGGCAGCCGTCGGCTGTCAATAAACTCATTCGCAGTTGGCTACGAAAGCAATCAGCAGCAGCCTTTGGCGATGGAGGGCGGCGATCTGGAGTTTGAAATTTAGCAACCCAAGCCCGCCGGGGCCGATGAAGATGAACAGCAACCGGGCGGCCCCTGCTTCGCGGTCCATTTGCCGTCGAGGGCAGCCAGAGTCGGGGGCCTCCAGAATGAGACAGATCGTCTGTTGTTGTCGGAGGCGGCCGCTCAACCCTCGCTGGCCGTCTGACGCTGGCCGCGCTCTATAAATAGAGAGGGTGTAATTCGTATGCATATCGAGACGTTTTGGGGCTGTGCGGGAAGTCGTCATAAAACGAGCACCGGGAAGAACACTGCCTCGGGTGGGGCAGGGCCCCGAGCCGGTGCCCAATGTCGATGACACAAAAACTTTCTAATTGGCTTTGGCATCGATGTGGCGAATCTCGCCCGCCCGACCAGGCCTGACCGGCAGGCGCTGCTCATCGTCGGTCGTGGTGATAAAAATGGAAGATTTATGAGAAGTGGTCCGGTGCCGTCGCCCGAAGCCGCCGATGTACGGGGAAAAGTAGCGGGGGCAGCACCGATTTTCCGATCCGATTCCGACGTATTCGGCATACTGTTTTCGGGACTGAATCCCGGGAACTGACGCAGAAAGGAGCCGCTTGGACTACGATTTTGAAACTTGTACGAAGTATGTCCTACTTTAGCGTAAACTGACGTGGGCCGGACGATACGCGAGATCCTGTAGGACAGTTTCCTATGCTTGTTGCAATGATTGAGCCATATTCAGAGACCTCGCCATGGACTGTTGTCAATGTTTCGATTTCGTTAAGTACGGAGTTTGCAAAATGGTTTAAAATACTTATAAATCATTGACATCGAAGAACTATCGAAGTTTCATCCTAGGTCTTCGATGTCAAGTTTATCGGTAAAGTATCTATTGATCGCTTGATTCGTTTGAAACACTACCGAACAATAGCACAAATACGAAATGAATATTCTTAGAGAAACCATCAGAACAGAGCATCTAATTTCATTAGATAAAAGCTTGATTTCTTTGTGAGTTGAAATCATCTTCAAAGTTCGAGGTCCTACAAAAACGAGAGAGCAAAAAACACGAAACAAATGAACTGCTGTCACGCTTCCTGAAAAGCTCCACAACTAACAGCTGTCAGAAATCTACATTGTTAAAAATATTTGTTTCTGAATGTATCCCAGAACAATTTGTTGAGCTCGATAAAACATTTCCACCAGTTTTTCTCTATAATAATGTGGACGCTACTACCTTCAACTATCTGGACACAGAGAATAACTTCTCACAAAGATTTTATCCTCCGCCGTTTTGTCAGGAATTGAATCAATGTCATCATTTTCAATAGCTCATATAAAATTCTTATAAAATGCAGTACCTTCAAAGAAGTATAATCAAATTAATAAAACTAAAACATGTAAAATTGAATTGCTCGTGAATGTAACAATTATCCCTGTTGGAAATTAAAGTAATTTAAACAAACCTCATACTTACCCTACTTCAAGAATAATTCCATTCCAAAATGTGTAAATTTGATTTCACCACTAAAGTCATAAACAGTTGCTCCATCAAACCGGAGCCTTCTGGATGCCGAAGTAGGCTACTTTGTCAACGTGTTTTCAAATATTGAAACATCTCCCCAGCTGCTGCAACCACCAAAGGGTTGTGCCGGAGCGACAAAGGCCCGACCCAGAGCCGGGCCCTGCCGAATTGCGCGCCATCGCCGTGGCAACATTTTAACGGCGACCCGTCATCCCGCCCAGCGTCAGCGAAGTAGAACAAACTGCCATCCGCCGCTCGGTGGTCGTGTTGCCGCCCGATAGTGGCGTGGAGATAAATCTCCGGCGAACGGCGGCGGCCACTGCACGTTCCGGAGGCCCGAGAGGTCCCTGCGCGATGCAATCCCCGGAGTGGTAGAAGGAGCCCGGCGGTCGGTCTGTTTTCGTTTACGATGCATTTGTTCGCCGTCGCCGGCACGACGTGGCCGCGAAAAGTGCGGGTGGCAGGGTGGCTGAAAACGTGCACCGAATGCGCAACAAATCGGCCACCGAGCGGGGCGGGTAACGCCGGGTGACAGCAGAGGGCACCAGAGTGGGGCGGGGAAGAATGTTCATAGTTTTACGAGCGGCGAATTAGTGAGGGATGGAATTTGCTAGGAAATTGATTTTCACAACCCGTGGCCGGGCGCGGCATCATCGTCGCCGTCGCGCGGAGAAGCTGCGGAGAAAATTAATCGTTTGTGCCGCCACGAGGGAGGCGACCCTTGAGCCACCCACCACCACCCGTTCCCCGCACTGCAACAACAAAACATCCGCCATGTTTGCACGTTTGCTCGCGATCGTTACGTGAGCTACGGGCCCGCCACTTCGGGTGGATGATCCTTTTTATCTGCAGATTAAATCGTCCAACTTTGCCAATCTCCGGGCCGGGTCTCAGCGAAGCCAAAGTGACGATGCCGATGAGCTGGCGTGACGTCCGTGGCGAAAGCTGACACCCCGCCTCACACACGGCGCGAGTTCATATGCTATCGGGCTCCGAGTTCCTTGCGGGAAGCTCTTTGTCTCTTGTGGTCCGCAAAGTCGTGCCCGGGACTGCCGGCTGCCGCCATTTAATCGTGTCAATCTCACACCATACATGACGCGGATGACGTTTGGCAGAAGCTCTAGCATCGTCGATTAGTGGCGCTGATGTTTATAGGCTTTTAAGGCGACGCCAGTGGCCATAGAGCACGCATCTCGGCGCCGAAGACATTCCGCCGAGCGTTCTAGGAGTTGCACCATGGTCCGTGGACTGTCTTTAGACACCTCTTGGAAGTTCTAATAGCTCGCTGGAACTGGGCGGTCTGATTAAAGGTGGCCTGCTACGTGCCGGTTAGGGCCTGTCCTAGGGAATGCTAGTCTACGAACCAGTGGAGGTCAGGTTCTTCAGTCGGCGTATGCAAAACCGATTGCAACAACCTCCATAACCCTTGCATAGATGAACTCTACATCCGTCGGCTGGCGGTTCTGAATACTGATGAGCTCACCGGAGCCCGCCTGGATCCACTCTGAAAGTTCCCATCCCAGGGGAAGCAGAATCCAAAACATTGGCCCAAAATGGCAACCGCCTGATTGGTGTGTCTCTCGGAAGCAGCGACCACACCATTCTTCCCGCGGCGGCTTCTTCGGCCACTTATCGGACGTCCCGAGGACCCCAACACCCAGCATAGCCGTTGGGGGTTGCGGGGCTAGAAAGACCCCGAATCATTCAAATTAATCATAATAAGCGTTTCGAATTTTAATTTTCTTTTCCTCGTCGGCCGGGTCTGGCCATCATCATCGGAGTCGGAGTGCGCACGGAACCGGCCCGTCATCTCGGAGCATCGCTTCCACCGTCACCGACGTCTTCCGACGGTTTCTTTTTTTCTTCCGTGACCTTGTGGACGTCTGACGAAGAATGTTTCGCGTTCAAGGGTTGGGAAGGGTTCCGAAACGAAACCCACAACGGAAAAGAATGAATCGACGTTCCGGTGCCGGCGGACCAATAGCAGGCGTTTGGTTCGCCGGCCGAGGTCCCCCAGAAGGCCGGCCGGTGCGTGCATGAATGGGGTCCGGGGTGATGCTACTCGATTTCATTTCTCTACGCGCGCTATGCATTCTAGATCCGTGGCGGAACAATAGAGGGGAATCGAGGGGGCGAGAAACCGATCACAGGGGATCGTTCCGAAAGATCGAACGGCGGCTCTGGTCGATAGGCAGCACCAGATGACGATACGCGATGTGTGTGCACGATATGGGAGAAGTCTTCATTATGCTTCCGACTGAAGCCGAAGGCGAAGCATGGGCAACGTGGGTTGATGCGTACAGGCGCTGGAGGCTTAAGCTATTGTCTAACTAATTTATGTGTACAATTCCTGAAATTTCTTGTTGAATGAATGGTAATGGAAACATACTGATTAAAACAGCCAATGAACAGAGTAATGTTGGAAGTTGAATTTTAAGATATTAAACAATGATAGTGATTAAATAATATAACAGTATTTAGTATAACAGTAATAATTTTAAAGTATTTAAATAACTCCTAAAGATCAACATGAACAGTTTTACGGCAATTATAAGGTTGAGTAAAATATGAGGTAAGAACTAAACATTGTATAGGAAAAACACTGAAACCGGGGAAACCATGAATTCATAACATCGCTTCAGAACTAAAAAGGGTAGCAACCAAACTGCATCCTTAAAAAGAGTCAAAAGAGCCAACTATACACGTTTATGGTTTACGGAAGTTAGGGCCGTTTGGTGAAGTTATTTATACAAACTGATCCGAATATGATTTAAAAATCAGGAAGACATTCAGGTCAATGCACAAGGCGACGCAGAAGATACAACAGACAAAGCGACGGACAAACTGTTCAAAAAGATATGTTCCGTGCATCATTTAGTTTCACTACCTGCCGACCAACCTAGCGAGCGAAGACAAATCGGACACACCGAAAAACAGGATAACGTTCCCGCGGAGCGACGACCACCACGCCGGTAATGACTTTTGATTTCCACGCTACGCTTTCTCCTCCCGCCCGTCGAAGCCGCCTGCCGACACCGGCGGCTTCTAATAGCCGCCGCGCACAATGCGTCCCGGTAATTGGTCCTGGGACCCATCTTCCTGGACTGCGTTATTTAGACGTAATGTTCCGACGGCAGATCCATAGACCGATAAGAAGCCGCGTACGGATTCGCTGTACGGTCGAAGGGTCGCCTCACGGCCATCCGTCGCTTCTCGACACCGACCCGACCGGGTTGCATCGGTACGCCGGGGACTGGGGAGCTGCGCGCTGCTGCGCGAAAATAAGTGCAGCTTTTTACGGAAACCGGAAACCCGCCCGAATCGGATGCGGAGATTTATGGGAGAATTAAGATCAGCAGGTCGCCCCTACCGACGCCGCGTGCCGTTTTCGGTGCTCCAGTTTGCCCTTTTTCCCAGGGCGGGCCCGAACAATTAGTGCACTGGACCGGGGCTCCGCGAGCCGCATTATTTTCCCCTTTTCCACCCGCAGGTCCGACCTTTCTGGACCCTTTTTGTGTTTGTGAAATCCGCCCGACGCACTCGGGGCCCAGCGGGCGGAAGAAGGCTATTGCCTTCCGCTTAAGACGCCCCTCTCACCCGACATCTCCGCTGGCCGGGGGTCATCTTGCGAAACTAGGGGTGCCTCCGGACGCCGCTCCGTTGTGGAATGCGATGATGAAACGGAGCTCCCCGGACCCTCGGATCACCCCTTCGTTTCGGGGCCAAATGGAGCCGATGGAAGCGGATCGCGAATACTCAAATTACCGTTTCGTCTGCGCGCCCGCCGCGGACCACACGTACCACGTTACTCCGTTTGATCAACCCTCCTAACCTATATTACATAAATCACCAAATAAACGAAAGCATGGCCGAGGCGGAGGATGAGCCAATGGCGCGGCTAATCGAAAACTAATTCCGTAAAACCTGGCCCACACACACACACGCACGCACACACGCGCATCCACCGGTCCGCGCAAGGCCGCGCCAGAAGGTGCAGCAGCGCGCGTCCGCCGAGGTTCCAGTAGCCTAAGCCATCGACGCAACCGCCAAAAACCAATTCGCCCACAAAGGCCACAAATCGATCAATCAATCAATAGGGAAACACCCCGCCAGCCAGCCCGCCGAGCCGCGCCTCGCGAGAGGCCCAAATCGAGAGATCGGATTCCAATCCGATTAACCGTCGCGGTTCCGTCCGAGATGATGATGGGATTTCTCACCACCGCGCCCCGGTCTGCCAGCTGCCGCCGATCCCATGACGATCGGCCGAGTGAAACCGCGCCCCGTTACCGCGTGGTCCCGATTCCAAGTAGCGCACCCGGCCCGGCCATCGTCCTGCGCACCGTTGGGTGCGCCACTGGGTCGGGTGCGCCGATTGAAAGCGAAGTTTTGGGCCGCTGCCGCTGTTTGCGATCTAATATTTTTCATTCGCTTTTATGCGCCCAACATCGCACCGCGCCATTCGGAACCACCCCTTCGAGGCCTCACCCAAAGATACATCGCAAAAAAAAACAATAAATAATAAAAATAGAAAACGAATGCCAGATGGATCTTCACTCCGACGCCGCCACCGCAGACAACGTTTCACTTTCCACGCTCGGCGCGTCGCGTGTGGCAGGTTGCAGCACTTGATCCCCTTCCGGTCCGGGTCCGGTGTCCTCCCGGGGCTGGTGTGAAGATGGACAAGTGCAACCTGGCTGGCCCTTCCGGCCCTTCTTCCCGTGCGCGAACAATAGGCGGCCAATTGAGGGCCAAAGGCGAGCGCGTGCCCGGCCGGAGAACCCCTCGGGACGGGCGTGCGGTTTTGGGACTACTTCCTGTGCAGGGGTTGCGCCGGATGCACTGCCGGCGCTGATTCACCCCTCGGCGCAGGACACACAGGACGCGTCTGCTCACCCCGGACCCCGGTTCCGGACGATGATTGCCGGATTAATGACGATCAAACAGGCGGCGCGGCACGGCAAGGGGCAGTGGCCTTTGTTATCACCCCGCGGCCCGGCCCGACCCCGCCGAGGGGTAATCCAATCGGGTGTCGGGTATGATTTTCCAGCTTTAAAATTTAACAGTATTTAAGCGGTTAAATTACAATCCGCACTTAACCCGTGGTTCCGACGGGCGAAAAGGGTCACAATGTGCTCTGTGAGTGAGGGTGTGTGTGTGTGAGTGTGTGCAGTGCGTGGCCACATCCGGAAAATTTGATATTCTTCTATTGATAGTGACACGGGAAGTAATCTGCCGACGCGGTCGGGACAGGTCGCAGGGCGGTGTAACGGAGTAAGCCAAAGGGACACATTGGGCTAATGTTACAATAATATAATTTAAAGAATCATCAAATGATGTGAAAAAAATATCATGAATTTTGAATAATGTTGTTCATTAGATTTGTTTGACTTTTGAGTTCTGCTGTAACACTATTCTATACATTCAAATATCCGCATGATGACCTTGGCTTGTATTAGTGATAGTAGCTTCGGTGACCTTAAAATAAATTGTTTTAGACTTGTTGAATACTACAATGGCTTTGTAAACCCGGTCTTGGTCTTTGGTCTTGCAGACCACGTTAATCAAGTGAACATTAGAGTGATATTTAAAAAAAGTGTGTGAATCTAACCGTTTTAACCTCATTTTAAAGATGTTGAATGTTAATTAAGAATCACAAAAGTAAAATGGTGACGGTGAGGGTTATACACAGTACTGTTTATAAATTCCAAGCCGTGTGGCAATTGTCTGAATCCAATGGCACATGCATTGTGAATGCTAAACGTTGTTTTGCAGCAGTTAAAAGTTTGGTGTTTTGAATCCTTACAACTAAGATTTTGGTTTTGCTTCAATGATACCCAAAAAAACATAATTTCTTTTACACATCCTACCCAATGACATTTTTTTTATAATAATAAAAAGTATGATAGCATACTTAAATTCGACATAACTTTTCTTGTGTGCAAACAAACAAAGATTGTTTTCGGAATTGCACTGTACATTAACATTGTTACAAAAATCCTGGTGGGGAAATATACAGTTGAAGCTTTCCTACAGTTCATTCGCAAGATACTTTTTACGGTCACTGATGCTCAAATAAAACTGATGAAAGTTGTTTACAAACAATGTTTGTTTCCTGTTTGATGCAAAAGAAGTTTTGTGCATTTTAGCCATCACACGCAATAGCTTGTGGTCAAGTAGATAGAACCGTAGAAACGTAGCTTAGAAAAGTCGCGATTGGGTATTTTGTTCCCATTCTGTAACAGAATAAAGAAAATAGTTACATTCTTGGTCTTTATGTAGCAAATAGATTTTGATTTCTGTTTATAAACCGCGCTCTGTATGTTACTGCGGAAGCTTCAAACAACTGTAATCGAGAGGCATTTTAGTCTGTTACAAGAATGTGACTAAAAGCGGTCTTTTGTTAAAGTTCTAAATACATTTCCCTATTACCATCATCGCTACAAACTGTAATAAAAATCCTAAAAGAACCGCAATGGACCGTACGCTTGCAGACATCGCTTTGCGACGATGACTTAATGACAAGGCGAAACTTGCTTAGTCTAAGGCTATTCCTGTTACGCCGCAACACCTGCAACATTATGGTTCAAATGGCCGCCCAAATCTGTTCGACAAAGTTCTACCGAAAACCAAAAATCGAGCCCGCCCGATATCGGGCGACTTAATGTGACAGCTGAATGCACTTGACCACTCTTTTAACACCACGTCTCAAGTGTCCATAATTTGCCTAATTTCGACCAACACATTTGCCTCACCAACCCATAATGAGCAATCAGCGCGTAGCCAACAACTTTATCGACACGCGAAACGTTCACGAGCAGCCTCCGGGCGCAGACTGGAGCTCCGAGCCTCAGCCGCCGCCGTAAGTTGATCGTATCATTTGCAAGCCAAACAAACCCTTGCAACCCCCGGCCGGGGTAAAGGCAAAGACAACGGCGCGACAACTACCGGCCATGTGCCGCCCATTTGGATCGCCTTTCTAATGGACCGGGCCGGGCTTTGATTAGCGGGTCCGCGCCGCGGCCACTTAATTGAACGTCACCCGGGGCCGGAGCCGGGTCCGGGGCGAGATTGCGTTTTAATTGAATTACCCACAAATTATCAATTTAACAGCCTCATCGATGCGCGCGTCCCCGACGCGACGCACCGCGTGAAATCACGCACAACTTCCTGTTTCGTCCTCTCTCTGTCTGTCTCGCTGCTGGAGCCCTGGAGTCTCGGGGGCCTGCCTTTATTAAGAGAGCCCACGGGTGAACAAATTGCTGTCAAAAATGGACAGCCTATGCGACACACACACACGCGCGCGCCGTGCCGGAGTGCCCGGTGTCCGTTCGCGGGACGAACGGGCCCCCAGGGATGGTGCATCCTATAATTGCCCACTCGCGGCTCGTTACACGCAAGGCAGACAGAGAGAGAGAGAGAACGAACGAGAGAGGGATCTGCTCGCACCCTTACGGACCGAAACCGCGGACGTGGACCGGCGAAACGTGGGCCACATTCGCGCACACCTAAACGAGGGTGTCAATTTAGCGTCGCCAGTGCTCCACCTTCCAGCAGCAGCAGGTGCTCCTCTGGGCCCTCCTCGGTGGCCAGGCCAGGAATGCGAGCGAAGCGTGCAGACAACGACGGGGAGCGCGCGAAAAAAGCGTGAATCATTTAATAAGACATTTTACCTTTTATTGACCGATTGCCGTGTGAGTGCCCGGAGCTGGACATCGTCGTCCCTTGTGCCTTGCGCGTCTTGCGGTGGTCACGGTAGCCACCGAGCCGCGTGTGTGTGCACGGTTGTTGTGGTTTTCTGCTCTACCCCGTTTGTGGCCGCAGGGCGCAACTCCGCAACTCCACGACTTCGGTGGCTCGCGCGACTCGCTCGCAAACAAATTGCCACTCGCAAATTTGGCCCTCCAGGCAACGTGAGGCACCCGGGTGTACCGGGTGGCCGGTTGTGTGTGAGCAATTTTCTTGACCACCACCAGCACCGCGAACGATGAAACTCGCCCGCGGCCAACAGGGGGCGCCCGGGCCCGGGCCTGGGCTTAATCGATTATCATCTAAAGTTGATAGTTAACATGTAAATTCACGTTGCTGTCACAAGTGCAGCGACGGTGGCGGCGGCGACGGTGGCGATGACTGTCCCGCCGGCTCCTTCCGTGACCTAGGCCTACGGGGAGCTACGGGAAAAACTGGCCAATCGGCATGAGAATGCACTTTGCTTTTCAATTTGTAACGAAAGCAGCCCGAAGGCCCTGAGCTGAGCGGCGGTCACTGCGGGTCCGTTCGTTGGTCAAAAGTTGGGCAGTCTTCTTGGGCACCCAGTCTTGGGACTCCGTGGACCTTAGAGACCTCAAGAGTCATGTCATGCCAAAACACTAGTTCTATTCCGGAGTTTCGTATCTTCACGTTTACTTCAGTCCGCTTCATTAAATTGCTTCTAACCTTTAATGTAACTACCAAATGAACTATCTTAAAACTGGAAAAACATAATTCAACATCAGAATAAGATATTTTAAAATAAACACCGAATGTTTTTTTTTCAATTTAATTTCGTTGATTTGAGTGCAACGATTTGGTGACCATTTATTCAATCCTTCCCATCGTTAGTTCTGCATTGAGCAATCGAAAACTCGAGTTTGAGTGTCGAAAACAGTTGAAACAGTTGACCAGTGTAGTGTCTACCGTATTCTTCGACAAGCTAAGATCGGTTTTAAAGCCATCCAGAAATTGTAAACTGCCTGACAGACTGGGCGATCGTAATCACTCTTACCGATTGCCAGCGCGAACCCAGGAACCCGGTCAACCACTGGAGAGTTTTGTCCATTTTTGTCACCCCCCGGAGCAGACCCGAACGACGCAGTGTGCGAGAAGCGGGCAGTGTCAAAAACCGTCAATCCAACCCGAGGCCGAACATTCGCGGTCGCGTCCTGTCAC
Organism: Anopheles cruzii; assembly: GCF_943734635.1. Classification (NCBI taxonomy): domain Eukaryota; kingdom Metazoa; phylum Arthropoda; class Insecta; order Diptera; family Culicidae; genus Anopheles; species Anopheles cruzii. The sequence continues at coordinate 21,323,273 of NC_069145.1, forward strand.
GACCCGCGGTCTTCCCCCGGACTCGGGGAACTCAATTCCCGGCCAACGGTAGTTTTTTATTGCTATGGCCCTTAAAGACTAAAACTATGGCACGGATCGGCCCTATTGACAGCAAGGACTCTGACCGGTAAGTGGCGGTCGGACAGGGCGAGTTGGACGAGTGACAGTGGCTCTCCGACTCAGACCGGGCGCTTCGGGAGTGATAATAACGGACTCAGTCCGGAGGGCTGAGGACGTGCGTGACATGCCCCTAGGCCCGGGGTGCCGCCGGACTTGGGGGACCGGTGAAAAAGGAAGAAGAGCAAATAAATGGCCCGACCCTGCCTCTCGCAGCGATGCAAACCGGCGGGGAACCGGGAAAAAGTGCATCATTTCGTGAAATGAATAAATGAATATTTGATTAAATATGCGTTCTTCGCCCAAGTTCAACGCACACGGCGGCCTCAAGTTTAAGGGCAGCGCCGCGCTGGAGAACTGGAGCTGATCAAAAGCCGCATCAACTCGGGGTTTTCGTCCGTGGGGGTTCCGGGGGCCCGGATAAGCAACCTTAAATCGCCACAAATGCACCCTCTCCGGTCGCCATACAAATCAGGGTGGCGCAGCCAAAGTCAAGTTCTGCCCGTCCGGCCTGGTGATCCTCGGGACGGTGGTCCCAAGGATGAACCAGCCGGGCGATCCATTTCGTCAAAACGGCACACTCTGGGGTGATTCGCTCGCTGCCCTCGACACCGGGCCAGCCAGGGCATTGACCTCCGTTTTTCGCCATTTTCACCGCGCAGCGCTCCTAACCCCGAAATTCGGGTTGCACTCCGGGCCCGGTGCCGGTTGATGAGCAATTGGCACATCCCGCTCGAAGCGCCCGTTCACGCCCGTTCCGGCTACTCGGGGCCCTCGGTGAGGGGGCCCGGATCCATTATGCACGATGATTTGAAAAAGGGAGCCTCAAAATTAATGAGTCTCACACGGCACACCGGCCGGTCCGGCAGGCAGCGACTCCGATGCACCGTGTCCTCTCGCCGTACGTGCGCCCGGTGCGGTGCAGTTTGCATTCGGAGTCCCTTCGGTCGGGTCCCGCAAACATTATGTTTGCGAATTAAACATTATTTGTTTGCTGGTGGGGCGACGGGGGGGCTCTGAAGAGTGGGCTGCGCCTCATCCCAACCCGGCCGAGTCTCCGAGCCGAGGACGGCGCGCGAATAGCGAAAGAATAGTTGTCGATTGCTTGCTGTCGTGTTTCTTATTTGTTACATTTAATTTTCATATCTTCGCCTCTCTCTGTATCTCCGGGTGCTCCGGGAGACTTCGCCCGAGATGGTTCGAGACTCCATCAAGTCCTGGACCCGCCCGGCTCGCTTCGCGCTGGACGGCGGCGTCGGGATTTAGATAAATTACCCACTATTTATGAAGTTTTCATTATTTTATTATGGCCCGGCGCTCGGGGTCCATCGGGAGGCGGACAAACGACGGCGGATTGGCGTGCATTGATTGGTTGTGAGTAAATATTTGCTTCCCAGCGTTTCGTTCACCGTTCGCTTCGTGTGTTTGTTTGCCCGTCGCGCGCGTTCCGATCCTGACGAGATTCTGGAGCCGATCGCGCGCTCGGGGTCCACGCGAGATCATCAACAACATCGCGGCGACATCGTTACGGGGACACAAAGTTGCCCCGGCAATCCATTTTCCGCCGGACCCGGCGCAATCAGAGGACGCCCCCAGCAGCTCCGTGGGACCCGCATTCGAGGTCCGGCCATACGTGAATCCACTCGGGGCCCCGTGCTGCGTGGCACGCCTCGCGGTGCCACCGATCACCGACGATCGAGTTCCGTGGCCGTGCCCTTTCGCCGACCGGCCCACATCGGCAAGTGGACGTACGGTGCACGATTATCACGATTATGAACTCGATGCCGCCCGATACTGGGCCGGTCGGGCGGAGAGTAACCCGGATTCGAGCATCGCGCCCCGTCCACCGGGCGCTAATTGCTCGCCCGCCGGGGCGCAAGCACGGCGCAAGCAGTGCACGAGCGGAACGCACGGTCGGACCACGGATGTGTCTTATCCGGGCGTCACCAGCCCCGGTGCTGCGATTGCAAATCGCGATCGAATGCTATTAAAACGTCCACCCGCCGGGGGAACCGCGACTTTTCTGTGCGCGAACATAAATCATGCTAGTTATGGATCGGAGCGATCGGTGCGAATACGAAACGCTAGCGATAATTAGAAACGCCGGGGTCCGGTGTTGAAGCTGTTGGCCCAGAAACCGGGTGGGGGATCGTTCGATTACTATCTACCGGATTACCAATCGGCACTATGGCGTGTCCAGCAAAAGTCGAACGAAAACATCGAATCAGTTTGTTAAATTATGACAACCAAGTGGAACCGAATGGAATTATGTTGGGAGGAAGTCACGGCGGACGATAAGGAAATTCATCCGTCGACACAGTCACGCTCAGTGGCTGTGTAAGCATTACGAGCTGTCTGTGTTTAACATCGCAATCTGGAAGGGTCTTTGGCCGGTTAGCCAATGGAAAAAAGTCGGAAGGAAACCCGACCCGGTGAATTGACAGCACCAGGAACTTAAAGTCGTGCGTTCCCGTTATCCTTGCGATTAGCGACATGTTACTTTCGCTTGTAAAGGGTTTTTTCCCCAATTTTCACTCCACTTTGTACCGAAACGGTTACATTCTTCAGTGATTTGGCAAAATATAACCAAGTGAGTGAACAGTAAATGATAGCAAAGTGAGTAGAATGCAGTACAATCACTAGAACCAATTTAGCAGTTGATCGTTTTGGGCAAAGAAAATAATGTAAAGCGCTCAGGATTATTTGTCTATGAAACTTGCCTAATTAGTCTATCAATTTCCAATTTATCCGGTTTAACTAACCTCGACTAGCTATTGGTGGGAGGCGCTATAAATAGAATTTTCCTCAACGTCTTATTATCAGGCGTAGCAACGAACTGGAGCACCTCTGCTGTTTGCAATGCAAACATTACTTGATAAGATGAAGGTCGCTGGTGTGGATTGGACCTCAAGCATTTCTTCCGTACTGTGCCAAGGTGGTAAGTTGCATGTTTGTAGGTGCTTTTTTGAGATACGATTTATCTGGATTGCTAAGGGCAATGTTCAACGGCTGTTTGGAGTTGTATTATTTGTGCTTAGGCTGTTTGTATCTGCTTAGTAATTAGCGTAGCTTAATAAATATTAGTTCTACTCTTGATTGAAGCATTATTTATGTGCGTTTTGACTGCGGATAATTTGTGGTTTTAACTACTTTGGCCAATATATTGGGCAAATATTTTACCTTTTCAGCTTTGACCAAATTTTAAGTATCGTTTTTAGGATCAGTTTTGCAAAAGTGCAATGAGCCAACTCAAGGATCTCCGATTGAACATTCTAAGCCAGTTATGGCAATGTACAGTGAGGGTTTTCCTGTTTTGAAGGCATGACGTTTTCATACAGTAAACGTGGTTTAAAACAAGCCATTTTTATTCTTAAATGAATTAAATTTATAACATCTTGCGTAATTAATGCATGTGTATACAGTAATTTCGATGAAGACAATCATTTTCCCCTGACGCCTTCATATGAGACGCGCTTATTAATTGAGACCATTTGCCATTTGCGAAGGCCACGGTACGAGAGTGCAAATTTGGAAACTTAATGAAACACGCCCAACGCCCACGGAACACCCAACGCGAGTCCATTGTCGTGTGGTGGTCGCCACGTTATCTAAAATCGAAATCATCGCCGATCGCATCGCTGCAGAACGAGACCGATCCGGGATCGTTTATATAACAATAAAATCGATCCCTTTTGGTAGCTCCGCACGGCCCGGCCCGGTGTGGTCCACATTCTCACGATCCGCGGTGATGTCAGTTGACCCAATTCCGTCCACCTCGTTACGCTGTTTGTTTTATTTTCAGCCCGCTCCGCACCGTACACCGCGCCGCGAGGTCCGTCCGTCCGTGTGCGATGCATGGGTCCGATTGTAAATCAGTTTTTATGGTTCCGCTCCGCCAGAATCGTCCTCCCGGCCCCGGGTGTTTATTCTGTTCTCCCGAGGGCCCAGTCCGAAGGATGCTCGGGCGCGCCCGGTGCAACGGAACGGAAAAGGAGTCCTTACCATATAAGTCGATGTCGTCCGCGAGTCGTCGACATCCGCGTCGCCAGTGCAGCAGGTTGTTGTGATGCCCGGCCTCAGCAAGTCATCGAACGGGACCGGCCGGCGAACGGAAATCGCGTCCTGTCTGGCCGGCAGGACAGGAGATCCAAGACGCGAAGAGCAGGCGCGAAGAAGTGTCCGCCGGCTGCCGTGTCGCGACGTTCTGCGCGACGGCGGCGGGCCCTAACGGGTCCGCGTATTGTTTGGAGCATTTTTATGTCCATTTTTGTGAATGAACGCCATAAAAGGGAACCTCTGGGGACTTTCGGTTGGGTGGTGTGTCGGCCGGCGACACTAACCTCATCTAAGATCTTGTCGGCCGGCCGGCCGGCGGACAGGTTTGTGGATGGGACAGCACAGTTCACGGTGTAGCCGGCCACATCCGGCCGTTGTGGAACTGGAACACCCCGATGACACGGCGTCCGATAAGATATCAGACATCATCGTCGTCGTTCCAGTAGTGCGCCCGGTGCATCCTACAGCTGCAGACCCTCCGCATAATCCCCGACAGCACCCCTCATGCCGGTTTTAGTGCCGCACCGTACCACATGGTCAAGTGTCTGTGGCAAGGCAAAGCAAACAACACCCTTCGGGAAGCGCGACCCGAAAAACGACCCCTCTCAATGAGGGTGCGGAAGTGATGTCGGGCGAATATTTGTCGCAGATTGCGGAACAATCATTCAATTACCGGCCACCGCCGCCGGAAGTGCGTGCGTGCGTGTTTGCGCAGTGTGCGTAAATCATCTTCCTGCGCTCACGGCGGCCACTTGCGGATGCTCCCTGGAGACTGTGGGACTATCTAAACGCTGCGCATGCTCGTCCAGATGTTGAGAGGTCTGTTTCGACGGAGTTCGCTGCCACAACAACCGCCGGTGGCCGTGGTGTGAAATGTGGCAGTTTTCCGGCGCTCTCTCCGCCTACTTCGACCTAACGCCGAGTCCTGCCGCCACGCGGCTGATCTCTGGTCCGCCGGCGTGTTTCGTGGCGCACGAGGCTACGACGACGACAGAGGTCCCGGATCGGTTCGTGAAGCCCCGCTTTTCCCATGGGCTAGGGGCGCGCCTGGTCGCAAAGGGCACACGATCACATCGACCGTGGCGTGGCGTGGCACCACCGTGGTCGTCGTCCGCCAACCCAGTTTTCAGCACAGACCGCACAACCAGTCCTATCCTTACCGTTTGCCCATTGGCCACTTTTCTCGCCGCCTTCGCCCAGGGGGGTGCACCCCCGAAGAAGCTCGTGCACGGCCAATAATCGAACGAGTGTCGAGAGTCGCACCGTCTCGGTGGAAAATCGAACACAAACGTGCGCGGAAAGGGAAACACAGCTCACCCAGCGTTTGGGTGAGCAAATTAGCGTCTCCCCCGGGTGGAGTGGTGCAGGCGGTGGCCGTGGGGCCTGGGAGTTGCTCGCGGGAGCGAGCGAGGTGAAGCAACCGCTCCAGCAGCACATCTTGTCACCCGAATGGAAAGGACATGCACCGTCGACACGCCTATTATAAACGGTCTATGATCGTGGCGAAGGCCAATTGGGATGCTGGGAAATGAGTGCGCGCGGCCAGCCTCGGACGGAGCAATGGTCCGGAGGTTTCGGGCGAACATGTTTCGCGGAACGAGCCCCATAACGAGCACGCTATTTAGACAGATAGACTAAACACGAACGGCGCGTTAGGAACGCTCATTTATAGGACGCCGGACGCGCTCGGGAGTTCCATTCGGGTTAGAATATCGCAATCCATTGGTCACCATCCTGGAAGTGATGTTCCGGTGACGTTTGATTCATGTTTACCATTTACATGACGTCAGTATTTGACGTTCCAAGACTGAGGTAATCGGTCCGAAACATGGCTGACGATCATCCTACGATCAGCTAAATCGAGCCGGTTCGGGCTTATCAGCAGCTTTCTCTCTCTCGCTCGTCCCGGGCCAGGTGTCGCTGGCTCGGGTCCGAGGCTGGCGTAGATTGCGAACAGCTGATTGCACGCACCGCTGTTTACTTTCGACACACATTCAGAGTGCAACTACTACCACCTCGAAACAGCCGGCGTCGACGTGCCCACTGTTGACAATTTAGTTTGTTTCCGGAGCCTGGCTTTTGTGGGTGCTTAAGTGTACGTTGCGGTTCCATTCTTGACGATCAACTGGCGCTGTCAAAGTGATTGCTGTGCGATCTACTAGCGAAGAATGCTCTCTAAGCCATCCGTTTTGGTTTCTTTAGTGCCTTTCGTGGTGTTACTCTGGCACTGCACAGGTCTTACTAGAAGGAACGTTGCTTTCTGCAACAGTGCGTAGCGGTGCGGATCGGTTTTCAGTTGCCGCACTCACATAAGTACCACTTGAGCCATGGGCTCCGATTATTGACCTGCGGTCGCAGCCGCTCCGGTACTCTCGATTATCCGATTGTTGCCTCCAATACCAAACGATGCGTTGTTCATTACCTATTGCAGACACTTTCACTGAGTTCTTTTCCGATCGATTCAGCCTTTTTTTCTAAACGTGATGCAATCGTAGCTAATTCTAAGGTCTTTGGGCCCTAGCATCGTACTGTGACCACGCATTACTGTCGGCGAAAACTCGTTGTGCCTTCTCCGGCCGTCGTCACCGACCGGCGTGTTTGACGAATGATTTGCAAAATATTTAAGACACGGTTGTGTTCGTTTTACCAGATGAACCACATTTAATTGTGTCCAGCAGCTTTTATGGTGTGAGCGCGCGGAGCTACCATGATCTTGGTCCTGCCGCACGTTTATTTTATGTACATTTCGCGCACGTCACTCATCTAACTCACGGGCCGCCACGCATGGTGCGCGCATTACTGATAAGCCAGCAATTCGCCAACGAGGGTACGTCCCAGATAGGGCCAAAGGTGCTTACAATGTTTACCGTAGTGATTTTGAATAATCACAGGCTCACCGTGAGCCGCGGGCCGTGCTCGTACCGTACTCTCAGTTATAAATCGACACCCCGTGACGGTGGCCGCGACAACCTGCTCCGCTGCGAGCTCATATGAAGTGGAAAACCCATCTTGCTTCGTCCAGATTCCATGTGCGTAAGGTGCTAGGTCCCCCCGTAGGTATCAGCATGGTGTTTACGGTGGAAAACGGGAAAACGTCATCGCAGCAGCAGCAGCAGTCCGATGGGCACAGTTTTGACGAAGCCCTCGAGTTGGCCGGATTCGGGCGGGTTCAGATCGTGCTGGTGATCCTTTCCGGGCTCGGCATGATGTCATCGCTCAACGAGGCCATGGGCATGAGCATCATCCTGCCCGCTGCCCAGTGCGATCTGGATCTGGACGCCGGACAGAAGGGCATCGTTGGAGGGGCCGTTTTTCTCGGTGAGTATTCCCTCTTTCAAGAGTTCCCTCTTTGCACGTGTCATCATCAACTGAGCCGGCTTCACCGTAGGTACCATGTTTTCATCCTACTTCTGGGGTTACCTGGCGGACACGAAGGGACGGCAGGTGGTCCTGAAGTACGCACTGTTTGGCACATCGTTTTTCGGAGCCATGTCCTGTCTGGCGAGCGGTTTCGTATCGCTACTGATCCTGCGGTTCCTTACGGGGGTCTGCGTGGCAGCACCCGCCTCCACGGTGTACGCCTATCTGGGCGAGTTCACCACGCCGAGCAGACGGAGTCAAATGCTGTCCTTCGCATCCGTCTGGGGTGGCGTTGGCATTGTCTATGTTTCACGTGAGTCTCTGGGCGTCCTACAAGGAATCTTCTCAAACAATGGTGACATTTTCTTTTATTGCAGTCGTCGGCTGGTGGATTCTCTCATACGACTGGGTCATTCCGATCGGTGGATCGTACGAGTTTAAGCCGTGGCGACTGCTGTTTATCCTCAACACGTTGCCTGGGTTTCTGAACGGTATTGCGTTCTGCTTCTGCCCCGAAAGTCCCAAGTTCCTGCTATCACAGGGTCGCAGCGAGGAAGCGTTGGAAGTGCTCAGGATGATTTACCAACTCAATCACCGGTCCAGCCCGGGCGGCACGTATAACGTCACGAAGCTCCGGCTGGACCCAGAAGACGCCACTGCAAGAGACAACCGGGGCAAGCCGGGTTCGGGAGGCCTGTGGCGTTCGATTAAGGACCAGACCATTCCGATCCTGAAATTGCCCTTCCTGTTCTACTTTATCATTTGCTGCGTGCACAACATTGGAGCATTTGCAATGTAGGCCAAAGCCGCGTGCTTCGGCGAAAAGGCAGCAATATAACGAGCCTTTGCTTCGGATCTCATTCCAGATACGGTGGGCTTGGGCTGTGGTTCCCGGACATAATGAATCAAATCTACTCTCAGGGCAGCAACGCTACGGAACTGAAAGTGTGTGACATACTGCAGGCCACCAAGCCGATCGTTACCGAGTTCGACAATCTCTGTAATGACGAGGTGCAGTTCGAAACATTCCTCTACACCATGGTGCTAGGCATTTTCGGGGCTGGCTATGCGCTAATCACCTCGGCCATTCTGGGTCGGTTCAATCAGAAGGTTATGATGGTGTTCAACTGCATCGTTGCCGGAGTTTGCGGCATTGCGCTGCAGTTCATCGCCAACTCCTACACGGTCGCCATTCTCTTCTGTCTGCAGATAGTATTCGCCGGGTACTGTGTGATGCTCGTTAATGCGAATGTGGTTGAAATTTTCCCCACAAACGTCAGGTGAGTCCACTGTTCGCCATTTCGCTACAGTCCTGCGGGTATTTAACTTTTTTGTTTTCCTTCAGAGCGATGGCCGTCGCACTGACGAACATGGTTGGGCGCCTGAGCTGTTTTGTGGCCAGCGCCGTCATCGGTCTGCTGATGCTGCAGAACTGCCCGATCACGTTTTACATGCTCTCCGCGTTGCTGTTTCTATGTGCGGCCTTAACGTTTTTGTTGCCGAAAAAATGATGCCCCATCCTGTGCGGGGCAACGTACTTAATCATGTTATCGCTGTGTAAATAAATTCATCTTGTTCATAGTCATAAAATAAAGGTTAATAAATAAAGTACGTCCCATTCGGTAGAGGTGGACGCGAGGCAAAAGGCAACAAAAAGTTTGACAGAAGACCCGCGCACCGCCAACGGTTTTTTGTGTGTGTTCAATTGAAATTCCAGAGAGTTCATTCCCAATTCGTATAGTCTCAGTTTTGACAACTAGATGGCGTGTTACGAGTTTTCGTGTTACGACGTCACAGCGTTACGCTGCGTAACGTCGACAGTGCTGACAGTTTGGATACGTCAACTCAATGTTTTTGTTTTGCACCGGTAACTTTTTCTTCCCTTCCTATTCCTACAAAGCCTACTTTTCTAATATTTTTCCAAAGAATTTGTTTTATCAATATCGCCTCAGCTTTTCAAGGACAGTTGTATTTTCGTAGCTCGTCCAGCACTTCACTGGTGGCCGCTGTGTATCGTGCGTTATTTCATCATGAACGATATCACCGACATCCGCTATGGGCCGTTGCCCGCTGACTCGCCGTACGTTAAACCATTTCGCTTCCATTACACCCAAAACGGAAAGCAAAAATCGTGGGACCTGCTGAAAGTGCACGATAGCGTGTCGATTCTGATCTTCAACGTGACCCGCCAGAAGCTGGTGTTTGTGAAACAGTTCCGTCCAGGTAAGCGATGCGAGTGATCCGTTGGTCCGTTGATCCGTTCTTATAACCGGCCCCCTTTTTGCCATCCGACAGCCGTCTACCATTCGATCCTCAGCCGAGACGGAGTGGAACCGGGCAGTATCGATATGAAGAAGTACCCACCGGAAATCGGCGTCACAATGGAGCTGTGCGCGGGCATCATCGACAAACCGCTCTCGATTGCGGAAATAGCCCGTGAGGAGGTTCTGGAGGAATGCGGATACGATGTCGCGGTGGAGCGTTTGGAGGAAATCGTTAGCTATCGGTGCGATGTTGGCACTTCCGGTGCCCAACTGACGCTGTTCTATACGGAGGTCACGGATGCGGACAAGGTGTCGACGGCTGGCGGCGGTGTCGGTGACGAAATCATCGACGTAGTCGAATACGATATCGACGAGGCGCGGAAGCTAACGACGAAAGGAACCGTCATCACCAGTCCGCCGTCGTTTCTGTTCGGATTGCTCTGGTTTCTCACGAACCGGGCTCCGAAAGGTGTCTAATCTGTGAACAGCACTGTGATAGGTCGGCGTCAAGATGCCGCAAATGTTGTTCCTCTTGTTTCGCGACGGGAAATAAAATAGAAACGCAAGTTCGTTCGTGTGTCGGAACAACATTGTAATTTATTTATTCTCCACCATTTCTGATAACATGCGCCTTTTCCAATCGTTTAACCATTTGATAACGTTTCTGAAACGTAACAAAGCCAAACGGAACGGCCGCTGACGTTGGATGCCTGTAACACGTGATTTCCTAACACATCTTCGGCCGGTCACACATTAAAATAAAAACGATCGTCACCTCGTCTGCCGCGCCGTGGTCGTGGGCAGGACCCACCGTCCGATAGGGGAGGGCGAGGTTTGTTCCGCGATCCAGCGAAAAATCACACATCGAAAGACGATGGAACCGCCACCCTGGGGGTCGCGTGGGAAAATTAGACTACCGGGTCAGCGATCTTCGTTTCACTAAAAAGGAACATCGTTTACAACTACGCTCTGTTTTCAACAGCCTTTCCGCCATTAAGGAACGAAAGAGGATAAAGAGGGACAGGCTGAGCTCCCACCGCGTCCGATCGGCGAGCGGTGGGTGGTGATTAAAATAAATAAATGAGCAAAGATCGAGAACATAAATACTGGTGACACAGTGGGTGGGTTGGTGCGTCTTGCAGCAGGAACCTGTTTAGGCCTGCAGTTTGGTCGGATTGATTTCCCGAGTTTTGGCCACGTCCTGCGGTTTCGGCCATGGCCATGTCACGGGCATGGCGCTCTCGTAGTTGTAGTTATAGAGATGCGTCTTGATGTACTCCTCCTTATCCTGCGGCTCCGGATAGGTGGAGGCGAGCCCTGGTGGGGGAGAAATACGACATTTGATTGCCCTTTTCCGCACTCTGTCTCCGTTAGCCTGTCAATTCTTACCCTTCTGGTACGCGTAATTGGTAACCCCAACGGCGATTTCCATCGAACACTCCTTGATGGCACTGAGCGGTGGGTAGAGCGAGCCCATCTCGATATCGGAGTCGGCCACGTGATCGGCAACGGCCTGAGCTGCGATCAGGAACATATCCTCCGGAATGTGGTGCGTTCCGGTGACGATCACACCGAGCGCTACACCCGGGAAGATGTACGCATTGTTGCCCTGTCCCGTCACGTATGTCTTGCCACCGTACTTGACCGGCGCGAACGGTGAACCGGAAGCGAATATGCAACGACCCTCCGTGTTGTCGTACGCCGCTTGCGCCGTGCATTCTGCCTTCGAGGTAGGATTGGAGAGCGCAAAAATGATCGGACGATCGTTGTACTGGCCCATGGCCTGCAGAATCTCGGGCGTGAACGCTCCGCCCGCGGCGGACGCACCGATCAGCACCGACGGTTTCACCTCCTTCACGACTTCCGCAAAGTTCTTCATGACCTTGTGCTCTTTGGCGTAGTACGCCTTGTGGCCACCCAGCCGGCCTTCCGGGCGACCCTTCGCCAGCAGGCCATCGATGTCGAACATCCAAATCTTATCGCGTGCCTCCTGCAGCCCGGTGCCCTCGGCCTGCATCGCTTTCACCACCAAGTCCGCAATGCCAACGGCGGCCTCGCCTGCACCGAGGAAAAGGAACGTGTTCTCGGAGATGCGCTTGTTGGTGACGCGCTTCGAGGCCAGCAAGCCGGCCACGGCCACCGAAGCCGTTCCCTGGATGTCGTCGTTGAACGTACAGTACGTGTTGCGGTACTTGTCTAGGAAGCGGAACGCATTGTGGTTGCCAAAGTCCTCGAACTGGATGAGCGTGTTCTGGCCGTAACGCTTTACCACGGCCTGCATGAACTCGTCGATAAAGTCGTCGTACTCTTTGCCCTGCACCCGCTGGTGCCGCAACCCGATGTACAGTGGGTCCTCCAGCAGGTCCTTGTTGTTCGTACCGACGTCGATCACAATCGGCAGGCACTGGTGGGGCGGAATGCCGGCCAGGGCCGTGTACAGCGCCAGCTTACCCACCGGAATGCCCATACCACAGGCACCCAGATCACCGAGACCCAGAATGCGCTCGCCGTCCGTCACCACGATGGCACGCACGTCCGATTCGGGCCAGTTACGCAGAACGTCAAAGACGTGGCCCCGATCGTTGATCGTTATGAACAGACCTCGCGGCCGCCGATAGATCAGACCGAACTTCTGGCACGCCAATCCGACCGTCGGCGTGTACACGATCGGCATCATCTTCTCCACGTCCTCCGAGATCAGGCGGAAGAACAACCGCTCGTTACGATCCTGCAGATCCACCAGGTAGAGGTACTTGTTCAGATCTTCCTGGTAACGCGAGATCGAGATGCGGCACAGTTCCAGCTGCTCCTCCTGCGACTTGAAGCGGGCCGGTTGCAGACCGTGGATGCCGAGGATCTGACGCTCCTCCAGCGTGAACGCCAGGCCCTTGTTCAGGCGCGGATCGCGCAGATGGTCGATACCCTGCACCATGGACGGCACAATAATGTCGCCCGTGACCTCATGGTACTCGCGCGTCTGGAGCGCCTGCACCGCTGCCGTCGTGGCCGCCCTCGGAAGAGGCGACTTCTTCGGCGAAGCCGTCACCAGCGTTCGCAGGGCGTCGACGGTCTGTTTGGCATTTAGTCTACAAAAGAGGGAGAGAGAAAAACAAAACGTGAATCGGTCGGTCGGTCTAAATATAAGCTACTCCTGCGCCGGTTGGTGACAAACTTTAAGGGCAACCCCCGCGTTCGGGTAAAAAAGGGTCCTTGGGATAGGTTCCACTGCGAATACATTTCGATTACCATCTCCTAAGGTCGAGGTTCCGCACCGATACCGCCCAGACTCGGAAGCATCAACATGATGCCTTTGCCCACCGATTCTCATCTGCCGGCTGGTGGTGTTGGCTCTATTAATAACCGGCCACTCGCGGCAACACGGCTACGGTAACAATCGGCACAGAGCGACCAATCAAATGTCTTCTACCCGAAAATAGAATCCCTGTCCTGCATCTGTTCAACGAATCGCGCCGTAAGGTTGTCACGGTGGAAGCACTAGCAACCCCCGTCTGTTGGCCTTGTTTACATAATCTACACAGGAAGGCCACTGCGAGGTGCCAGCCGCTAATTTGTGCTAATTTTTTGTCAATCGAACCCATCGATTCCAGCAACGACTTCATATTTCCGGCTATTCTTCAGTTCCGGTGGCTTATCAATTCGATAACGGGCCTCTCTCTCTCGGGTAAGTGACCTTTGGGACGATGCGTTTGTTTACTTCTAGTACGCATTCTACGCATGTGCGCCGCCGAAAACGGAGCAGGCCACCGGTGCCGCGGTTAGTGTCAAATAGATAAACCTCTCTCTCTCTCTCTCTCGCTTGAGCTCGCTCTATCGCACCGTCTTGCTCTCGCGTCGGCCCATCAGAAACAAAGTAACGCATGCCAAGGTCATGTGACAGAGTTGTCCCAGGCCAAGATTTCTCGGGATGCGTCGGTCAATTTGGAGCAATGTTACCCTGCGTCCACACTTACAGCAAGTTGGGCCAACTTTTTGCTGTCACACTAGCAATTTCTAGACGTCAAATCTGTGAGCTCCAGTGAGTGAAATGACAGTTCGTTTGTTTATGTTTTTAATTTGGCAGTTCACCATTTCATTCTTTTGCCAATTGTAGTTTTGCAGCGAATAGGCTTCTTCGAATAATAAAATGTCTTTTAAAAATAATAAAAACAAATCTAAATCGAGAAAACTATGTTTAGTTGGTGCGTCTGTGCTTGTTGCATACGCTCAGTATTTGGATGCTGAGCGTGTATCACGACGTTGGTGGACGCGAGAGCTCTTCGCGGAGGCTTCACACCACGGATTACATTTAATCGACCAGCTGAACGATGGAATAGGGTTCCGGAATTTCACCCGAATGACCGCAACAGATTTTTGGCGCACCGCTTCCATTGGTAGCTATAGCTGGACAGTGGTTCCTCAACAATTCCGTTATGGTTCGCCATTTTTTTCTGCGGATAACATGAACAACGACTTTTTCTTGTTCACCAAATTGTTCTTCAAATTATTTTCCGCATTTCGCACATATCTTTCCCGAGGACAATTTGCACTTATTTCTCAAATTCACAAACTTGCAACCAACGTAAACAACAGTTGACAGCAAACTACGTTTACAAATAATAACAAATGAAGTTTTCCTTCTCTTTCTATTGCCATTTTTGTCATAATCTGATCCGCTCTCGAAATGCTGTCCAAAAATTTGGACCGCGAAAAAAGTTGCCCGTAGCAACTGTCAAATTGAAAAATATGGCCTCTCAACCCGAATCGGTACAAATAACCGATAAGCAAGAGGAACTCAACGGCAACTCAAAGTAGCTCACGGATGCCCAACAAAAATGAGTGAATTTTGCTGGGCCTACATACATTTTTCCCCATTTACTGTAAGTGTGGACGCAGGGTTAGAGCACCCCACGTTCCTGCCGAAGGTCGAAGCAATTACGGGGCAGCGCAATTTTCCCATTGCATCGTGTTTCACTCCACGTCGTGCATTATCAAGCATCAGCAGATGGCTCACATGGCCCGCCGAGTGTTACTCATCACGTTCCGTGGGGATTTTCTGCTGCCCCAATTCCGACGGAGCTCTACGACGTTCTGCCATCGAAAGGTGTCGGGTGCTTGGATATCACGTTGCAGAGTGTCAATTAATGCAATTGTATGTAAACATTGACCCGTCGTCAGTTGGCCGCAAAATTTCTCCCGACGCAGCACCACACGTTTTGCAAAAATAAACTCCACACTCTCTCTCGCTCTTTCGCTGTCACGTTTTTTCTCTCGCTCACAATTTCTCGCCTCTCCTGTCCCCCCTGCAGCACTGCACTCTTATAGGATTTGCACAATTGTGAAAAACTTGGCCACAGTCCAACCTCAACCATATATTACGTCATCCTTTTTCCTCGAACACACGCACGCACACGGTTCGATCGGTTGGCGAACCCGATTGCGATGTCCCATTTCTCTGCGAATGCGGTAAACGGTCACTGGAGCACTGGCCGTCCTTTCCATTCACGTTCACCGCACAGTTTTCGGTGTCCTTCACGCGATTCACTGAAGGGTTATCCACGCGGCTGAAGGGCCACGTTGTGGGGGCTCGAGTCACGGTACCAGATTCGCCAGATACTTACATAACGGTGCGTGCCTGCATTTTTCGTCCTTTCGTTCTCGACGCAAGAGCCGCGTGCAAAGCTGTGCTTGGGGTGGTGTGTGACCTCAGAAGAATGCCGCAAACGAATCCGCGGCCGCCGCTGACAGATCGGTCGCGTAACGATACGAACGTGCGCGTGTGTGTGCGCGTGTGTGTGCGAGTGGAGATCCTTTAGCAACGCGCGGCGTTATCCAGCACCAGCAGAAAGGCTTCCGAACCACCACAAAACGCTCCTCGGCAAACCAGCTCCGCGGTTGGCAGTGTATTCGTCAATGGGAAGCAATGGCCTGCTCGATATCCGCTCAAGATGCCCGTAGTAGCGAGTGAGCGAGCTAGCGCATACGTGGTGTGATCGAAAAGTTTCGCGACATTGGAATTTCCGCGGGCTACGTATATCTGATTTTCGATTTTTTGTGTACCGTTAGGTAGCTATTTTGAGTAAACAGCCACTGTTGTCAGCAGGGGCGCGACAGCTAATTTTGAGTTTCCCACAAATCCGGGCGTTTATGACGGATTGCTTCATGCAAATTGCGCATAACTTGCAGGAAATATTTTTTATTGACCGTTCTATCCTTTGGCAACAACTCATGATGCACAGCGACCCTGTAATCGAAGAAAACTGTAAGCAAAACTGTTCACATTCGACCAAACTTGGCTTTTCGACGTTAACATCTTCTCGGCCCTCTGAGAATGTTTTGAACCACCGATAAGCGCTGCTTTTTGGTCATAATAGCTTCACCATAAGCCACAGTCAAAATTTCGTATGCGTCCGCACCCTTGATTTCGTTTTTCACACAAAATTTGAAAAAAATTCTTTGCCATCCATTTTTCGGAGTAGAGAAAAAAAGCCAAATCTTGTCCAAGTAAAACAGCTGTCAAAAATGGACCGATTACCCAAAATGGCCAAACTTCGAAAATTGGATATACGTAGCCTGCGGAAATTCAAATGTCGTGAAACTTTTTGTTCAGTCCTCGTATGTTTTCGCGCATGCTGCGCTGTGAGAGAGCGAGAGATAAAATTCGCGAGAGCGCGTTCGCAGAGAGCGAGAGAATCACTCAACGCACAGCTGGCAGGACCACATACACATGTACAGGGCGCCATTTGAACAAAAATACGGAAACGTCAGAGCTCTGGAGCATTGTGAGGACCTTGGATAAAAAACCAAAACTCTCTGCGGAACGCACATTTTCGAAGTACCCAATGTGTTCGTGAATCACGGGGTTGTTGTTTGTGGCCAGTTAGTATTGTTGTTAGTATTGTTGTTCAATACCACGCGACTACATTGCGTGCGAGAGAAAACACGTGAGGTGACGCAGGTTTTGTTTGGGAGAACCGGCGAGATCTAGTTCTGTTTCGGACGTGTGTGTGTGTGTGCGTGTGTACTCGCCACATCCGCGGATCCGTGGTCACGATCCGCGTGTTTGAATTATTCGCACATTCGGCGGTATAGTCTTTTTTCAGCTTGTTGTCTTGCGCCGCATCTTTTCTTTAGGATTTATCATCAACACGACAGATCGCCCGGTCAATTGGTAGCGAAAAAGCATTCGTCCGATAACGACTCATATTTACTCGTGATTCAAATTCTAATCACAGTACGACTAACGGGGGATGATACGCGATAAGAATATCGAATTAATTGAACGCCCAACAATGACGCATCGTAAAATGGAGCGGTGATAAAATTCATTGACTATCTTAGTTCGGGCATTGTTAAATGGTGTTATCTAAGATGATTTATTATGCACGAAGTGTGCAAAAACACACGGAGTGCCGGTTGAGTGGTTGGTGACGAATTTGGGAGAACTAGAAAATCAACAACACGTTCATAATGGTACAGTCCACTTGCAGTCATGAAAGTGCCATTGAGATGAAAAGAAATCAGTTCACACGAGCGGCCGTGTTCAAAACACGCCAAACAAATAAACAAGTCGAAAATGTTGGTTGCCCACAAACAAATTTGCATTGGGCACCCAAAAGTAAATTCGTTGCGGGCACGTGTTGTTATTCGTCACAGCCAAACCGATTTCTACTACTTTTCCAGAAGGTCCTTGATCGTAGTTCGAGATCGTTGTGAGAAAACGCCATTAGGTCCGACGAAGACTCTACATTTAAGACCTTGGACCGGATATGTTGCTCAAATAATTCAACAATCAATACTTACTGTACATGAATTCCAAACCAATCATTAATACAAGTGCTTCTACAATTTTAGTATTTTCGTTACAAAACGGTTCTTCTCAAATGTGCAGCATGCCAAATGTGGCACGTTTATTGAAATTCGTTTTAGTTGTGCATTCCTTTCATAATCTGTACTATACCTCTTCGTATGAAAATATCTCAATATTTACATTTGTGTACTGTTTGTGCAGCATCCTGCCGAATAACGATAGTTGAAAAACAACACTACTTTAAGATTTCTGTAAACTGTGTAAAATTGTGCTAAATTCGGCAGGGATGAAAAGAGCATTGCTTTTTACATTTCATTACGATTCTAAACTTCACCGTCTTATCCGTTTCGTGGAATTGAATGAAATACAACCAAGGAACGAAAATTATAAACGGAAGGATACCAATTTGTCGTTAATCGTCTACACACTTCGCCGGATTGTATTTACCATCGATGGGAGAGCTATTCATTTTTCTAGATCATAAAATCAGCATAGCAGATTGTAAACGATATTAAATGTTGAAAGATGAGCTACAATCACGTGGTTCCTGCTAAAAGGATTGCCTCCGCGACGGCCGAGGGACGGACATTTCCGGGTTTGCCACATTTCCGGGTTACACTTTTTCTCTTTCATTCCTTCACTTTTATGTCCCGAAGTCGTTACTCTGCCCACACTCGGGTGTGGAATGTTTCCGGGGTGTGTGAGTTGCGTTCATCTCCACCGCCGCGCAGCGCTCCGGCACGGAAACTGATAACGGAAGCAATTTTGCGTGCAGACCGTAGCCAGGCGGGTTTTTCCATGCCGTTTCCGTGGGTGCTCCCCGCTCAGACGGCCGACGGAATGTTGTCATCAGTCTTGGAGGAATTTTATTAGCTTTAAACCAATGATCCTAATGACGTCGGGTGCTGCGGAGCCGAACGCGACCGTAATCAGTGCCACCGGCACCAACAGCGACAGTCCTAACGACAACACCGGCAAATCTGTGGAATGGAGCAAATTTAGAAAACGAACGGACCAAACGCCGGCCAGGTGAGGCTCACGTTTTTGGTGAGGCAGGGTAAGGCGCATAAATTTATTTGTTTGCACGGTCGGGCGCGGGCCACGCGACACTTGTTAGCTTAACCGTCGTTGGCGCGAGCCCCGGCACCGTTCTGGTGTACCGAAAGTTATTGTGGCCCGAGTGCATGCTTATATTTCGAACAACCGAATAAACAAAGTTGCCATAATTTAATTTGTATGACCTGTGCTTTTAGTGTTTGTGTGCTTAGAGCGAACGTTGGCGAGTCACGTCCGTTTCTAACGACAATTGAAATGAATTGAAATGAAACAAAATTTCGCAACGGTTTGTGGTTTGAGTTGACTTCGCGCCTGAAAGTATGCAACACACTGCACACGCCACAGCGCGCCGTACTCAAAAGTTTCAAGGCACTACCTATCTACTCACCGTTGGCCCTACTTGTGACCTTGTCCATCGCACCGGCAACGGCGCCCTCCGTCTCCGTCGTGGCCTGCGTCGTCTCGAAGGTGTAGAGCGCCCGGAAACCCGTGCCATCAAGCCGATCGTTTGAAGCCATCGTGATTCGGAAGAACCGGCCGTCGGAGCGGACCGCCAGCTCGCGCCACTTGCCGCAGTACAGCGCGTATTTGCGATCGCGCGTGTTAAAATTAGAAAACTCCACGTAATCGCTGGCTGAGCTCTCGTCGCAGCTGAAAGAGAAAGCCGGTGGCCGGTCGGGCCGGGTCAGGTTGAACGACTCCGCCAGCGACGGTAACGACGACGCGGGCCACTACTTACGGCAAAATTCCTTCAATGTCGAAGTACGTGAAGCGAACGTGGACGTAGTCATGCGGGCCGCCATGGAAGAAGTAATGGCACATGATGTTCCTGCCGGCATGATGATGGAAACGGAAATGGACTTGAAATGGATTTTGGCAATTGAGCGGGGGAACAATATAAGCGCAATACAGAACCTCTGGAACCTTCAAAGGTCAAATAAACACCAAAACATCCTTAAATTCGGTTTCATGTACCAGCATGCACATCAAATTGGAAGTTTATCTAAAATGAATATCGAGTTCAGTAAACTCTAGACTTACGTTACTCATCTTTTAACAAAATACTCTTAGATCTAAAGAATTCCAACATTTTAAGCAAAATTAGGCGTAATAACTGGAAAATGGAAAAATAATCCGAATGCTCTTAACCTTCTCTCTCTTACGAACGACCCAACGGCCTGTCCATGTTTTTTAAAGGTAAAACTACGCATTTCAAGAATGTGGTACGGCGTAGCGGTTAAAGGTTCATGGCCACAATTGCGCCTAAGGTAATAAGCAAATGAGGATTGCCAAAAATGGACCGTGACAGGCTTAATGGAGAAGAATGGCCAACGAAACGCTGACAGCCGCTCATCGATGCGGTCAAACGTTCCGAGTGGCAGCAGGATACTAAACACACACAAACACACACACTCACGGTTCTAAAAAGGGACAAAAATAGACGCAAAAAGGCCAACAAGTCGTAAACATCTTGCACACCGCTAACCTTGGATAGGCTCCGGGAAAGTTGGGTGACTGTATCCATCCCTGACTGGTGGCGTTCCTGAAGTAGTGAAAGATGCACTCCGATTGGTTGGGCTGCCGCCCCGTTGGTATGCCGAAATCTGTCGATCACCAGCACCACAGCGAAGCCCGGGCAGAACAATCGAACCACCGGAACCGGAATAAAGACGCGAAAGAACCGAACGAACGAATCAATAAGGAATTGTTTGCCTCCGCATCATTAATCAATCGCTTTTCAGCGGCGTTTCCAACGTACTGGTGATGAAGAAAAAGTCGCCGGTAAATCCCTTGTTTTCCGTATTATTGTAGCTGCTGCGGAACTCGAGCAACAACCGTGGGCCCTCGGACAGGATCGGCTTCGGTAGGGTGTCGCCGCACAGCGTTTCAACGAGCTCCTCGCGCTCGTCGACGATGTAATAGACCTGTGGAAATAGATGATAGCGATCGATCTTTGCGACGACAGAGGTCTTCCAGCCGACTTCCGGCTGGATGGATGAACTCAAATTCGACAGCCATTCAAACATGGCGAACATTATTGGGCGCTGCTGAATGCATGGCGCTAGTTTGCCAACAATCGGCTCACGAATCGTTTTCTCTCCGCCCGAAGCGAGTTGCGTTTGAATGAAACCCAACGAGGTTAAAACGAACAACCCTCCTGTTGGAGCTCAAAATAGTTACTCCCACTGCCGGGGAACTGCTGTTTCTACCCACAATGTTGCCCCAAGTGTGCCCCAAGCGTTGCACGTTTTCAACAAAACGAAAACTCTCGCCCATTGTTATTGTGCAGCAAATTGTAAATTTTACATTTCCTTATTTACATTTCCTATCGACTGCGAATGCAAATGCAGGATGGTTGCAAATCTCGCGAATCTGCGAATGAGTTGGGATATTCTGACGCAATAGCAACACGTTTGTGGCAAACACTCGACCACCGATTGGCTTAATTGCGGAACACGACGTACTTTTCATTCGACACTATTTCGTGGATGTCTGAAGTCTGTTAAATTTAAATTATCCAATTACGTAGAAATGGAGGACAGTTCCGGGCACTTTAGCGATGATTTAGGGCTGGGAGCACAAAGAGCACGCACCGCGTGTTGCTCGTTTAATCAAATGCAGAAGGATATTCCTCCGCAGTTACGACAGGAGAATCGGTCCGAGGCACGTTTCATCTGAAGAGTAATGAATTATTTAACAGGCCCGTGTCCCACCGTACCTAAAACGATGCGGCGCCCCAAAACCCAAGCACCTCCGACGGGCTTATCATTCCAATCCAACCCAACGCAGGTTGATCAATGAGCCCGTGCCCGTCTTCGTTGCCACAACGCGGCCGGGCGAACACGGCCTTGGATCTTGGGCGGAAGATTTGTCCCAAAATAAATGAACCCGTCCGGAGCGTAGGTGTGCCCCACCCGACCGCTGGCATTTAAGTGAAAATTAATTACCATTAGGATATCCGTGTCGCCGCATTCGGTGGGCCCAAGCTTCGACGGTAGCCGGAACTCGGAAAATATGATCTGTGGAGTGGACGAAGAGTTACGAAAGGAAGAGCTTGCGAAAGTAGTGGTCTGGGCCGGCTTACCTGCACACGTTCGGCGCCATCGCCGACAAATTCGTATAGCTGGCACAGGCTCGACGGGAACAGCCCGGAGTGCTTCGAGTGGGACGGTGCGATGCTACCGTTTCGGACACGGCCGGAGGTGAACACGAGCCGGCTGCACGGTCCCTGGGATCCTTGGGCCACTGGAAGTCGCCAAAAAAGGGGGTATGAAAAGGAACGGAGAACGAAGATCGAAAGCCCGGCCAGTTAATAAATGGCCCACGGCTAGCCGAGCGCCGACGTGCGGTGTGTAAGTGTTAATTAAATTGGGCGGGACTAGAGCTAGAGCTGCTCAGTTGGTGAACCGGTGGCGACAGTGGGTGTTCCGACTTCGCTCGATCCAGCGGGGAGATGCCGGACGCCGGATGGGTACCCAGCCAGTTCCGTGAGGCACCAGGCGCCTCCATGACTGTTTCAAACACCGACCTTGGTCGGTTCGCAGGGCCGTGTACTACTTTGATTTCAGGCGCGAGCATAAATTGTGTGCCAAGGACTTAGCATAACGGACGGACGGGTGGACGGCCTGATCGTGCGGGTCGGGCTTAAGCTCCCCAAGGTACAACGATACGGCGTGTAGCGTGCTTGTCATACGGGTATCGGATGACACCGGATTAGCACCAGGGACCAGGGGTGGGGTGGCCACCCCAACGGGTGCCTTAAAATAGCGGATTACTTGTACCCATACGCCATCCCACGCTCAACGCCATGCTATCGCGCGCCGTTATCGTTGTTATGCAAAGGAGACAAATAAAATAAACTCTACGACGACGACGACGATGATGACGATGGATGACAAAGAGATATAAACAAAAGGACTATTTTTGGCCCCGACTTCGTGACCATCATTGACAGAGAGCGTGTGCGTGCGTGTGTGTGCGGGTTACTGGTGAAGATGCTGATGATAATGGTTGACCTCGCGGATCGGTTTTGCGTCACGGGCCGCCACCGGTCGCCTGGTCGCCCGTAAATAGAATGCACTCATGTTCTGGCCCAATATTGTGCCCATAATGTATCGCGTCCGAGAACAATGGGTCGGTCGGTCGGTCGGGCGATAGGGCTGAACTTCAGAACCTTGAATCAAGGGTCAGATCGATCAAAACAAAGCCTCGCAACATCTCCCGCGGGACGTGGTGTTGGTGCCACGTGCGATATTTTTAAACCATCGATCACCGATCGATGCCTTGGCTCGGATCGCTCGGAATGACGTTTTGGCTGGCTGCCTTCCGTGAGCGCCCGCCGCTGAGTGCCAGCAGGTTGCCAGCAGGTTGCGCTAACGCGTAGTACCGGTGCGCGCCCCTTCGGGCCACTCTTCGGGCTGGCCGCCGCCGACGGTCGCGGTTGGCAGCGATCAGTGCCATTGTGTTCCCGCACCGGCGTCCCCGGCAGACGGAGCGGGACGGCGCGAACGGGAGCGGGAGTGCGAGCGAGCGCGAGCAAGAGAGTCCCGAGGATCCGACTGCCACCGTTGGTCGGCGGATTCGCAGGTTTTTAAACCCTCACCAGTATCGCGCTAATCAGTCTCGAGTTATCTCACACGGAGGACAGTTGGCCGCCTGCAGCAGCTTTCGAATCCGTAAGCGATCACTACCATCTTCTTGCCCTTAGCCTGTTCCTGTTGGGCGCCCGTTTGCTATCCCCTAAGTCTAGTGCTCCAGCCTGTGGCGTGGCTTCAGTGTTGCAGAGTTCCCATCTCGGTGCGGTGTTTGGCCTCGGTGATGTGAAGTACCCTGAGCAAAAATGATGTGCAAAAGATACCAAAAAAACCGTGCGATGCGCTGTGTTGCATCATTGGGCTGGCCTTTTGGTGCCCAAAATGTTTCGCTTCGTTTCGGAATAATCGAAATTTGTAGCCCGCGGGCCGAGTGTAACCGAAAGGCGTGGAAATTTAAACTTTAACCCGTTCCCGGGTCCCGTTCCGTTCGGCGGGGACCGTGAAAATGCCGTTGCTCCCGGATCGGGGCCATTGAGCGCTGTGTACTTGTGCCAGACCGCTGAGCTGTCGGGTAGTTGCTAAAAATAATTACCACCGCTAAGCACGCGCCGCGCCGAGCACCGAGAGCGAGAGCATAACGCCTGGCATGGCGGTTATCGGCGAGCCGTCGATCTTCCCGGTCCCGGTGGTTGCGAATGGCGTGTGCATACGAGTCAGGGTGACAGGGTGTAATCATCTCGATGCACCACCCTTTGAGCACACTTCTGTTTAGTGTGACAGAATTTACGAGTTAATCGGAGACCGAGAGAGAGAGAGAGATGACCCCGGTTGTGGATTGGGCGGGTATTCGAGAGTCCGAGTGGTCAATTAATCGGTTGCCACTCTGCAATTGTTTATTCCTTTCGTCCCGAATCGAGCCCTTTCGTCGCCTCCGACGCGCGGCGATCCCCGCGACGACCTGCCTCGATCACCACGAGTCGCGTTGAGAGCATAAAAATAATTCCGCCAACCAACCGCAAAAAAAAGTGCCCAAAAAATGGTTTCCAATTCCCCACATGCGACCGCACGCTCGTGTGTCTGTATGTGTGTCACTGTGCCTCATGTACGGTTGATGGTGGCAAAAATTATGTTTATTTTTGCTCGCTGCTCGTTTGCTATTTGGTCGTCGTCCCGACCGAAAACTACTCCTAGATGAGAGGGGCGCACGGCGGTGGCCGGCGACGAGAGGCCACCTTCGAGAGAGGGACCCGTGACGCTTGCCGTTTTTCTGCCGTTATTTTCCGCCAAAGTGCTTGCGCCCTGTGTGCAATTGAACCGCAGCCAGGCCTGGGTAGGGATCGTGGTCGCGCGGAGGGGGCGAAGAAAAGCTCATTCGCTCAAATGTAATAACGGAAAAGTGCACCTAGGGCACCAATTCGTTTTGTGTTTTTGTGACCCACGCGCAAAAAGCAATCAAGAGCGCCCGGTGGTCGACCCTGATGGGCGCCGAGGACGCCAGTGGTTCGGCCGGTGATTCATCACCCACGCACCCACACACACACACACGCACCAGGAAGGGCATCTAGTGTTGCCCTTCGGACCACAACACCTTTGGCCGCTGACCGTACCCGCAAGACCCGTCGGTGAGGATGGTGTAGCATAGTTTTTTTAAAAATAGTTTCACTTATAGGCGCCACGCGTGCCTACCACCGGGCCGAGGCGGGTATGGTGGGTCGGGATGGGACGGCAGGGCGTGCAGTGCTATGTGAGTAATTTGCTCACGCTGCACCGCGGCAATGCAAAGATCACATTTCTCGGGCCCAAGAGAACCACCCTGTGCGTACCGACGAATCACCCGGTGGCCCGGCACATTCTTGTGCCGGGGCGTCGACCCAACCCACCCAACCGACCCCGGTTGGTCCGAGCCGTGAACTTTGGGGCCAGCGCACAATAAAATACACCGAAACCATTATTTGCTGAAAATGGAGCATAAAAAAGGACGAAATACTTCAACAAGCTCGTAAAGTTCGCTCTCTCTCTCGTTCTCGCTCTTGTCCAGTGTCGTAAATTGTTCCGGCGACCATATGTTTGCCTATTGTAGTCGGATGCTTCATGGAGTTGTCCGCACCACAGCAAGCCAAAAGTTGGGGACGTCTGTGTCGGTCTCCGTTACACCAGACCTAGGACGCCGAATGCTGTGTTCGAGAGTTTGTTTGTTGGCAAAACTTGGCCGTCCGGCGCATAATTATCGGCCCCGGTCCCCGGTTACACCGCCCATTTCTCATTTGAGGATGTTGCCAAGGATGTTTGGCATTGAATTACATCCCGCCGGAGGACTTCCGAGCATCGGTGAACCCCAAAACAAACGGGGCATAATTTTTCTCCCGTAAAAGGATACCTTCGGTCCATGGTCGTAGATTGCATTTAAAGTTGAAATGGCATTAAAAACGCGCTGGATGGCCACCGAGGGCGTTGGGCTTGGTTTGGATGTTGGGCCAATAAACATCTCGTCGGCACTTGGGTCCGCTTCCTCTCAACCTGTTTCATCTTTCATTGTAGATTAACCGGCGAAACACAAACACACACAACCGAAAATGTTCAAGCCACATCTGGAAATGATCGGAAGCTACGAGCCCATCAGCAAGAAGGCTCGCTTCTTCAACACCTACCTCAAATCGCTCAAGGGTAAGACGGAGAACCGGCGGCATGACGGCCCGAGTCTGACCTGAATATCTCTGACTCCCGCAGGCTCGCAGGACATTATGGCCAAGGAGAAGCGCACCTACAGCTCGTCGCACGAGTCGACGAGCATCTACAGTGACTCGAAATTCGCCTGCGAAAGAGTCAAGTCGCCCGGCTACCACTACAACACAGTCAGCAAGGAAACCTACGGAGTTACGCCGAGAAAGATCAACGCACGCGACTTCTCGACCAGAGTAAGTGTCCTGGCCCCCGGGGCCGCCCGTTATCAGTTCCCACCGATCGCCCATTAGTCAACTGAGGCGTCCTCGCCCCGAACGAAGTGGGTCTCCCGTTCGCGGGAGAGTATCTTCGCATAAAAATAGCCACCCACCGCAGAACGGCCCAAAAACCGAGAGGAGGGGATGGGCGAAAAAAGAAAAAAACATTAGACCCGCGCGACCGCTGCCGAGGAATGCGTTCAAGGTGATCGAAATAAGTCCGCCGCGGCCGTGTGGCGGTGCCATTTTATTTTTATCAAACACTCGCAAGATGGCCACTCATATTCGGAAGCCACCGGCACCAGAATTCGGTCGGTCGGTCGGGCGCCCCGTACACCTTGGGCACGGGCAAATTGTTTGCAATTTAGAAACGAGCGAACGGACGGACGGACGAAAGTGCGTCGCCATGCTCGACGTTGTCAGTCCAAATGGTGAAAAATGGTCCGCAATGGATTCGGACCGCTCTTTGGACCGACTGAGAAAAGTATTTTTGTCGACGACATTTGTCGGGTGGTTCGCCGGTGCTGGTCCGTGGACTGTTTAATGTTCAGTCTCAGCTTTCATTCATGAATCCTAGCGCCCGGAACTCGCAGATGACGTTATCTATTGATTAATTAATTTCTATTTTTATTGCTTCCTTTCTTCCTTTCCCGACGCACACACAACACAAACACCGCAACACACGCAGCGCTAAGCATTGAGTAGAGAGCACTGTTACCATTAATGTTTTAATGTTTCCCCTAAGTTCTTGGACAACAACCCAATCAGCAACTTGCACAACATCACACACGCAGTGAAGCTATAGGACTCCCTCAGACCTGCCAGATGACTATCAGAGAGCACCTTTTTTTTGTTTGTTCGTTTTTTTGGTTTCCAATTTCGGTTCGTTGTGCGACTTCGACCTCACGCACCACGAGCGGCTGACAGATGGTTGCGGGTTGCGCGAGACCATCAACTTGATCGATGCCACCAACTTCCCGGTTCCCAATTTTGGTTCCTTCGAGCGGCCACGAACGGCAAACTTCTCTAACGAACAGCGGCGAAAACTCAGCCCGCTTCAGACGAAGAATAATAATTTGGTTTAGTACTACACACACAACAACGGACACCAACGACAATGCAATGCACGGACTAACTATTTGTAACGCGAGCGCTCGTCTTTCGGCACAACCACTCGAAACGAAACACCAAACGATCCACGAGCCAATGCCGGGAAGATCAGATCAGAAGGCGACGCACGCACGCACGCACACACAACATACGCCGGGCGCCTGGACTTGCCGACATATCACACAAACAAATCACGAACCACCAGCGGACAAGCGAACGGAACGAGAATGGACGTCAAACGCATCCCGGAAATCGTCCGTAGCCATTTCAGGGTGAAGGAGCAACGCACCGAAACGTACCTCCGGGAACGCCAAGAACCGATGCCAAGGAAGCCACAACCCCAAAAAAATCTATATTTTTCTTTTCATTTACCGTACGTGTAACATATTTTCTGTTTTATTCTGTACAATCGAAAGGCTGTAAGTTATGAGAGCGAAAAACATGAAAAAAAATTAATAAAATCGTTTACACCGATGGGTTTGGGTAGTTTTTTCTTCCTCTGGTGGATGGAGTTTCCGAAGCCGGCCAACCGAACTGTGTTTAATGGCTCTCGAGTTCTTTGGGACCCTGGAGAGCTGTCGTGTTCCTTTGGACGAGAACTAAACGAATTAGCCGACCAGCAACGTGCGACCATGTGCGGCCTTAAGTGTCGAACCCAACCTAGTACCTACCACATCGACTTCCATTATTTTTAAATCATTTAATATTTAATTGAGTCGAGTAACTACTTCAAAGGCTGTGCGGCCCAGTGCAACACTGGTCTGGAATAGGAATTTCGATTGTTTATATTTTCTCGCAGAAATTGAGAAGAGCTAGAAGAGAAAGAAATGCTTTTCATTTTCGCCATCTTATGTCTTACGATGGCCGTAATTGGATTTAATTTGCTTCATGTTGTTCCAGCTTCGGTTTTAATATCGCACCGAGGCCGGGTGCTGCCCGTGCCGGAAAATGCAATCGTTCCACGACACAGGGACACACATTCTTTCCTAATGGCTGGCCGCGTAACATTCGAAACGTCCGAAACGAATTCGCTTTAACGTGCGCCCCATTATGCGCCCAACGACTCTTTCACTGAGCCGTTTCGGAGCTGGTGCCAACAACAGCGAAAGACGCTCGTGAAAGTCGTTAGCACAGTCAGTTCGTCGATCTTCCCGGGCGCGGAATCCTTGGCATCATTAATGAGAATGTCGCACACTGCGAAGTTTTGCGGAGGTCCCGGAAAGCACTTGTGGGCCTCGGCGCCCGAACGAGCTGCAGCAATTACTTTTCCCGTATCGCGAAGAAATCCGCCGTTCGCTTCGGTAGCGAATGCCCGTGGGATTGCCGCCGGCACGAATTAGAGACGGAACCACGTGTTCCACCGATGGCTGATGATGCAACAGGTTGGGCTGGTGGGAGTTGCCGGTGCTGCCGGCCGAGGGGCCGTGCAAATGCTTTGAAAATTGAAGTTATGAAACGTAAAATTCAATCACACACAGACACCGGTTGCCCGTTACGAAATCATGGGTTTACGGCAAAATGGACCGCCGGCTTGTGCCTGAATGCCCACAGCCGAGGAGGGCCCCGAAGTGTGTGTTATCGGAACGAAAAGCACTTTGCAGCATCAAATATTCATAACGTCAACGTATGGCTGGCTACGCCCGGAGACGACGTGATGGAATGGAACGGAATGGTCCTTCATTTGTTGGCTGAGTTTCGTTTCTTTTTCCCCCCACACATAGATCGTTGATCGATGGTGTGTCAGAGGGAAGTTTCGACGTCGCTCGGGGGGTAGTAAAGACTGTACATTTCAGCTTGATAATCCTTTCCAGCAGCTGACTCAACGAATATGTATAAATACAATATGCATAGGAAGCTTAGTTATTCTGTCTGACGGTGCAATAGACTAGAGTGCACGCTACAGAGCTTAGTGTTGAGACTTTTGTTTGTAACACCGGAATTCGGAATGGTATGCCTTTGGTTCTGTGGCACAAAACATGCGATCGTACACTCCAGCTGGATCCAGCAATCTCTGGATTTTGCGTTTCGAACGTTCTTTCGTCTTAACAGGCGTGGCCCAAATCCTGCTTATGTCTCATTGTTCTTTTGGTCCAAGTGCTCCAAGTCCTGTTCGAAAAGCTCCAGTAAGTAACTAGTTAGCTACACCATATGCCGTCCTTTTGTGTATCATAACAATCGGAAATTTTTTCTACGACCCTTTTGTTTAACAAATCAAGGAACCTATTGTTTTGCGGAAATAGACAAATATTGTAGTACATCACGCTGAACGCGCTCGGCACGTATTGGATCGCGTTCGCAACATAAATTTCCGGACATTTGGTCCACTCATCTGGTGCAACTTCACGGCACCTGAACCATTTACCGATTTTACACCTTCCACCGTATCACCGTGGGTCCGACAACGACCGATTATCGGGGTGCTACGGTGTCAGCCGCAGGTCATTGTGGCGCTCCGGGCTGTTGGTCTGTGGGTGCCAGAGTAGGTGCCACATCGCAGCACCGGCGGGCACCGGTAATAGCTCCGGCAAAGCGGTACCGGAAACGGATATTTGATAGCGCCGCGCGCGACGAGGCGTTAGGCGCGATGAAAACGTCCACCGTAAACGGCAAGACGGAGATGATTTTATTGGATTGCATTCCGACGACATTACAACTGCCGGTAATTGGATTCTCGCGACAGAATAGTTTCCCAGTCGCCTTCGCCGTCGCCGTCGCCGTCGAGAGCTTTAAGCATGCAACAAATGGCGCCATTTGGTGTGGTCGCATAAGAGGAAGGACCAAGGCAAGATAAAACAGGCGTTCCCACAATTGCCCTTTTCCTTTTTGCCAATGCCACTGAATGAAGCGATGTAATAATTTAGTTTGTCCCGCAAATGCAAATCCCAAGGATCGTGTGAATGGTGTAATTAAGGATTAAATTGCCCTACGTTTTACGTTCGGCCACTTCTGCGCAACGAATAGCGCGAGTGCGAACAAAGTGGCCAAGAAAGAGGGGCCAAACCCCACTAATTTCACTACGTTACAAAAAAAATGGTTAAACAAGTTTGACGTGGTTCGTCCGTCTTGCTGCGCCGATTAATCGGTTTCTATGCGAAAGACGTCAGTTTGAAAATTGCATCAACTTGAGTGCGAAACATTGAGCTGGTGCTTAATATGGCTATGCCCTAATACAAAATTTTAAAATATTTTTAACAAGTTTGACGGAGGTCTTGTGCAATTCTAAAGCGCTCTTCTGTTTGTCTTTTGGCTCGTCTACCTGATGAATAGCACGACTGTTATTTTATTCATTTAATATAACATCTTTCTGCTAGCACGTTTTTAGTTTATTCATTAACTTTGGCACCTTTTTGTAAGGCGCATCACAGTCCTCAAAATCCATGTGTGTCCTTGCTTAACTTGCTTGCTTGTCACAATCAGAATCTAGTGTGTTGCGAAATACTCTGTGGTCAACGATGGGTTAGATCAAGAAAACCATCCGAGAGCACTTTCGAACCATAAATACATTCACCGGATAGTCATAAATGTGTTACAGAGCATCAGACGGTTCGGGCTATAGAACTAGATTACATCACAGAGCCTCATCAAGCTGCCTAGTCATCGAGGAACCCCGAATGCTATCTTAGATGAGAGGACCGATTGCAGAGTTACTGGCGTTGGTGGCACCGACTTTAATTAATGGTGCCACTCGGACAATGTTCGAAACTAATCACCAAGTGGCAATCGCTGCTAAGTATTCATTAGAGCTCGGCTATTATCTATTACTTCTCACCAAAACGGTGAAAAAGTGGGCACCATTAAACTGCCCGACCGAAGGAGGCAAAAACAGTAACAGTGCGATCTAATCGATGTGCCAGTTAATGAAAATGTAATTATGTATTTCCACCGGCCCAACTCGGCTCAGTGTTCCCGGTTAGGCGCCTCGGAAGCGTTCGCGTTTGCTACGAGGCAATCGTATTTATGTTTTCTTAACTCCAAACGGGTGGACCCTTCGATCTAGAGCCGTGACAAACGAGGGAATCGAACCATTTTCGGAACGAACCAATTTGCTCGCCAAGTCTCGCCGGAAGCCATTCTAGGCCTCGTCTCCGGGTTGGGCCCTGAAAAGGTCCATCACGAACACTGGGATGGCCGGCGGGGATAAATGATAGCGAACCGAAAAAGGACGAACAGCAAAAAGTTCAATCGGCCAATCAATTAGCTCTCCGCCGGATTCCTTCGGGGCTTTGGGGCCCATGTCCAATCGACGGAGCGGAGTGGTCGACGACGGAAACAGTAATCATTGGCTCGGAGGGATCTGTTCGCCCTAGGACCAAAACCTTTCGAGAATCGCCACCGATCCGATCGCCGAGGGTGATGTTCGTGCTCGTAAGTGCCCATGATTAGGTTGTATCGCCAGAATCAATTCGAAATCGTTTAACAACTCTGCTAATGGTTTCGACGGCTCGGCAGACGTCAAAGATCGAACCTAGCGCGTGGAAGGAACAATCCGACATTCCAACAATGTTGCAAGACAAAACAAGCGGTCGTCCTGCGATGCTAAGGATACGCTTCGCCCAGCCGTTATGCATTGTATGCTGTTTCGAGGAATGTATCGCAATTCTGGACGAGGTCTTTTGATGCATCGAGCCATGTGATTTCTGCCAGCGAGACGCTGTATCGAACACAGACGGTAGAATGATTAATTAGGATGGAATGTGGGCAGTTATTGCTTTGAGATAGAACGACTGCACTACGACAAGGCTTCGGTGCCCGGAGGTTAGCATGGTTCCAATTAATCCGTATGAATGAGAAACTTTTTGTTCATCGTGGATCCTTTGTTTGATGCTTTTCGTCGAATATTACTACCCTCGCAACGTACTACCAGCTGAATCACAGAGCCGGAAACGACTGCAAATTTGTTTTAAAATAGCCGTAACGAACGACGGAAGGAGGTAATCAGCGACTAGCCGTAATTGATGAAGAGATTTATGAGAGCTGAGATTGAAAATCAATCTGCCGGATAGCAAAATGCAGCCCGCCCCAAAATGAATCTCAATTCTGAATGCACATAAAATTATTGGCTCTTGATGCCAGTGTTGGTCCTGATTAAAAATTCAATATTCCGCTATCCGTGTAATGTTTATTTGCACGTCTTGATGAATTGAAAATATTGCGAAGGAAATTGCGTTCGTTATGGAAAAATCTGCATTTATCAACATTTTGCATCGTGAACGAAAGAATTTCGTCCGCGTGGACCATAATCTATGCAAGACTACCGTACTGTGCCTCTAACTTAAAAACTAAAATCTTGTTAATGCAATGAAGTTGGACAGTATCTATTGTCGGAAAGTATCTTAAAGAGTTAACTTCTTAACTGCTACCAATTGTTATCAAATTAACAAATGGTTAATAAAAAAACCGATATTTAGCATGTGATCATTTAGAGTTCTTTTAACTTCCGGTACCTGATATTTTATATGTTGAGTGACAACCGACGTGTGGAGCTTTACATTGTTCGTGGTAGCTCATGCTTTCGGTAGTCCATTTTCCTATCTGCCAGACGACAGGTGTTCATTTTACGGACTAGAGTGTCATACAAACCCCTTTCAGCACAACCGTGCGCACCAAGTGTGGGAAAAAGCCGGCCAACGGCCGGATGCGGAAATGGCAAAAGTTTTCGACCCCTCGAAGGGGTCCAATCTTTCGATACCTCGCCGGCGGCCGGAGCGCGAATGCTCTCGGCATGACAAACTTTTGCTCGATCTCCATTTTCCGGAATCCAGACCGCGCCGACCCGAGCCCGAACAATTATGCCCATCCCGAGGCTACGTAAGCGACGCTGAAGGGTTGCCGACTCTTCCACGCCGGCCGGACGGGTTGCGCTCCTTTACAGTGCCGTAAGGTTTTGGGACGGTTCTATTTGATTATAAAATTGCACGCCGGCAAGATAATTAAAAGCGAAAAAATAAATTAAACGCAAGAGGCGTTCTTCCTGGTTCCGGGACCACTCGCACAATTACGCCCTTCTTCGTTTGAAGTAGTAGTGCGGCTCTATTGCTGTTGTGACGAAGAAACTAGGAGCTGGAGCATGCAGTGGCAGTCAAATTGGATGGAGGTGTGGCCACTAGCGGTGCTGCACATGTTGTTCCTAGCACATTATGTGTTTGACCAAACATTAGTGTAAGCGTTACGGGTCCTCCATTGCCATCGTTATGGCCAGCATTAGGACCACATGTTGCGCTCATTCATCGTGGTAAGCAAAGTGTAATGTTGATTTGCATAATTATGGAAAATCTAGCCGAAGGTGCCGAGATTCACTTTCATTTTTGTCGCATTGATTACATTGCAAATTAGCCTGTGCCAGTACTTTATTGGAGTTCTTTTAAGTTCAATCGATGTTTATAAATAAATTCTTCTTAAATGTTTGGAAGGTACAAAAATCCAGAATCTTAATATTATATTCAAACTTTTCAAAACAGAGCAATTTAAAGATACGATGTATAAAACATATTGCAACGTTTTTAAACAGACACACAAAATTTAACTTAGTTTATTAATATGTGAATTAGTATTTTGACTTTTTATAATATTACTACTACTGTTATTACTATTCAAATTATTTAAAAACGCACCATCAGTAAACCCTGTCCGTTGGACAATAGACTACTACCATTATGTGTCGTTATAACTACCATTTAGGTCTGGTTTACTGGCAAACTATCTTCAACTTTCTAACCAATTTCACGCCGTGTCTCAAAGCTTATTCAAAGGGCAGGACCAGCATTAAATCTGGTTCAGCCGCCAAGGGCCATAGTTCA
Organism: Anopheles cruzii; assembly: GCF_943734635.1. Taxonomy (NCBI): domain Eukaryota; kingdom Metazoa; phylum Arthropoda; class Insecta; order Diptera; family Culicidae; genus Anopheles; species Anopheles cruzii. Next base: position 21,357,314 of record NC_069145.1, read on the forward strand.
CCTATCTGCAGAACGTCACTCCTGCTTCAAATTAGTTTCAGTCAAATCATAAAAAACGCATATCACCATACACTAGACCAGCGAATTGATGCGTACTCGGGAGATAAAGGCTCACCCTGTGCACACCAAACTGCGCTCATTCCGAGGAGTACGATGAAAACTTTCGCCAATTTATGACGACGCAGTCGGGCGGAAGTCATAAAACATCTGCGGCGGGGAACTCGAGTGCGGGTGTCGACCCCTGGTGACACCCGCTTCCGTGAGCAGCGCAGCCAGGGCTTAGGTGTTGGTCCCAGACCCCTGACCGACCAGACCGAGCGCATACTGTCAGGAGGCATTAACCCACGCGGATGCCCTATAAAGCGCCTCCGCTAGCTGCAGAAGCCAGACGTACCTTTCAAATAGGACTTATCGCGATTGTTGCTGATAATCGACGCTCCTCCAGTGACCGGGCCGGCCACCGGTGGTCCCGTGCCGATCGGGCTATTGCCGCTCAAAATGATGCCACCCGCGGAAGTTGTCTGCAGCGGCCACAGTAGCACCAGCAAGCACAGCACGAAATTTGTCGCATTTACTAATTGATGAGGGTGTTCCATTATCGAAGCCACGGTGTGCCGACGTCGCTGTTGTTGGCCTAAGGTCTAAGATTACCTTCTACGCGACTGAACCAAATTACGATATTAGTTCAATCGTGAGGCACCAAGTACCAAAAGGCGCCATCGTGCCAAACGGTCGTTGTTCCCGAACACTGGTCTGGCAACAGCACCAAGTTATGGCACGGCTCTCCTCCTGGGAGTGCTAGGTTCTCCGGCAGCTTCTGAGCTTTTGAGCCTGTTACTGGGTATCCACTGATCGGAGTCTTTCTTTCATCGTTGTTCCGAGGGTGCGTGTCTCTCTGAAAAATTAACCGGAATTACTGTTTTGACAAACCAATCGGCCCGGATGCGAAGTGTAGCCTTAAATCCTTTTCCGCCGGCACAACACAAAAGGAAACGAATCGAATGAACACTCGGGTCTCCAGTCTCTTTCATCGATACGCGTACCACTTTTTCCATTCAACGTTCACCATAAACCTTTCGGCGGATCTTGAATTCCTCGAAGGGATTTTCCACGATGCTCCGTGAAAAGAACGGTGCTTCACAAGTGAAAGAAAACACGAACCCATGAGTGGGTTGGGAACTGTGTAAGACCACGGCAAGCGAGCAAAACGCGAGCGTTGGCAAATGTTTCGTTAATGTTCACTGAACTGTTCGATAAATATTTTGAAACAACTGTAACCCGCCTTAACCCGCCAGAAGTAGCGGCAAGCCCAAGCGGTGTGTTGTGATTAACGGGTCACTGCTGGTAGTCTTCGTTTCCATTTGTTTAAACGGTCTCCGACGACAAAAAACGTGAGTCCTTGCGCAATAATGAAACCAAAATTACATATTTAACATCTGTTAAGTGTACACTGTTTCGCTGCGAGCCACGAAAGTTTCCGGACCGTTGGCTTCCGCTATTCAAACTGTAATCACATAAAACACCATTATTAACTGCACTCCACAAACACTCGATTCGATGCAGAGCGATTCGTTCGGCTCATTCATCAATCATCACACTGCTTCACGCTAATTAAACATGTCGCTGCCGTCCTACGGCGTGCACGCGTTTAATCTTCCCGCTATGTTGCCGCTCGCACATGTTGCTCCTGGTGGCCCGCTGGAGTCCTCCGTATGATGGATGCAGGATCGCGCGAATCACGAAGTAAATTTAATCAACGCATTGTGCACCGTCCACGGTACATCCGCTGGAATGCGTTATGAGGCTATTGCAATTGCGGCAATTGCATAAACAGATAAGCGCGTCACAGCCCACGATCGTACTTAGCACGCGGCACAGAGGAAAACCGACCGCGGCAGCGGCGAAAGTCCTCATCCGGTACGGCGCGTAATGTTGGCACTAAACACGGAAACAGACGTAAAGCTCGGCGAGACAAACTCCCAGCGACCAGTCCGATGTCGGCCACGAATGCGACTGACGGGCTGGATTGGTGGCAGATTCCAGCATCCAACAAAGACTTCGGGGCCAAGCGAAGTCCTCTCGGTTCGTGCGCATGTATGCTGGCACAATCCCGTATCCGATTCGGCCCAGTGCCCCCTGTGTGTGTGTGTGTGTGTGTTTACGGGGAAAGCATTGGAGTCACGCTGGGGAGTTCGTGGTCGTTTCGAAACAACTCCTTCGAAGCCGCACGCCGAGGTTTGATTCACTGCACAGCTGGTTCGCCCGCCGTTTCGGTTCGGGTCCTCTTTTGCAGCCTCCAGTCGGTGGGCGAATGTCCTGGCGTGGTTTGAAGTTGGCGCGAAGCCGCCAACTCCCAGCGCACGGGGAGTGTACTGGATTTTTCAAATTACGCTTGCACCAGGACCACAAACACGGTTTCGACACTGTTTCATTTATTTAATCGGAATCGGGTCGGGTCAGTCTGTGTCGAGGACGAACCGAGGAGCGTTAGAAGCGTGAGCGTAAATGCAGCGAAGGATAAAACCAAACATCCGAACGCTCCGGGCGACGGTTAGCATTTCAGGTACGGCAGGATGAGGAGTTGAACGTTGAAAGGATTAAGGTTTTCGGCGAAAAATAAAACGCATCTAACATTTCACGTAATCACATTTTCAACGGTGCCGATAAGTTAGTTATTTATCTATTTGAGAAGCTGCCAAATAAAATTAAAACAACACCCCATGATTCGTTTCGTTTGCCATTTTCATAGAATTACCGATTTTTTTAAACACCCCATGTTTTTTTAAAAACGTATATCAGAAAACAAGAGCAATTGAACTTATTCCATAAAGTAAATTAACTATGAATCGCCGAGCCAAATATAGTGTACTGGAAATTATACAGAATCTATTACTTGCGATACGAAAATCAGGCATGTACATTGCAGGAAAAGCCTCAGATTATTGGTTTAATCGTTTCTTTAAAGTATTATGTGATTGCTTCACTTTGAATGTCTTTAGGTTTCGGTTAGGTGAAACCAACACACATTAGCATTCCACAAGGTTTGGTTGTCGGTACAGTGAATTCAAAGTATATATCGTTAAAATGGGTACATCGTACGGGTGATCGAACACAGATTGATAGTGACAAACACCTTTTCAATGTTTGATTGAATTACTTGGTTGCCTCCTGGCAATAAAACTATAGTAAGGTTACATTTGTCTCCGGGTACGGGGTATGGTTTGTCTGAGGCTTGCTGCACCTCAATGGAATGGAATCCTGAACCTGGCACAGACCTGGTCGGGGCAAGGCTTCATTTCGCGCACCACTAAGCAATCGAATGGTTTAATATCAAATCTGAATGGTAGCCATATTCCCATGAGCCTTTGAGTGCGGCACTAAGCGTTGTCTCACCAAAATAACATATTCATCTAAGATATTCATCAGGCCTACGGACCACCACAGCTTATTTGTACTAGCCAAACCTTACAGTCAAGACGTTGTTTGTTTATTAAAAAAGCACCTCAAACACCTGAGCCAACCAACCGAGCTTCTAACACACACGGACCTGTGACCCAATCGTACCACCAAAATGGGCAAATGTGTTGCTAGTTCTGGAAGACTGTTTTCAAAATGCATCATCAATCATCCCAATATACCGCGACCAGAGTCATCTACTGTAATATTTCGTTCAACCTTATGTTACGTCGTGATTCTACATGATTCGTGCCTTCCACATGACGAACTCGATGCAACGATGACGCTTCAGCCATTCGAATACACAATTCGTCACAAAACATTTCAACGATAGTTTGTTCGTTTGAGAACGATTTTTGTACCACTTTCTCGACGTTGGTATTGACTTTGCCGCAAAACTTTCTTTCCGAATCTAATTAAAACCAGAAGCACCGAGCCGCGGGAATGCGGCACTTCTCTGCCATCAAACCGACAGCAGTTAGTTTGCACCAGCAGTCAGCAACTTTTCCTCAAGTAAATTAGTAGCTAATCACGAGTCAGCTACGAGGCACCTGTACCGGGTCGCCAGCTCGAGGAGACATTTCCCACGCAACGCAACCCGCTCGGTGATTCGAACTGATGACGAACGACATCGTCAAGCGCCGTGGCAGACAAAGTTCGAACCGAACCGCGGATTCGCGTCGTTTTGCCGCCCATTTCCATTGTGAGCTCGTATGAGCAATAAAGGCGTAAACTTTACAACCACTTTCGCTGCTTGGAGTGCTCTCACAGTTGCTAACTTCATCATTTTTCAGCCCCGGCGACGGTCGGCGAAGCTCGATTTTATGTGTGTGTGCCGGTTTTATTCGCTCTCTCTTCTGTTTACCGAAAACACATGTCGAACGGAGGTCGGAGTTGCAGCGCAGACTAGAACTCCCCAACGACACTAGCGGGTCGTTCGTTTTCTTCGCGATTTTCCGCAATACTTTCCGAGGGCTTTGTTTGGTTTCGCTTTGCTCGTGTTATGTTACGCTTTCCTTTGCAGCGAATTCCGCGCGATTCGAGTGCGAGGTAAAGAAAGCTGTTGTTTTATTTGGCTTTTCGTTCCACCAGAATGCACAACTGGAACTTTTACAGCCTACACGAGTACACGGTATTCGGTTAGGCGGTTAGGTTCCATCAAATATTTCTCGATTTTCGTTCTCCCTTTTCCTTGCGCTCACTTCATAGCAAGATGGATTGCGTGTGCGCGCTCGGTGCTCGGTGGTTTACTGGCCTGCGGCCTGCGGCCTGTCGTGCCAAAACCGTGGCCCGGCCTGCTGTCGAAGGAAGCCGAAAGACATCCGGTCTCGGTGCGGACAGCTTTTGTATTGGCAATAACCGGAGGAAGTAAATTTAAAACTCATTCATCCGTTGTGGCACATTTCGGTTGTGCCAGGGCTCGGCTCCTGGCGGCATCTCCGGCTTCCAAGGTTCCCAGGCGCTGGCATTCGGAGTAATTTGCTGCAACCCGACCGGCCAGCCAGCCGCCTGCCTGCCTGACCGGAAATGGCGGAGTTTTACGGGTGGCCAAAGCCCTGCCAATCTTTCAAAATGCCGTGCTCGGAGTGCTTGCCGGGGTGTCTGCAAAAAAGCCCCGTTTCCGGTAATAAGCATTCTGCTCTCGCCGTCCATCGAACCATCGACTCAAGACAGCCAGCCGGGTTGGGACAGCCGTATCTTGAGGGCGCGGAACAGGCTTCCAGGACCGTCGCATGCATCGAACGAAGAACGGAGAGCGTGATAAATGCTCTAAAAACGGTGCACGCGCGCCGATGCATAACGGTCGTCACCTACTTCTGCGTTGTCGACACGGGCAGGCAGACATCAAGCGGAAAGAACCGCCCAGACACCCAGACGGACCGGAAACGGGTCAGTGTTTGGTGAGATTTTTTTTCACTTCCGGCCTGCAAATAGAAAAAAAAAGTAGAAATGAAGCGCGTGTTACACCCGTCTGATTGCTGGCTTGCAAATAAGGGACGCGACGACGGAGCACGATGGAGACGCCTAGTCGGAGCACGGTATGTGATTTGCTTACTGTTCCCACTTCCTTGCGGCCAAGCATGCTTCGGCCACGTAGAGGAATTCGTTTGCCAGATCATATCTCGCTGGCTGCAACTCGTCTACGTTTTCTGTGCCACAGCAGGGATACCTTGGGGCTGACCATCTGTGCGTTGCCAGCTACAGCTCCCGGTTGGCACGACAACTGGATCATCGTTAAGCACCGTTCTGTTCTTTTTTTCTTTTTGACAGCATTCATTCCTTTTCGTAGCTGTTAGGCTTTGCCATGTTTTCCTTGACCGTGGGCGACATCGGCCACGGACGGGTGGATTTCAACGAGGCGTCGCGTTGGTTTTTCAACTTTTTCCCACACGAGAACGGAGGCTGCATGGGCACACACACATATACACAGGTTGTTAACTGCCTCATAATGGCCCCCTGTGGCGTTTACGGTGTGCCAGGTTTGCATGATGAGCACAAAAGCCACACCATACCATACACACGCGGCCCGGGCACGTGTTGCAGAACAGCGCAACACAAACACCCGGGAGGCACCGGTCGGTCTGCTGCATGAAGAATCAACACAACACACAGCGGCCGACCAACATCTTCGGGGAGTACGATTTTGCGACCGAATCGGCAGTTTGGTTCGGCACAAATGGGTCAATAGTATTTTCTAGGCAGAGAACAAGCAATGGAACACGGCACGCTGTGGGTTGTTTTTTTTGCTGGACAAACACGGAACATTGTTAGTGGCACTCTTCTGCACGTTTGTTTTGAACAATACGGAATCCATGGCATTTTTGTAATATTAATTTGAATTTAAACAATTCTGTATTTATCTCAATCAATCTTTCTTTCAAGCTTTCAATCTTTTTTCGATTTATTCCGTATTTTATAGCAGAATTACACGTTTGTTCAAATCCAGTGCATCCAGAATCCATACGATAGATTGTGTATTCTGAACGGATGAAACGATCTCGTTCCTTTGACATTGCGCAAGCTGTTGTTGAAATTATTGGTTTTGTTGAAGCAGATCCAGCTACCTTAAAAGTCTGGCTGATGTTAACTCTCTTAAAGGAAAGTTATGTTTTTCCAATAGTTACGACTGGGTCAGCTCTTACAGAAGCATAGAAGGAACATTATTACATTAAAAAAAACGTTTCAGTCTCGTCTTGCTGTCACACTTTTCATGCGGTTGAGACGATTACTCGTTTCGCGTAGCACATAGCGCGCTCTTTCTGTGTGGTCACTGACAGTGGTAACTTTACGGGACATAGCGGACCGTCCTTCAACATGTGCCACAAACGCTCCCATACCTCGTCGCTCGCACGTTTCACACTCGCAGCAACAGTTGTGCTGTCCGAAGAAATGCTTCCCGTAGAAGCAGGTGATCTCCTCGCCGATCGCTATGTCGCGCAGCACTTTCACGCACGCAGTGTCGCGCCCCGTTGCCACAAACTTGCAATTCGCTCGGCAATCGTGATTAATGTACGCGGCCGGACCGAGCCATAGCTGCGCACACTTCCGACGGCAGCTGTACATGACGGAGAAATCGTTGCGACCCGGGTGCAGTAACGTCGCTTCCTCGATGTCGGATAGCTTGGCGATGCACCCGACCAGACACTCAATTTGTTCGTTCACCTTCCAGCGGCGGGTGGAGCAGATTTTCGCACCCTTCTGACCTTCGAGCGAGTAACGGTTGCAGTGCTCAATCACAAAGCCCGAGTTCTGGCCAAATGCACACAAATAGCGATAAACCTGGAAGAGGCAAACTTGCGGTTATATTTCATATTACACGCGGCCAACGAGTGAGCGCTTCGAAAGTACCACGAGGATTCGTACAAACATTCAGACTTACGTGAGCTTCCAGCCTCTTTTGGGTCAAATGGTTTCCACTTAGCACGGATGGTGGCACCCAGTTGCCGGCGAGTAGCTTCTGGTAGCACTGGTCGTACCGCTGAGTCCGAATAAACTCTTCAATGATGTTCTTAACCTCATCCCGGTGAGCCGCCTTTAGTGGCCGGTACTTAAGATCCATTTTGTGCGTCTGAAAACCGAGCATCGTGTCAACGACAAGACCGGTGGCCAGATCATCGTTGTCGGAAAGCTCTTTCGGTGTCATGCCCGTGCCAGATACCACCTGCGTTACGCGCTTGCTGTTTCTGCGCAGAACGCATCCGCTACTACCGCTGGGGTCACCGATAAAAGACCCCGGTTGGCTACCCTCCGACGTATGGCCATTTCTACTAGAAGATGCGATAATCATACTTTTCTCGGTTCTCGTTTCACTCGTTTTCGAATTTTTCAAGTTCTCTTGATTCACATCCACTTGCAACTAGAGCCGTAAACGCACTTAGGTTGTTTACCAATTTCGATATCCACTGACGAAACGTCAAATTTGAAACGTCACATTTTGAAAGTAAACAAAAACACCAAATAGCGTAACGGAAAAATTACTACAATGTTAAAATTGTGTATAAATGCCGTTGTGTATTATTATTATTATTATTATTAAAATATTCACCGTGGACAAGGAATATATTAAATCAAAAATTTTTGAAAGTTTGTAGGATAAAACGTAGACCATAAACTTCGGCCAGCTAAGTGTGGAAAACCATAGGTTCAATTGTCGAATTGCGGGGAGTTGATTAAAATTACGGATGAAACGGTGCCAGCAGACGGCATCCCTTTCGAACACCTCAATCGATCCATTCCGGTATTGGGCAAGGTTTTCGCTTACAGTTCCCGGTCCACTGAAGAAAAGGAATCACGCTTCCTTGGTTCCTTCCGGCAGCCTCCAGGCTCCAGGCCAGGCTTTGTCTGCTGGTGCTGGGTTTTGTAATGAGTTATGTGACAACGAGATGACACGGCTTACGGTAAAGCTTCCGCTAAAGCCCGCTCACGCTCGCCAGTCCGAATGCATGGTCACCATGGCCAGATGGAGCCAAAGGACCAAAGGCGGTTGGAAAACCCATCACCACACCACAAACTCCTGCAAAACTTTTGTCTGACTATGCATTGGAAATACTCGGTTTGGTGGCTGGTTTTCGGTGTAGATCAGCCTATGGGCGAATAACAGATGAGTTTTTCACGTTTTTCAGGATCGTGCGATAACGGGCTTATTGCAAGCGAAGGCCTTAAGCTAAAGATGTTTTAAAGACCTATCGGAGATCCGTGCCTGGGATCTGGCACCATTTAGTTTCTACCATACACAACCGTAATGGAGCACTTTTATCAATGAACTGTGCTTCAAATGGACGTTGGTAGACAAAATCTTAAGCCGTGCAATCACATGGCAGTGCTCGAAAAACCGAAAACAGCAGGATTTTAGGTTGATCCTTAATGCACGTTTCAGAACAAGGCTGACACGAGTTTAAAGAGAAATAGTTAACTTCTACGAACGAACGTTGACTTGCCTGATTGAAAAAAGAAGTTTCCGGTTACTATCGTTTAACTTTCAGTTGTTGTTTATACCCTGATTTCATTATCTGACCCACATCTCACTTCCTCCTTCGGATAACGTTTTGGCAAACATCTTAATGAATGGACTTCTGGCGCTTATTAACTACATTTCACTGCCACTCGGGCTAGAACATTCGCCAGGCGGTCTACGACTCCTGAACGATGTTTTAGTTTGTTTGGTGTTGGCGCGCAGAACGCCATCGCCTGGAGCGGAGAGCGAGCGGTGTTGATTAATGAACTGCACTACCTCCAAGACCCCTGCCGTCGAGGTCCGCCGAGAGGAAAAAGTTAGTAAGTCAGAACGATACGATCGCTGCCACCCAAGGATTCATAAACTGCTCCGCTTCTTCGCTTCATAGGGCCAGTTAAACGCTGAAAGCATTTTTGTGTTATAATCAGTCCCACCGCCGGTGCATATTTGGAAGTTCTTCGTCGTCTTCGCGAACTGAGCTTCCGAGCCCCAGATGACCGCGGCGCGCGTTAACTTCCAGGTCAGGAGACGTCTCTTTTGCTTTCGGACGAGATTGAATAATAAATACTGGAGCCTGTCATCTAGCGGAATGGATTATGCATCTGAGCTTGGCCTGTCTGGGCCAACATACCCAGGGTCAAATGCAGCCAGGGCGAGGAAACACTCCTATTAAATCAATCATTTAATGCGAGGGGAAAAGCACGGGCACCCCGCCCGAAAAATGGCCCTCGAAATAAAACGAGGTTAAACGGTAGCAAAAAAAAGCGTTTGGACAATCGCCACACTTAAGCTATTAGCGGAGCTGTCAGCCGTGGCGAGGTTTCTGTTTCGGGGCAATTTATTATCATTCGTGACCAAGAAAACGCGAACCGCGCACACATCCGGGCAGCTTCCGACATCGCGTTTCCGAGGGCCGATGGGCCAAGAAGGAAACAGCAGAAAGCTTCGAAAAATGCACATCTTTTATTCGCTCGCTTTCAGATGTTGCCGGTTTTTCTTGTCCACGTGTTTATGGTGTTTTCTCGCATTTTAGCAATTCATTTTTGTACATTTTAGAGTCCTTTTATTTATGTCAACCGGACCACTCCATAGCGTCATGCTTCATTAGGTCAGAAATTCTGAGGGATACATGATGTTTAAGTATAGCCAAGTAAGTATATACTCTCAGGCGAATTAAGATTAGCAAACCATGTTTTGTGTGCTCTTCAATAAGGGTTTTTGAGTTTAGGTAAATGAAAAGTAAATTAATGCAAACATTCGTAAGCTAACTCAAAGTAGCAGCTTTTCAACCCATCTTTAAAATTTCTTATCTAAATTCGATATAATGGATTTGTGTAGCATGCCGTAAATGAATGAACATTTCATACCTTTTGGCGTGTTGGCGAAGACAAAACAGGGGCACGTAGCAGCAAGGACGAACTGTTACTCTTCCATCTGGCACTCTTCAATATTGCTCTAGATGGACCTTTGTGACAAAACTTTATTGAGAATATTTCCAATACCATCTCCACTTTTATTGCGTTATCAATACGGTTGGCTTACAGAGACGATTCACTAAATTGAACTAGCAACATGAAAGGATCCGTCCCCAAAGCCGGCGTGTTTCACTTGTGATCCGTCTTCTGGAAACCGGAAATGCTCTCCGCAAAGTCCATGTAATCGAGCTTCTCCATCAACTGGCCGTCGGCGTTCAGCTGCGGTCCACGAGTGATGGCCGCATCCTCCAGCGCTTCCCGAGCCTCGCCCAGCGTGAAACGATCGCCAAACGTTGTGATGTCGTTAATAAACCTATCCAGAAATGGCGCCCCGGTCCCAGAGTCCGGGAAAAACAATAACTAAAAACATCAAACGAGAATCTACTCCATCCCAAAGCCCCCGGTTTTGCTGACGCTCGATGGCCGGCGGGCCAGCGAACCAACACACGCGCGTGTTGGGCGTAGAAACGGGCAAGCTGAAATATCGCAAATCGTATCCTTTCCCGTTGGCCTACGAACCGCCGGGAATGTTGAGGGCCGCCGACGGAAAGTTTTTTAATTAAACCCTATCGTGAATTTTTTGGCAAACGTTTTCGTGCCCCGAGCCACCGTCGTCCTGGCTGACCCGGATTCCCTCGGCTCTATCTGGTACCGCCGTCGTTTGCCGTCGGCCGGACGGTAACTTACCGCTCTTTGTCGATGTAGCCGACGTTGGCCTTGTCCCACATCCGGAATGCACTGAGCATAACGTCCTGCGGGGCCAGTCCGTTCGCCCGCTGGAGGATTAGCAGCAGGAACACGTCCAAGTTCAGCGGCTGCACTACCTACAAAAATGTTGGAGAAGAGTCGTCGCTTAGCAGCTGATCGTCGTCCACTTCGTTAGCCGGCCCCACGGTTGTCGGATCGATTTACAGATTTTAATGGAGTTCGTGTAACGTCCCGACGACCGGAGAGGTGTACACGGCGTCGGGGTGGAAGGTGGCACCATTTCAGTTTTTCTCCTTTTTACCCACCTCCTGAAGAGCACTCGCGAAGCTCTTCTGAGTTCGGTACATTTTTTCGGAACTCTGCTTAACATTTAAATGAATTCATTTTGCGCTTGCCTCGCCTGTAGCAGGCGAACAAAGTTCCGATGCAGAAGCAAACGCTGCAGGAAGAAACTTCTGCCGGGTTATGCTAATAATGGCAGTAATTCTGGCTCATTTGCTGTAACACGGTGCCGGAAAAAGTATCCAGCGAATGGAACGGAAACGGCCAGTATCGATGATCACTATCTCGAAATGACTCGGTTCCTGGGGGAAAGCGAGAACCGACGAGGTGCCGGACACAGCGAAATGTGCTTCATCGAGCTCGCGAAGATTGCAGAACGCGTTGGAACGCCATGAACCATTTTGGCGTTCCGATGAAGGACAAAGATAATAAAATTTGCTGCATTATCCGTCTAATTGCTCATTTGTGCTTTGAAAGGGTGTTCAATGCTTGTGTAAATTTACCGTGAGTAAACAACAAATGGACCTAGGTTGTGAATGGTAACCAACTAACTAATCCTCACCGTTTTACTACAGGCCTACGTAACCAGATATAGCTAATTATAATCCTACCAATGGAAATAAAGAATCTTTTGATATAAAATTAACAAGCACTCTGAGTAATTGCAATATTCTTTAAAAATAACAAGGCATCAATATGTTTTTAAATTTCTAAAATGCGAGATGTAAATTTTTATGTGATTTTAGAGTAAGAATTATTCATAACTTCACTCGTTTCTACAAACAAATTTCTTCAATGGCGATTACGAACCCCGTCGAACATCTGATCAATGTCGTACTCGGACTTGTCCACGCCGAGCGTCAGGAAGGTGTTTCTCAAGTCCTGTTCGCTGATCACACCGTCCCCGTCGAGGTCGAACAGACAAAACGCTTTCTTCAGCTCGTACACCTTCGGTTGGTTGAGATCCTTAAGAAAATCCATCACAACAACTACCTATGCACACACTCCGGTCCGTTCTGACCCCAGCCGATCCGACCGAAGGCGGTTTTATAGGTTTTCTGGTCGGATGTTTGAATGCGCAACCGACAGGACAAACTAATTGGAACACCTGTTGGCCTACCGGTATTTGGGGCATCCCGGCTCCGGCCAGAGATGTAGATGTTTGACCAGGCGGGGCCTTATCGAGTCACTTGCATCGACGCGTCCCCCGAACGCACCCGCCCAGCTGCTAATTGGCGTGTTTCTTGGAACCCTTGGAAAAAGTGGAAGCTGACGCACGGGTTTTAGATGAAGTATGATTTATTGTATGGATACAGATGAAATGACACGATGACTTAGTTGGTAGTTGGCTGTTGGAACTGCGCCAAAACGACGACCGGCCAGACGGCCTTCACCTTCTCGCAGCACCCACGTTCGCCTTCCGTTCGGTGGCCTGCTTGACGACGTTGTTCAGCCGCTGGAACTTATCGATCGCCGTGTAGAGGAACTCGGCCGCTCGCTTGACGCGCTCCGCCGTCATCTGTTCGCCGACCGCCTCCACCAGCTCCTGGACTCCCCCCGTTCCACCGGGTAGAGGCGTTCCGCTGACTCCCGTGAGAAACTTAGCGTTACGGAAGGACAGCGTGCAGAACGGCGTGAAGAAGCACGTGAGTGAGGTTAGGATCGTCCCAAACAGCAACACCCCGACGGAACCGACCACGACCGACGCTACGCGGCCAACGAAGGTGACGAGTGATCGCGCGCTCGGCAGCAGCGTCCTCATCGAGCTTAGTAGCGATGGTTGCTCCTTCTCGAGTGGACCCGGGATCAGGAATCCCTCGAAGCCACCGGTGGGGATGACCGCAAAGGCTGTCGCAGGGTCGAATGTTGGGCCACCGGCCCCGTAAACGGTCGCTGGGCTGGCCTGACCGGTGTACGCGTGGACGTACTGCTGGACCGCATCCTGGGGCAGGAACTTCTGGTACAGCGACGGATCGTAGGCCGGGTTCTCCAGCTGGAAGGGCTTCTCCGTGTGGCTGGGCGTCCCTTGCTGTTGCGGCTGTTGCTGCTGTTGCACTGGGTTCGGTACGGCCAGGGCAGCACCGATCAGCAGCAGTACCAAAAGCGGCATGGTGCTCTGGAAGCTCGTCTCTCGTAACTTGTTGCACTCGGAATGTGCGTTCCGCACTGCTCAACTTTCAACCGAAAACTGAATCGGGCGCCCAGCGCGACCACTTGCTCTTATACCGTGCGAAGGACCTGCTCCGAGGACGAATGTGTGCACGTGTCCTGAAGGTGGCCGAAAGGACACATTCCAGGAAGCGAGCGATAAGCTCGAAAACCGAAACATTGTTTTGCAATTAACCCGGGGCAACCGAGAGGGCAATCCCTTCGTGAAAAGGAAAGGGACAAGGGGTGCCCAGGAAGCAGAAGATTTCGTCCGAAAGTGGCCAGAAAAAGGTACCAGCATCCATCATTCCGGAGCCGGTGCACGGTCCAAGTGATAATGTTTTTGATGGGCCTTCGCAAGATCCTGACCGATCCGTTTTTTTGCTGCACCTCCTCCTGGCGATGCAGAACCATTACGACCCTCCGAGTGCGCCGAGATAACGGACGACCCAGGTTAGTCCCGGCTCAGTGGGACGCAAGGCCTGCCGATTGCCGATGTCCTTTTTCTCCGTCGCGGTCAGGGTCGCTTTTGGGCCGGGCACGGTCGACTTCTTCGGCCAAAAGTGTCAAGTGTCTCTAACAAGAGGTACAATATTGGGCCAAACGAGGATGAACCCGAGCATATAACCCACTCCCGTTGTTACGGGTCCCGTAGTTTCCTCCCGCTTTCTTTCTGCTGATGAATTGGTCTCTGGGCCGATCGGAATCCTGGTTGCTACCTGCTTCGATGGTGTAACCGACGAGTTTCTAACTCGCGTTCCCGTCCCTTTCTCTCACTCTCTCTCTCTTCTCTACCTTGACAAGGCTCACGTACTTCCTTCACAAAGGACCCCGTCTGCTAATGTGCAGGAAGTGGATTATCGGTTTCGGTTCTCGATGGACGTGTGTTTTTCTTTCTTCGGCCGGGCTGAGGTGTTTCGGGTTTCGGACGCGAACGTGCGAAGAAACCAATTTCTGTTTTACCTCAACCTTGGTGTTGCAGGTGGCCCAATGCTCGTTTCGTTTCATCACATTTCTAACTCAAGAAGAGAACTAATTCCGCAGAACAAAACAAAAGTTCTTCACCACCTGCCCAGTACATGCGATGCGGTTTTGGTTCGGTAATGTTTATTGGCGCTTGGCTGGCCTCAGTGGATTACAAGCTCAAAAAATAAGTTAGGAAAGCTACAGGTCGCCGGACGCCTACTGCTTCAGCTTGGACCGAAACAGTCCGGCCAGCGTGTTGGCACCGGCCTGATTGATCTCCTCGTAACCGTGCGCCTCCAGTTCGTCCTTGCACTTCTGCAGCCAGGCACGGACGCGCGGGTACGGATGCAGATCGAACTGAAACGCCTCGATCTGGGACACCGTCACGGCGAGGGCGATGTCTGCTATCGTGAAGTGGTTTGCCGCCGACCACTGGAACTGCTTGAGCATTGCGTCGAACCACCCGAGAGCCTCGGCCAGTTTCGCCTTTTTCGTTTGGTCCAGTAACGCACCGAGCTGGATGGTGGGAAACTGTAACGAGATTCAGGAGTGTGTCAGATGAGTTGCCAGGCACCCGGCACCGACAGATTGTACTTACGTAGTAATCCACAACACGCTGGTAGAGAGTGCCCAGGTCGAAGTGCAGCCGTTGATCGACAATCGCCCGGGACCGGAAGTCCTTCGGGTACAGACTTTCATCCTTTCCGTAGACCGACACCAGATACGTTAGAATAACTCGGCTGAAAGTGATCATAGGCTCAATTATAGGCTTTATCCAAAGGGTTCCTCTTCATTGGGAAAGAAACGAAGGAAATTTTATGCAGGCACAGCAACGGATTTCATTACCACCATCAGGTATCGTCATCTTTAGATTCCCCGCAGAGGGTTTCCTTTGCTGGTTTATTTTTAAAATCGAAACTTGTCCTGAGCCTAAACGACCGTGGCGTAAAAAGATTATTGATTTCACGACGGTGGTCAACATTGTGAGCAACTTCAACCAGAGACATTGTATAAAATGGACCGTTTACAACTACGACTGGGTACCAAGGGCACCCCAAACAGGAAAGTGTTTAAATGTCCCTTTAATTTTTGAAATGCCATTTAGTTCTTCCCGTTTTTTGATTGATTGTCCGACATTTGCTCGCAACGCAAACACGAACGGTACCCTGCCGGAAGGCATACCCGGGACCCTGAACCGTTCTACCGACCGCACCGGATAAGCAGTATTCGAATTATACCATTGGAAAGCAAACCACAGACCACAACGACCACCACCTTTACCGCCGTTTGATGTAATGCGGGGTGGTTGTGAAAATATGCTGTAATTAATCATCATTTTCCACACCCCGCCCGTCGGGCGGTCGGTTACGCCACACCCGTGCGGACCCACGTTGGGCCATTGATTTACTCACGCCAGTATCATGTTCTCACGCTCGTAATACCATCAACGGTGGATCACGTGCGTCGCCGGGAATAGTGAGCCGGCAACCCGCCGGGCCGTGCGCGCGTTCGTCAAATCCAATAAAAGTCCTACAGTGTTGCCGCTTCCTAAAATACCGTTTGCTCCGTCCGGCAGCACCGACCAACCGAAAACAACCTCACGCACAACCTCTTCGACGGCGAAAATCGATAGCGACAGCACGGGGTGGTAGCCCCCCGGGGGGAGACGACTCACCTTTCCCACAGCACCAGGCCGTGATCGTCCAGCGTCGGGATGCAGTGCTGCGGGTTGAGTTCCACGAAGTCGGGCTTCAGCTGCTCGCCTTCCAGGACGTTCAGGACCTTCAGCTCCAGCTCGACCCCGATCATCTTCGCCAGCAGCAGCACCGACCGGCAGGGTGGCGACGGCGGCAGATAGTACAGCACCGTGGTCATCGTCTGGCTGCGCCTGAAAAATCCAAATCCAGACACGATCTAATTACACCGATCCGCTGCCGTTCTGGTTACGGCCATGTCCGGAGCCCCCCGGGCGTGGTTGGAAATGGCAGCCGAATGTACACATTCCACGTTGAGCTCGTCGGGGGCTAAATTAATGACCCAAGCAACAGCCGTACGCCCGTCCAAGAGTGGCACGCGCTGCTAATCGCCCAATTTACATTTCCCATCACCATTTCCGGGGCCCGGGGCGGACCACAGGCCGGAAGCATCAGACACACACACGCACACACCGCCCGACGCTTACTTGGCAAACTTGGACTGGATCACGGCAACACTTTCGATGCAGTTACCCAGCTTGAACCGGTCAGCTGGGGTTCCTCCTTTGCGCAGACCCGCACCGGAGAAGCACTACGTCAGCACAGACGAAAGGATGCGTTCACTTGAGCACAGGTTTCGGCCGATTCAAAATGGCCGGCCGCTAACCCGGACCACAATTGGGCTGCTCCCGACGGGCTCCCGACGATGTCACCGGGTCTCCGGAGCAGACTGGGCCTCAAACGGTGAAGCCGAACAAATACAAACTCGGGGCTGGGTGGTACTGGAGGGCCTTTGCGAAGGGCCTCCCCAAGACTGAGGCAACCACAACTTGCGCTAATCGTGAGGAGCCACTTCCACTTCCGAGCGACCACTCGAATGGCACGCACTTTGGCTTTGGAGCCCCAGATCGGAAAATCCTGCGGTGGTGACGGCGGCGGCGGTGACGGTTCCGTCAAATTATTCTTGGCTCGACCTTCGCCTGCACAAACGCGATAACAACGCGCACCCTAGCGGCCAACGGATGGGGCTCGACTAGTGCCCGGTGGCGCCGTGTGTCGATTACGGTGGCCAATATCTAGTGTGTGGCGCATCCACCGGTGTACGCGAGTGGTTGTGTGTCTGGCCAGGTGCACGTGGTACGTGGTGCAGTTCCGTCCACGCCTGCCCGCCAGCCCACCGGACACGGGCCATCAAATCAGATCAATTGAAGGGAAGGTGGGCTCGGGACACGCGACACGGAACCCCTGGGGAGGGAAATGAGGGCACAGAGCTCTGTTTGTGGGCCAGTCGTTACTATGGAATGGTGTTTTGTTATGGTACGCCAAGGTCTCCACGGTTGCCACGGTTCGCCCGCCTTCGCGTCCGGCGCAGGTCGACGCGGTTACGTAGTGCTTCGTCACGGCTTTCAATCGCCCGACCGTCACGGCTGCATTCCAGGCCTAGTCGGCTTTTGCCGGTGAATGAAACTGTAACCAACACATGGCACTTGAGATTCTTCTGCTGCCCACATTGTAACGCGCCAGAAGTCGAGTGGTTGTGGATTTGCATCAACATAGGTCAGCCGGTCAGATTTCTTATTTGAACATTGTTCGGCACTGTTCTGAAAGAAACAAATTGATCAATACATAAGCGGATGTTTACTGTTTAATGAAACGAAAAGTCAACAAACACTCTCATCAGCACAACACACTCGGGCCAGAAACCTCCACCGACCGGAAGTTGTTCCGCTTTGTAGGGTGCATAACGGGTGCTTGGTGCAGTGGTCGGGGTAATTATATGGCCACGGAGGGGGCCGTTTTGTTTCGGAAATTGACCCTTATCAGAAAAATCTTGATGGAGTGCGACCGAGCTTACCTGACATATTGGGTTTTTGGGAAGAATGGACGAACTTTTTTCAACGTTTTTGTTTTCTTTGTATGGTCGCATTCAAGTATAATAAATAATCTATTGTTTTGTATCATTATTCTCGTATTCTCGTATTAGATGATGATGATTTATCGTTGTTCGAAATTTAAATTTAAAATCACACGCATTTTTGATACAGCCGATTGCGTGCAACATGTACACAAGTTGCATGCTACATATTGCGTACTTCGTTGTTGTTACTAATATTCGAATATTTCAGCACTTTCATCCGTTGTGGGACAAACTTTCTTCCTCTTTCAAAAATCACATCACGGCGGGGGGGTGGGGGGCACACTTCACCAATCACACCGTTAGGAGGCAGCGCAAGATTGTTCGTAAAATTGTTTGTCTAGAAGAAGCCCTTTTTTTTGCTCTGAAATGAATCCCCAGAATGTTTCATGATTAAGTCTGGTGTGCCTAACCCATTGTTATTCGAAAGGAATTAAGTAAAATATGGTATCTATTTACAATATTACGATCGATTCAACACATTTCCGTGCTCCATAACAAATGACAAACTCATTATCTAGAAGTTGCTCGAACGAAACTAGTTGTTCCGTTTGGGCCCCAGTTTTCGTTGAGTCATTCACCTGTTCGTGTTCGCACCTTTGTTTTTCATGTGGGATATTTCAAGGTACTTTACAATCCGTGAGTCGCGCCGCCGTTGGTTGGCCTTTCGTCAGCCCCCAAAGGATGTTCTACAAAAGCAGGGGACTCATCGCAAAGCTAATCGGTGTCCCTTCCTAACCACAACTGTAATTACACGGATTTTCCGTATGTAAACAGTAGCCCGAGCTAAGTGCAATATCAATCCCATCCCAAAAGCCTAACGTTTGCGGTAAATTGCGTCAAAGCGGAGTTCAGTTTAACACGCGTATACCGGCGTAATTATTGAACCACGTCGGAGTCGGAGAGCCACCAGTCGGTCCTGCTCCAGTTCACATTACGCCCAGCAAACGGTGCGTGCGGCGAGGTCATCCTCAGGTCAATCGGTCATCGCGGGTCATTGGAGGAGATCGATTTTTGTGGGTCCTAGTTCTGTGTGTAGAGCTTCCACCTATAGCGTTGTTGGTAGTGCGAGTAAAATTGGACCCGAAACAAGGACGTTTCCAATGGCGACTAAACTCCACCACAAGCGCACTAAGAAACCAGCGGAAAGTATGGAAAATATGAAGCTAAATCGCATTGACATCGCGGCGCGGCGTCCCCCCCGCTAACTCACGCGAGATGACTTTCAGTTTTCGAAGTCACAAGTGTTTAGAGCATCGCCGATTTGTGTCACAGGAGTGAGCGAGAAAGGGCTGCCGAAAGATGACGGAACGATTGCGTGGAGATATAATCGTTGGGGCGTCTTGTCTTCTGGATGGTTCGCGGTTCCGCACACCAACACAGCGAAGGTGCGGCGGCAGCCGGCACAATTTTCGCACACAGAGTTTGTCCCAAATGACAAGGTGTCTTATCTTAGATTTGGTTCGCACAGTTTCAAAACCCTCAACGCAACGAACGGTTTTCTTTGCCTTTGCGATATTTGCCGGGAATCAACATTAGCCGGCGTAATAAAAAAAGCCATCCCACACACGGAGAAACGCCAGCTTGTCCGCTCACGGATACCGCCAAACGCGGCGCGTGTGGACGATCTCGCACACAACGGAACGCCGCCAACCGGCGCGGCGTATATTTCGCGCGGCACGCCACCGGCCGGCGTTCAGTTTGTCCGAACTCTTCGCCGGTTGAAGATCGCGCAGCAGCAGCCCGTCGCTCGTCGTAGCAATCTAGTGTGTGTGTTTGTGCCTTTTAATATCGTTGCCTTTTCTTTTTGTGGTGAGTGATCGCGACCCTGGTTTTGCACCCGAACCACCGGTGAATTTTGTGACAACTAATGGCGTGGCGTTTTTCGTTTCGCGCACAGATCCAGCATCCGAAGCGCGATGGATTTCTACTACTTGCCCGGATCTGCCCCGTGCCGCGCCGTCCAGATGACGGCCGCCGCCGTCGGCGTGGAGCTGAACCTGAAGCTCACCAATTTGATGGCCGGGGAGCACCTGAAGCCGGAGTTCCTGAAGGTAAGTTTTGCTTCCCGTGATCGTTCGTTTTTTGTGTGCTCGTTTTGTGTGTGTGGCTTGCTCTCCGTGTTCCGTGTGCCATTCGTTGCCATCCAAATTCAACTCACCGTCCGTCCTCTCCTCCACGCATCGTTCGCTTCCATCTCGCGCGCACGCGGGGGGGAATTAGAAATCATTAGAAGGGATGTGGTGTGCGAAAAATGGGAAAATGAAGGAGGTAGAGAGAATGGCGTCTCAAACCGTCGCGTCCAAATTATCCATCGTCATTGTGGTGTGGAGAAGCCATTGCATGTGAAGGGAGCCGCGCTTGGGGACGCTCCAGCGGGCGGCCATCTTGTGATCCGCGAAAATTTCGGCACCATTTGCAGACACCGCGCAACGGGTTTCCTCATGGTGCTCCCGCATGCTGCCTGCGGTCATTTGTATTTTGTCCCCCGATTTCAGTGATCGCGAGCTGGGATCGTAACTTGCATTCCACCGTAACACATGTGTCCGGCGCTGAACACGACGCTCTAATTGGATGCGCGAATTGCTGCTTTGCTTCGCTTCTTCGCCTCTCCGCCTAGCTTAATCCACAGCACACCATACCGACGCTGGTCGACGAAACCGGATTTGCGCTGTGGGAATCGCGATCCATTCAGATCTATCTGGTGGAGAAGTACTGCCGGGCTGAAAACGCTTGCCTGGCCGAGCGGCTCTATCCGCAGGATCTGCAGCGTCGGGCCGTCATTCACCAGCGCCTATTTTTCGACGTCTCGATACTGTACCAACGGTTCGCCGAGTACTACTATCCGCAGATTTTTGGCCAAAAGCTGCCGGCCGATGCGGACAAGCTGCGGGCGATGGAGGAAGCGCTTGGGTTTTTGGACGCCTTCCTCGACGGCGGACAACGGTACGTGGCCGGCGGGGACCACTATTCCATTGCCGATCTAAGCATCCTGGCCACCATGGCAACCTTCGAGGTCGCAGGATACGATTTGCGCAAGTATGTCAACGTGTACCGTTGGTACGAGCACCTGCAAAGCATCGCACCGGCCGCTAATAAGAATACCGAGGGGGCAAAAATCTTCGGCCGTTACTTTAGTGAGAAATAATTGACGCAACCGCGCGAGATGCCGCCGAAACATTTAGAATCTCAACTGGGAATGGATGGAGAACAAGCTCTTCCGTTCGCCACATCTGTCTTATCGCTAAACGAAATTTCGAAATGAAATACAAACGGCTTCATGTGTAGCTTCTTATCGTGTGCAGCTTCTTGTGTCCCGCTGTTCGTCGCTTTCTTGCTGTTCCCTGAGTCGTCATATACCTCATTCATTCTGCTTCAAAATTTTTCCTTCTGTCAATGATTAATACCAATTATTCGGATGTTTATATTTCTCCCGTGTTTGCTCTCACTGATCGCTGGGACGATCGTGTCTACTCGTGCTTCAAACCCGATGTGGGGCCACCGTAGATTAACCCACAACATTGCATTCCGACGCTCGTCGACAACGGGTTCGCGCTGTGGGAGTCGCGTGCGATCTCCACCTATCTGGCGGAGAAGTACGCCAAGAACGATTCGCTCTACCCGAAGGACCCGAAGAAGCGCGCCGTTGTCAATCAGCGGCTGTTCTTCGACATGGGCACGCTGTACCAGCGCTTTGCCGACTACTACTACCCGCAGGTCTTTGCCAAGCAGCCGGCCAACCCGGAGAACGAGAAGAAAATGCAGGACGCGGTCGACTTCCTGAACATCTTCCTCGAAGGGCACAAGTACGTTGCCGGCGGTGACCACCTAACCATTGCCGATCTGAGCATCCTGGCCACCATCTCGACGTACGATGTGGCCGGCTTCGATCTGGCCAAGTACCCGCACGTGAAGTCGTGGTACGATAACATCCGCAAAGAAGCGCCCGGGGCCGCCATCAACGAGGCCGGTCTCGCCGAGTTCAAGAAGTACTTTGACAAGTAAACCAAACTGTAACGTCCCTCGGTGTGAACCCGCGACTCTGGGACACACTACGCATCAATGGCCTGGAGCCGCAGCGCGCGACTGTATTCTTTTTTTAGTTTGCATTTGTGTGTGGCAAAGTATTAAATAAAAGCCTCTCCTTTTGTTTCGTTTTAACACATTTTTGGACCGTTTTTTTCTGTTACGAACGACCACCTACGACGGAGGACAGTTTTTGCATGGATTTTTGCGTTTGCCCAAATCAATGTTGACGTGAGATGTTAACACGTTTGCCGTGAAATTCTCAATAGCTCAATCCGCAGCACTGTGTTCCGACGCTGGTGGACAACGGGTTTGCCCTGTGGGAATCGCGGGCCATCATGTGCTATCTGGTGGAGCGCTATGGCCAGCGATCGGGCCACGACGGTCTGTACCCCCGCGACGATCCGCAGCGCTGTGCGGTCGTGAATCAGCGGCTCTTCTTCGACATGGGGACGCTCTATCAGCGCTTCGGCGATTATTACTATCCGCAAATCTTCGAAGGTGCGCCAGCCGTTGAAGCCGACTACAAGAAGATTGCGGAAGCTCTCGGCTTTCTAGAGGCATTCCTCGACGGTGGCGCACAGTTCGTGGCCGGCGGCAATTGCCTGACGCTGGCCGACATTAGCATCTACGCTACGCTGACCACCTTCGAGGTGGCCGGGTACGATTTTGGGGAGTATTTGAACGTTTCGCGGTGGTACAAACGCATGGCAGGGGCCATCCCGGGCGCGGAAACGAATCGTAGCTGGGCGGAAGCGGCGCGTCCTTTCTTCGACAAAGTCAAGCACTGATTGTTGCGGCACATTGCGAATGGCACTAGTGGCACGGAAATAAAAGGCACACTTCCAACAACGTGTGGTGCGAGGCGTGTAATGATCAATTGGACGCGGAATGGGTTTTGTTGTGTTTACAGATGAATCCCCAGCACTGCATTCCGACGATCGTTGACAAAGACTTTTCGCTGTGGGAATCGCGTGCCATCCAGATCTATCTGGTGGAGAAGTACGGTAAGGACGATAAGCTGTACCCGAAGGATCCGCAGAAGCGCGCCGTCATCAACCAGCGGCTGTACTTCGACATGGGCACGCTGTACCAGCGTTTCGGAGACTACTGGTACCCGCAGATCTTCGCCAAGCAGCCGGCCAACGCGGAAGCACTGAAAAAGATGGAGGAAGCCGTCGGCTTCCTGAACTCCTTCCTCGACGGGCACGAGTACGCGGCCGGCGCCGATCTGACGATCGCCGATCTGAGCCTGGTGGCGTCGATCGCCACCTACGAAGTGGCCGGATTCGATTTTGATCCCTATCCGCACGTGAAGGCATGGCTGGCCCGCTGCAAAGCCAACGCACCCGGATACGCCATGAACCAGGCGGGGGCCAACGAGTTTAAGGCTAAGTTTTTGTCGTAAATTATGTTTCGCGCCCACGAAGGGCTCGCGAAAAAGCGAACGATAAAATAGAAATACATCTCGCCACCGGCCTACGACACACACTGCAAATCCGATTTTTCTTCGCTCACTTTATGTCGTGACTGCCGGCGACGCCGGGCCATGTTGCGGTGTGCGGTGTAGAAATTGTCGATGGAATGAAGTCGTCTGTGGAATGCGGTCCGCGGCGCGCACGGCGGTGGAAATGTCTGTGCAATAACGACACGACCACGCGGTACAAGCAAAATTGTAGCTGTGTTAACTGGAGCCCAATTCCGGTTTTGCTCTCGTTTTCTTTCCCTTCACCGGCTTGTCGTTTTTTCTTGTCTTTCGCCCGGCAATTTAAGCTTCCCACCTGTAACGGTCGCGTGGGGAAACCTTCGAGAGTATGAATCATTCAGGTTGATTACGCGCAGTGACCGAGACCGTCGTTCGGTTTTGGGGTTAGAGCAATAGACACATATTGTTGTATACCCCATATTATTCGATGTTGAACTTTGGTTTCGCTATGCCACGTTTTTGTTCCTTTTTCTAGTTTATCTTGCTATTTGAACTTACTGATTTGTTGAGTGTATTCATTTCCTAAATTCAAAAATGTTGTTTCTTTTTTTATGTTTCTATTGTTTCTATTTTTACGGTTCATCACCGTAGTTTGAGACCTTTTAGGAAATTCACTATGGATTCGAACCCATCATCCGTGAACAGAACCTATGGCGCGGAGAACTGTACCGTAACTAGCGCCATCTAGTCAAGTCAAGACACGAACCATTTTGCACATTACATTTCTTCGACCGAATGTGGATCACACCTTTTGAAAATCAAGGAATCGGAAATTATCCAACAAACCAAAACACAACATTAAAGAAAAAGGACTAAATACTTTATCATGTATCGTTATATTTATCCAATCATACTTATCTAATCATCATCAACCCGCCAGCTTCACTCGAAACGCGCCAGCTTCATTCGTTCATGAAAAAAGGTTCGCTTTTGGATTGAGTTTTTTTCAGTGCTATCATTTGTTGATTTTACGAGCCGTATATAAGCTCCACGACGGGACTGCAGCCGGTGCAGTGCCAAAATAAGCGTGTTAATTAACCAGTATGGAGCAACTGAAACCAATGCCCGATCTGTACTATCTTCCCGGCTCGTCACCCTGCCGGGCAGTTCAAATGGTGGCCGCAGCATTGGATGTTCCGTTAAATTTAAAGTACCTCAACCTGATGGCCGGCGAGCATCGGAAGCCCGAGTACTTAAAACTAAATCCTCAGGGATCGATCCCCACGCTGGTGGACGGTGAAACGGTGGTGCATGAATCGAGGGCAATTCTAATGTATCTGTGCGATCGGTACTCCCGCGAGGACAGTTGGTACCCGCGAGACGTCCTTCGACGTACCTCCGTCAACCAGCGACTGTTCTTCGACGCGTGTGTCCTGTATCCGCGGTTTACCGAATTCTTCCATCCGCAAGTGTTTGGAAACGCCGCGCCCGATCCGAAGAAGCGGGAAGCATTCGAACGTTCGGTCGGGTTGTTGAATACCTTTTTGGCTGACAGCACTGAGTGCTTCGTGGCTGGACCGCGGATGACCATCGCCGACATCAGCATCTTTGCCACACTGACCACGGCTAGTGAGTTGAGCTTCGATCTTCGAGAGTTTACGAACGTCCAGCGCTGGTACACCGGAATGATGGAACGATGCCCGGGTGCTGCAGCGAACGTGGCCGGAGCGAAAGAGTTTCGTACGTACAAGTGAGGCAACGGAAACGGGCCAAGTACACAATAAAAACAACACTTCTTCGAATGTTTTAAAAGGGATAAAAATCAAGCTTTATTTACACAGTCTTCGATGACGAATCCGACGTGACCGGGGGACTCAACGGGTACTATTGCCTATCTTAAAAACTAATCAACAATCGTCTCATCAGCGGCCGCCTTACGCTACACTTCCGGTTCCTTATGTCTAAACTGTACAGCGGTGTAGTAGGTCCTCCCGGGAGGGTTCCCCGATTGTCATAGGCTCGTATTGGAGGTGAGCGAATCTTTCAGCGAGTCCTCGTAGCTGTCACTACACGGCGCCAACAAACGAACAACAACAACCGGATTAGCGAATGCTCTGGCTCGGACCGCCGTTGGCCGCCCTTACCTATTGTTACCCTCGTTGCTGTGCTCGGGCACGGCCTCCGTGCTGATGTTGGTAACGAACTGTCGGTGGAAGTTGGGATGAAATATGGAGCTCTTCAAGTCGGACCGGTTGATGACGGGCTGTATGTCGGCGCTGGTGATGGGTCTGGTGCTGCTGGTCGTGTTGTTGTTGTTGTGGTTGCTGCTGCCCAACCCCACCCGCGAGCCGTTCCGCACTCGCACGTCCTCGGTGGAACTGTTACTGCTACCAACGCCACCCCCAACGGTTGGCAGTGGGATAAGGCTGCACGGGGCGAGGAGTTAGGGAGTTATAAAAGCAGCGGACCAGGGAACGGCGATAAATATAATGAGGCACGTGCACTCCGTGTTATCAGTAATGAATTGCATAACTCCGTGCATTATTTACAAAGCATAAAAAAGGCAAACGATGCATTATTTCGTCCAGCGCGCTTTTTGGCAACGAGATAATGTACCTCGTTGTGATAATGAGCCGGCGAGTTTTAGCCAATGGCATCTGGGAGGATGATTAAGTTAGTAGAATGGTTTTTGACGGTTGTCGCGTAGATCATTAGTCATGTTAACGGACGCGGAGTTTGATTAAAAGGCGAGAGGAAATAACCCTCGAGGCCAGAATGAGAGTGGTTATCAGTAGCGTGTGTATCTGTCGATGAGTGCAAAAAAGAAACAAGCAAATGCGAACGATGAACAAATGAACATTGATGAGGATGGCGAACTAGCTACGATATTAACGCGACTAAATCCGGTAGCTAAATTCCTTTTTCATTTACACAATTTCCGGTTTAAAGTTTCCGATTAGTCATGACTTCAACCTTTGTTGATCCGTGCTACTGAAACTTCCGCTACTCACCGCCTGTAGCGCGCGCATGCAATACACAGAGCAGTGGCCGTCCCGCCGGCAAATATCAATCCGCCGATCACGACCGTGGCCAGTTCGATACCCTTCATGCCGGAATCGAACGAGTGCGGTTCGATGGCATTCGTGGCCAGCTCCGTTAGCTCGATGATGGGCAGATTTGGCTTCAGGTTCGACATATCCAGCCGTGAAAGTGACCTAGAGAAGGTGTGTCGTTGGTTAAAAATCCTCCCCACAGGTCCCCTTCTCCCGCACCGCACTGACCTTTGTAGTTCGGACATTTCCACGAGCCCGTTCGTTTTGCGATCGATGGCATAGAGGTAGAGGTTGGTGCTGCAAACGAAGAAGAAAGGGAGCACTATAGAGTATTTGACACACGGATATCCCATGGGGAACTTACGCTTCGTCCACTTTGGCGTTGCTTTCGAGGGCCCGTATCCGGATGTCGTAGCCGGTGGCCGTGCTGAGGCTGGTGGCGATCATAGTCAGCTGCCGCTCGATGTCCACCGGAAGTCCGGCCAGGATGAGGCACACTTCTTGGTGCGCGTGTAGCACGTACACGAACACGTTCGCGATTGTGGACTGGCCATCGTCGGCCCCCTCCCGATCGGTGGCCTTCACGTCGAACCCGAACACCTTCTCCTTGAACGTGGCCAGCGAGTTGAGCAACCGAATCTGGCCCGTCAGTGGGTCGATGGCAAATAGGCGCGCCGGTTCGTTCAGCAGCGTATACCGGACCGCCCCGTTACTTCCGGCGTCATCGTCGGTGGCCTACGGGTGGTCGAAAGGTGCGCGTTAACAAGGAGGGTTCCAGAGGTTTGACACTCGCTACTTACCTCCACTTTCATCACCGAGTACCCGTAGTTAGCCGTATCGGGGACGACGGATATGATCGGGCCGTAGTTGTCGCGGAACACCGGCGCATTGTCGTTCACGTCCACCACCTTGACCATGATCTCCACCTCGTTGTCTTGCACTCGCTGCGTTTTCCGTCGAATCGGATTTTCCAGCGCGTACAGTACGCTCGGGATGTTGCGGCTTTCACGCCGCAGCCTCTCGACACGAATCTTCACCTCGTACGCATCACGCTCCTCCCGGTCCAGCGGGCGCAGCAGCCACAGCGACCCGTTTCGCTCGTCAATCCGAAACTGGTCACCGAACGTGTCACTCACAATCTCCCAGCGGAACGGTTCACTGGCGTAGCGCTTCGACAGCGTCACGTTTAGGATGATCCTGGGGGCCGGGTCGTTCTCCCGCAGCTCGATCTCGTAGTACTTGTACGGGAACAGCGGTGGCTTCTCGTCGGCGGACCCCCGCTGGTGCTGCGGGTCACCCTGCAGGTTAACGATCAGCAGCGCCATACTGGACCGTGGCGGAGTCCCAAAGTCGGACGCCACCACCGTCACGTTCAGATGCTGATACGACGACCGGCCCTCGGCCAATGCAGCGAACTTTGATGCCGTCGACACCACACCGTCCTTTGGGTCGATGCTGAACTGCAGTACGTCGCTCTGGCTCGCCAGGGAGTAGATCACCAGGCCGTTTCCGTTCTCGCGGAAGTCGGCATCCCGGGCCATCACCTGTTTCACGAAGGTGCCGACCTTGGCGTTCACGTCCAGATACGCCACGTACGCCGGCAGGCGCTTCAAGTCGTTCCGATCGTTACGCAGCTCGTCGTAGGCCGTAAACTCGGGGCTGTTGTCGTTGCGATCCATAACGATCACCTCCACGTCGACCATCGCCGAAAGTTTGAGGTCGAAGTTGTTGTCGGACGCCAGCACCCGGAACCGGTACGAGGCGATCGCCTCGCGGTCAATCTCACCACTCACCCGGATCGTGCCATCGTACGGCGAGATGGAGAACGGGATCTTCCGGTCGCCCTCGGGCACCAGCATGTACGTCACGTTTCCGTTCATCCCCGAGTCCTCGTCGTTGGCGCGGACCTGTCCGATCTTCTTGCCCGTGATCGGGTACGTGCCTTCGTCCACGTTAAACGTGTACCATTGCCGCTCGAACACCGGCGCATTGTCGTTCACGTCGTACACTCGGAACAGGACCTGCAGCACATCGGACAAGCCGCCCACATCCCGGGCCGTAACGTTAAGCCCGATGTCGCTCTCCGGCGGCAACCGCTGGACCACCTTCAGCTCCCCGTTGTGACGGTCGATCCGGAAGTATCCGACGCGCTCGCCGCTTCCCAGCTCCGTCTGTCCCGTGATTTCGTAGTGGACGCGCGAGTTCTTCTCAAAGTCGTCATCGTTGGCCGTCAGCTTAACGATCACCTTGCCGACGTCAACGTTTTCCGGGAGCGCAAACTTGAGCAGCGATTTCTTGGGCACCGCCCGTGCGTTTCTTCCACGCGTCGGCAGACGGGGCGGCGCCTTCGGTTTGTATGGTTTGCGGCGCGCTCCGATGGTTCGGTTTACCGTCAGCGCCTCGGCATCGTAGAGTCGCGGCATCCCGACGTACGGTGCCGACTGGACCATCTCGAAGAGGCTCTCGACCCCGTACGCTATACGGCCACCCAACTCGGCCATCATGCCGCCACCGACACCACCGCCTCCCTCCAGGAACTCGGGCAGCACCTCCGTTTCGAGTTCGTCCAGGTACACCAGCTCCAGATCGCTCGCATTTTCGATCATCTCGCAGCGGCTCTTCCGGAAGATGGCGATCCGTTCGAACACCGGCGCACAGTCGTTCACGTCCAGTATCAGGATCCGCAGCTCGACCTCCGACTGCAGGCTGTCCCGATCGGTGGCCACCATCTTGAGCGTCACGCTTTCGATTTCCTCCCGGTCCAGCTTGTTGGGGCCCATGAATAGAATGTTGTAATGTGACGTCGACGCGTTCCCAAAGTCGAGCTGCTTCGTGGGCCGGTACTCCGGCCGTAGCACCACACCCTTCCCCGCCTCGCCCGAGTCCACGTTGGCGATCTGCAGGTTACGGAAGATGTGGGCCACCGTTTTGTTGTAGTTCGAGAGCGTCGAGTTGGAGAACTGGGCGACGAACGAGTTCGATTCGCCCGAAAGGAGCAGCTCGTAGTCCCCGTTCGTGCCGATGTCTTGGTCGGAGATGATTATTGGGTGGTTGAGCACGATCTCCGTGCCGATCGGGGAGTTCTCGGCGATCACGCCCAGGTAGAATGGGCGGTTGAACGTGGGCGGGTTGTCGTTTTCGTCGTCCACCAAGATCAGCACCTGGTAGATGCCGGCGAAGGTGCGTTGCTTGTAGAAGTACTCTGCGATGATCGTCACCCGGATGACGTCCTGCTTTTCCCGGTCCAGCCCCTGGATCGTCATCAGTTTGCCGTCGTTCGTGAGGCGCACCGTGTCGGCCACGTCGTAGCTGTTCACCAGCGAATACTGCACGCCGCTCGTCGGGTTGCGAGAGTTCCGCGCCCTTCGACTGCCGTTGCCCGAGGTCCGGCTAGCGATTGCGTCGAACGTCACGAGTGGATAGAGGCGAACGAAGGACGGATCCGGTGCCCCGGAAACGTCGCGCGTGAAGCGGCGTGCATAGCGGGACCGGTTCTTGCCTCCGTTCAGCTGGAACACTTGCCGATCGGCCCGGTTCTTGTCGCCCCGCACCGAGATCAGCGGTGGCAGTCCCTTCTCGTCTGCGTCGCACTGCTCCTGGAAGTCCTGGAACTTGAGCTGCCCGATCAGCGTGTTCGGTTTGTTCTCCTTCACGCGGAACTCGATCGGCGTCGAGTTGGTGCCGCGCAGCAGCATGAAGTTGTTCTTGATCACGTGTATGGTCACGTTCGTGACGATGATTTTCTCCAGACTGTTGTACGCTTCCGGTGTCAGTTGGTCCATGTTCTTGTGGCCGGTCGCATCGGGCAGGTACGAGACGACCGTTTCGAACTCATAGCAGCGCCGGTTGAAGCGCGCCATCGATTCGATCACCGTCACGATGCCGGACCGCTCCTCGATGGCGAACGGAACGCCCTCCGGGTAGGAGTGCAGCAGGTCGAAGAAGATCTCCTCGTCCGCCACCAGGTCGAAGGTGGTGCGGATTTGGCCTACAGACGAGCCGATGGCGGCGTCCGCTCCGACCCAAAACTCGTACGGCGCTCCGATGAACTCGATGTCCTCGATTGACTGGCAAACGATGTCGATCGTAACGAGCGCCACGTTGAAGCGCGACTCGGACGGATTCTGGGGCTGGTCGCGTGCCTCCACGAAGAACGCCACCTTGCCGTAGGTGAGCGTCTCCGACACCCGAATGTCACCTGTGGTCTCGTCAAGCCGGAACGGAATGGACAGATTGGGCCGCACGTTCTTGATCTGATACCGCACCTGCCCGTTGCCGGCCGAGTCGGGGTCGCGGGCTCGGATCTGACCCACCTTCGCCCCCGCGGATGCGTTGCAGTGCGTCTTGAACTCGTACAGGGTGCCCTGCTCGAACTCGGGCGTGTTGTCGTTGGTGTCGAGCAGTGTGATCTCCACCTGGACCTTGCCGTAGTTCCGGCTTCGGTCGTACTGCTCGATCCGCTCGACCGCGTGCACGTTCATCGTGAGTGCCCCGCGCTGTTCCTTGTCCAGAAACGTCTCGTCCCGCACCACGATCCAGCCGGAGCCGTGATCTATCATGAAAGCCCCGGCCGGTTCCTCGTCCACCAGGTAGTAGTAAAACTCGGCGTTTTCACCCTGCACGTGTGGAATGTGTGCGGAATGAGTCACAATGCTCCTAACCCCGGTCTCCCCCATGGTCGCTTACCTGGTCCCGGTCGACGGCGTTCACCTGCAGGATGCTGAAACCCTTCGGCAGGTTCTCGATGATGGAGATGTTATAGAGATCCACCTCAAACTCGGGCACGTTGTCGTTCAGGTCCATCACCTCAACCTCGACGCTGTTCGATGAACAAAAACCGTGAGCACCACGATGTGAGGCATGGGAACTTATCACTTACCGGGCGAAAGCGCTCTTCATGGGGTCACCTATCTGGCGGGCCTCGATCTGTAGCGTGAAGGTGTTGTCGGGCAGACTTTCGCCCTCGAGGTCAATCTCCTTCTGTAGGTGCAGCACGCCGGTTTCGGGCGCAATCCAGAACAGTTGCCGTTCGTTCCCCGCCACGATGGCGTACACGAGCGTTTCGTTGAGCGAGTCCTGATCGTACGCCATGATCGGTGGCTCGAAGTACAGCGGAACGTGGATGGACTTACCCTGGTGAAATGGGATTGGAGGGTGGTCAGTTTGGGAGTAGTAGGTTTGGCGTCACACGGTTCACCTACCGTGAGCGGAAACGACTCCTTGATGCGCGTCCGGTAAGCGGGCCGCGTGAAGACCGGCGGCAGATCGTCGACGTCGCGCAGGTTCACCCGGATCGTAGTGTTGGCGGTGCGGGGCGGGTTGCCCCGATCGCTGGCCACGATCTGGACGCTCATCGAGCGCCAGCCGGCGTCGTAGTCGAGCGGCCGCTGCAGGATGAGCGCCGGCTGCTGGGAGCCCTCGAGGCGGAACGGGAAGTCGCCGCTCTTCATGTGCTTCGCCGCCAGCGCGTACTCGATGTCGGCGTTCGGCGTGTTCGGCTTATCACGATCAATTGCCTTAATTCTATTAAACACCACCGTCTCAATTGGCGTTGATTCGTCCAGCGTCACCACGTACGGTAGATTGATAAATTCGGGATCATTATCGTTAATGTCTTCAATGTAAACAGTAATTGTAAAAAATGATGACTGCTGCCGGTCGCCACGATCGTGGTGGTGTTGAAGGCGGGGCCCGTTACGAACAACGGTTACGGTTCCAACAATGTTGGAAGTCGGTGTCAGCGGGCGGTACAACAAACGAACGAACGGACGGACCCGAATGGAAACGAAACGGAACGAAATTAGCCCCCGAAAAACTCCCAAAGCACCAAATCCCACGGACTTACGTTGTCCTGCTTCATGCTCGAGGCGGACGAGGTGCCGCTGCAGAACACGCTAAACTTGAGGATACTCTGTGGATCCGGCGAGTCGACGAGACTGTCCAGGCTGCGGTTTAGGATCACGCTGACCACCGTGCTGTTGATCTCCTTCAGCTTGAAGTACTCGTAGTCGCTCGAGTTTTCTGTGCGCGGAATGAGGATCGAGTTGCGCGGGTACGCGTACAGCGAGACAATCTCCCCGCCAACCGGGAAGTCCTCCTTCAGCCGCAGGAACTGAACGCCATCGGACTTGGTGCGCAGGTTGCTCTTCGAGTACAGTTTGCAGGCTGCGAATGTCGGAGAAATGAATCGGCGTCAGTGTCAAAATCCAGTTCCCGTGAGTCCCTTTCTAATGTTGGCCCCACAAACTAGTTCACTTTCTTTTCGCGATTTCAAGATTTAGCGAATTACGGGGGACGTGAGGCATAGCGATTTATTGCTGCGTATATTTCCGCCAGCAAATCCTGGGGATTTGGCCCGGATAAGCTGGTGGGACCGCGGCGGAATTGGCTAGCACAACCTTCGAAGTAGAAATCGAGGAATAAAATGGAACGCGGCCAAAGTAGACGAACCGGTTTCTGGGCTTCCATTCCCCATCGAATGCACCAGATTCACAGGTGTCCCCCCCGGGGAGGTGGGGGTACCCTTTTCAGGTATGTAAATTTGATAGGCCGTCCCCTCCGCTAGGGGTCGACGATGAACGGAGGCTGTCCGGCCCATCAAGCCAATCGGTTCTTCCGATCCCGTTGCGCAAACAGACTCAAGACTCTAGACTCTAGCAACAAACAGCACGGCGTATCAATTCCCCGTGCGTGTGTGTGAGGGAATAAAATTAATATTAATTAAGTGGCCGCTCGTCAGGATGGTGCGGAATGTGGAGCAATAAAATTTGGAAACATCGAACCGAACGACACTCTAATCACCTCCGTTCACCATCAGCGTCAAGGTTCCGTTCGAGGCCGGGCCAAGTGGAGCCTGTTAGAACACACTCACAACCGCGCAGGAATGGCCAACTAGCGGGACTGGGACGCCTAAATTGAGATGTCTCCGGAACGCTGCCGCTACCAATTGAAACAATCCGTGCCGCGCCGGTTTAGGGGAAGCCACCGGTCGTCTGCCTCGCGGAGCTGACCACTTTCGAAGGCAAACAATCGTGAGAGCGCCACTCGCGGCGCGTCTAATGATAAAAATGTAGCTAGACCTACCGGTCGGGCCAAACAATGGCGGACAGTCCCAGTGTTAGATTGCCTCCTTTTGGGGTCCCGCTGGGCCGGGTGGGTGCTTTCCAATTTATCACCGGGAAATTAATCAGATCAGACGACTGCCGACGACGACGACGGGTTCGGGAGCGCTTGCAAAGTTGCGCCATTTAGCTGACCGCAGAATCGAAAGTGCTCCCCGCGGGAGATATTGGGACAGGGTCACAACAAGCCCGAGAAGTGGTTGATACTTTCTATCTCATTAACTGGCAGTCGCGCACTCCGGAGTGATTCATTAATCAGATTACCGTCGAGCCGTCGTCAGCAGCTCGTTTCGGGGAATTCTGGGGGATTCGTTAGAACAAGACACCGGCACCGGGGAGTTGGATATAATAAAACCCGGTCTCGGCGTCGTTTTCCCATTTATTCGTTGAGCTATCCGCGGCAAGTTCGTTGGCATCGCGCGGTTTTCACTCCACTAATCCCGACGGGCAGCCATTTGGGCGGGTTGCCTTCGTACGACTTCTCGCAGATCTCGCGGTATGCAAATGGCGTCTCGCGGCCCGCGCAAAACACCCACGTCTACTCGCGCTGCGCTTATTAGCACATGAAAGTGAAGCTGGCTGGCTGGGTGGCTGCCGCCCGTTCGCATTAGCAAACAATGATCAATGCCGGAGTGCCGGAGAAAAGCTCCTGCGGTCGGTCGGGGCCGAGTGGGAACCGAGGGAGCGAGTTGGCAGCTCATCATTTCCCCATTACGACTGTGCGCTGGGCGACGTTGGCGAAAGACCGGGTTGTCGGGAAAATGGCAAATGTCGTCCGGACGACCGCGGATCACGACAGGTGCACGTCGCTTCCAAGAAGGTCTAAAACCCCATTAAGGGTCCGTGTGCCCGCGTGAGGGCAGCAGCAACAGCAAACAGCAACAAGGGAACCATTTTCCAACTCATCGAGCATGAAAATGGCATACACACGTCGGACGGTCGGTCGAGCGGCGGTGTTGTGGGGCAAGGCAGGGACGTCCGTTCTGGGTACGCACACGGTCGCTCAGGTGATCAGGTGGTCGGCTCGGCGTTGCTCCAAGCAATTCATTACGGGCATATTGCGCGGTGCGAAGCGAAATTTTATTACCAGTAAAAAGCCACGGAATGCGTTCCGCGTACCGGGATGAAGGTGGATCACCTGCGGAGGGCTTAGGACATGCTGGTTGGCTGGCTGGTAAAAGTGAGCTCAAAAGTGAGCTACAGAACAGGAACTTTGAGCAACAGCAGATGATAAATGAAAACACAATTTTGTGGGCTTATCTAAAAAGCTTCTTAGTTGGTCTTCAGATGTCGAGTTTACTGGTCGTCCAAGTTTCAGCTTCAATTTCGCCGAAGAGCTAATGAGCCAACATTAACCGGTACGGCTCCTACTTCATTTTCGATGAAAAATGGGCCGATGTTCGGCCTCGAGACCAAAATCTGCACCAAACAGTCACTCGTTGTGAGTGCATTGGCTTCTGTTGAAGGACGTGTGGGTTTTACGAGCCCCGAACACGACAGTTCTGCTGGTTAGCATAACCATCGAGGTAACACATCGTTCAATAAGTCCCGAGACTAACTATGAAAACAACATTTTATCGGCAAAATTCTTTATTATTCATCAACATAATCTTCTTAAAGTGCAATACAACCATTCCACACTTCTCTATTTTTTCAATTCCATGTTTGTAGCACGATTTGTTTTTTGACTCAAAATGAGCCTCAGTAGCAGCGATCACGTCCTCAATCGAGCCATATCTTTTTCCCTGGAACATCTTTTTGAGATCCGTAAAGAGCCAGTAGTCGCTGGGGGCAAGATCTGGCGAGTACGGAGGATGAGGAACAGTTGAAGGCCTAATTCGTTGAATTTGGTCATCGTTTTGATTGAATTGTGCCATGGTGGATTTTGTTCCATTGTGAGCAAACGCGGCACCCATGTGGGAAAACCCTTTTTCATAGCCAATTTTTGATGGAAAATAGTAAATGCACTACCAGTTGATTGTTCACCATCTCAGCTATCTCGTGCGCTTTCATTTTGCGGTCTCCCATCACGGTTTTCAATACTTGCTTGATGTTTTCGGGAGTTACTGCCTCATTTGGCCGACCCGAACGTTCCGCATCATTTGTATCAGCACGACCGCATAAAAGTCAGCATACCTCCGAAAAATGGTTGGTTTCGACGGAGTAGAGTCCAGATAACGTTTTTCAAGCCATTGCTGAGCTTGAACAGTGTTTTTTTACCATTAGAAAACAATGTTTTATCAAAACACGAAACTCGCTTTGGTCCATTTTTTCAGGATTGCAAAAGTAGCGTCACTTTAACCACTATAGCTTTCTTGGTTATGCTTCGAATTACATCAAATTTTGACACACCTCATCTGAAGGTTGGTACTTCCGAACGTCGGTATATAGATGGCATTATTAGCGCCATTTCTACGCTAGTCTCGGGACTTATTGAACGATGTGTTAGAAATTAGCTTAAACGGAATAGGTTTTTCAAATTTCGTACAGTTTGAGTTGAAGACACCAGCACTTTGGAAATAAGTTTTTAATATTTTCCAAATTTCTGCCAGCGTCGAACTGAAACCGCAAGTTGTATGAAGGAAAACAAAAACGACGGGTCGTTTCACGCTGTGAACAATCTGCCAACAAATAACGCCTGGGCTGTCTGTCGCCTTTGCAATAGAATACGGATACCAAGGTATTCGAACAACGAAATAGTCTTGCCTATGTTGAAGTATTGACGAATTGAAAATTAGAGAAAATTGTTTAGAGAGAATTGCTACACGTCTCGAAAGGCTCCCAGTTTACGGAACGCTTGCAACATCATAAAGGTGTTCCACCTCCGTCACCGTTGTCGGCTTCCCTACCGGCTGGCGACGTGTGCTTCGTACAGAAGGACCGAGATGCGTGAAAACGCAGAACGGTGCCCCTTTTCCCCGGCCGGCCCCGATGTCATTGTCATTAATTGGTGGGGAGCTCACAGAAAGGAGCGGAGGGGTAGGATTTTTATTGTTCGCTTCGCCTCGCCCCCCTACGTGACCCCGTCGTCGGGGGTCTGTGTGAAGAGCTCGTTTACCCTCGGCGACGCCACTTTCGCTCGCCGCCGGGAGGGCGCGGGAAAATGAAAGGAAAATCTCGATGGAAAATTATGAATATTTATGGATTATTGTGCGTGTGCGCGCGCGCGTGTGTGTGTGTGGGTGGGTGAGCCAGAAACCTGTGGCTGCGTTTTTCCCAGGCTGGAAGTTCGTTTTGTCAGCGATAATGAAGCGTTAGGTGGCGCTTCCAGCCCAGGGCTGGCGGTTTCTCTTTCAGCGCCACCGTTTCCAGAGAGAATTGGGCTGGAGACCGGGGGCGGATGGGTGGCTGGGTTCGAAAGGAAACGTTTTCACGATGGATGCGCACTGCTGCTTCTGCTGCACGGTGCGCTACGGGAACGCTACGCCCGCCGGCTATAGGTTACCAGGGTAGCGCGCCACGACGGTGACGACTCCCGTGACGGCCTCCGGCTAGTACCACCTGGGGAGTGTGGCCGAGGATGGTGCAAATTAGATTAGACCCCGCGCGGACTCGGCGCCGTTGACCTCACCACGTTTGTTGGGGGCCAGTGGACTCCCCCCGGGCGGCAGAGTGGGTCACACCCTCCGGAAATTAGCTGCCGGTGGCGGATATCGATGTTTGCACTGTAGATTAGCACACGGCTGATCGGTGAAACTAAAACATAATCGGTTTTGGCACACAACAGCCTGTCGGGAAAAAAGGGAAAAACCTATTTTCTCGTAGACCATAGCCCAGTAATTGAGAGAGTCTAACGGGAAATCGAAATGTTCAAACCCAAAAACACAAACTAAAATCAGTTAAGTTTGTGAACTCCATTTGAAGAGCTCACTCGAAGCGCAAATCGTGCCAAAGAGTTGAGAAAAGTGACACAAATGAGAAAACTAAACAAATTGGATATAAAGAAAGCGAAAAACGGCAAAAGAAACGTTAGACTTCCGCAATGTAGGCGAGAGATCACCAGAATGCTCGTCGAATGGTGAAAAATCGATCACCTAACCAATTATCGAATGCTAACAATCATCGTTTGTTGGGTTCTTAATCAATAGACGAAAACCCTACTTTAAGCTCGAAAATAACTAAAATTAGGCTTACCAACTGGTGTCCGGACGCGTGATGTCGATTCGGATGCCAAACGGGTAGCTTCCTCCACCGTTGCGCGGCACCGTTTAATGCCCCCCCG
The DNA here is from genome assembly GCF_943734635.1 of Anopheles cruzii. Taxonomy (NCBI): domain Eukaryota; kingdom Metazoa; phylum Arthropoda; class Insecta; order Diptera; family Culicidae; genus Anopheles; species Anopheles cruzii. The sequence goes on from NC_069145.1 coordinate 21,395,261, forward strand.
GTTATTAAGGTGTATCTTTCGACACAAATCTTTATTGCTTCACGATCAGCGTGGCAGATAGATCTGCGAAACCTGGGTTTAATTGACCTTGTACCAATTTCTCCTCCTCACGATCACGATTTACGGGCCCCGGTTCACCGCGGTTCCGTGTGGATTAATGGCCGTGGCCAGAACACCGCCCGACGTGTGGTCGGTCATTGAGCGTGGCACATGACCTGCATCCAGCACACGGCACACAACAACAGGTGGCAATTAATGGGAATCGATTAGTTCGTTTACACTTTCTTCCGCTTCCGCCCGGGCGACTTTCCCAGAACTCCGCGCCAGAAGACGCGGCAGGCGGATCTCGATCGACGGTGGCCGCCAGATACGCTTCGCCTTGGGCGCGCGCGTCCGGCAATCAATCAACATTCTTCATCGCCGACCGTCGAAAAACCGTGTGCCGGCCGGAAAAAACGGCCACGCACCGAATCGTGGCGCTCAGCATTTAGGTGCGCATTTTTCCCTCCAGGGAAGGTGTAGGGTGGGGCCCCGTCGGACGCCGGTCGAAAGCGGCGCACCGTTTTTTTTGTACGCCAAGAGGCTGCGGGAAGCGACGCTTCTTGTCCGTGGGTTTTCCTCCAACGGAGGGATTTTCGTAGGGGTCCAAGGCAAAAAATGCAACATACTGATGACCCAGTTGTGGGAATTTCGGGGAGCACCGTAATGGGGGTGAAAACAATGCCGGGTGCGATATGCGCACCACCGCACGGCACGCCTAAGGTAATCAAATCTCGAGTTGGAGCCTGGCAGTTATTAGGCGACCCGGGAGAAGAGTGTGCTGGAGGTTTGCTGGCAAAAATTGAGTTGTCGTTCGCCGAATACGGCACTTCGAGGAAACCAGAGGCCCCCTTCCCTTTATGGGTCTCTCGGGAAGTCGTTGGGTTAACGTGTGCGTCGAGATGAATCACGTGAGGCGTTGGCCGTAAAATTAACAACCCATCGGTTCTAAGTGTAACGTTTGGCAGACAATTGAAGGAAGTACAACTTGCTGGATCGGCAATCTGCTGACAAGTTTATGGGAACGAGATGAACAAGAATGCCCATCGGCGCCGTGGAAGCGTAACAACTCTGCTCGAAGATCTACTAATGTTTAGAAACATTCAAAGACACTTGATTGGTACTACACAGACATGATCTCCACCTCGTGTAAAAGCTTGTACTTGATCGTGACTGGAACTCGATTTCTAATACAAATCTAACTAACTTTACTTAAACTTTGGCACAACTTTTAAATGATGTGTCATTAAGACCGCTAGATAGTGCACTCATACGGAATAAGTTTGTGTTGATGTGTGACAACTCATTTTGAAGCTGCGGGTTACGTGTCTGGAAAACTATTTGTTAAAGAAAATAAAGAGTCTCCAAGTTAATGTGTTTATTCGTTTTTGTTCCTTTTCTCTTGCGTTTTGATTTCCTATGTTTTTTAAATGTCTGTCTCAATGTTTTTCTTTTTCAATGTTTTGTTTTGGCTTCTATGGCTTCTATGTTTTGGCTTCTGGGTTGTTTTTTTCTATTTTCTCTACTTATTAACTTTTTTATGGTTTTGTTAGAGAATTGTGAACAAAAGACATCACAAATATGGGGATGTTTATTGCAGATGCATAGGCCCTTTACTTCACGTTCTAGCCCATTGATCATTTGGACAATTGATTAATTACCTTTGGTCGTATCGTATTCGGTAACACCTGACCAATAGATAGTGCTTCGCCCGTTTCCATTCTCGACCACATTAGGTTTAAGGGAAAAACAACTGAAACACCGCTTCTTTGTGTGAAACCGAACCAGATTTAGGTCTCTCGGTGTGTGCCGTACCGGCCCAACATTAAGCCCAGTCGGTCGGTCAGGCTATTAGGCCGTATCGCGGACAGCCCAAAAACACTTTCCAGCCTCGGAAGTGGCCTCGCTGCTGCTCCGTGCCGGCCAGGCTACTGTGCGCACGGTTTAAGATTAAATACCGATAAACCTCAAAACCACATGTGGCGGGCTCGGAGTGGGCAAGCCAGCCGGCAAAAGCCCGTACCCGCGCCCGGGTCCCGTATGAGTAATGGAGTCTTAAGACACTGCCCGCGGAGCCCGCCACGCAGAAGGGAAGAAGAGGCGGCAGCAGAGTGGGGGGCAGAAAAAAGGCCGCGTCAGGGAAATTACCATGCTCACCACGCTCTATTAATAAACCCCCTCGGACGACCCTCGAAGGCCGGCGTCCTACTCCAGCGTGTTCCCGAGAGGGTTCGCCGAACAGCGCACGTAACCAGCGTGAGATGAAAGAAAGAAAAATATTTGGACAACCCGAAAAAACGAAGAGGGCCGGCTGGCTGGCTAGTGATCTACCGCACAAGCAGGGCCACGCAGCTGACTAAACTTTTGAAGACAAATAGTCCGACCCCCGCCAGGGGGCGCTCGGCAGCGAAGGACCCCGGGAAGCAGCGTCGCGCCACCAGCGAAAAGAAAGCGAAAGAAGGGGGTTTTCCTGCGGCTGGGGTCCCATTTTCTTTTGGCTGCCGTGAGAAGCTCCGAGCGGTGGTGTCAATGCGAAGTGCTGGGAAAGCCCTTCGCTGTCGGGCGTTGCGTGGATAATTGACGTTGCGTGCGTGCCTTAACGCGACGACGACGACGCTGCTGTCCAAATGTTGTTCCTGGGCTCCCCGTGGCCTCCGGTTTGACGCTTCCCTTGGTGGTCCCTTGCGGTGGCACGACGCCTCAACGTTTGGGTGAGGCTTACCAGCTATGCAAATAAAGACGCCATTCAACGCAGTGTAATAGTGAGATTCATTTTGGGAAGATGCTGCCGATGGGTGTTGTTAATGGCTTTTGGTGGCTGTTAAGAGCGGTTTCGTACATGCCATTGTTTTCGGGTGATGAAACTGGATAAAAATAGTCACACTGTGCTGAGGTTTTTTTGTGATGCGGTACACACGGGAATGGAACGGAATATGACCTATAGTTACAGTTGCATCAAATAAATCATATTGTGTATGTAAATGGTACTTTTTTGCAAACTGAAAGAAGACGCTTAGCAGCGATCGAATCTTTTGCTATTCATATTTATAGTTTTTACTTTTTTATGGTGATTTCTTAGTTTCTTCTTAGCTATTTTCTTTTTCTAGCTCTAATTTGTCTATTTCCTGTTTATTACTTTGTTTTTCATTTGTTTCCAAAAGGATCAGAGTCTGTTTTGCGTATTTGGGTATTTTATTTCAATTTTGGCCCAATGTTCAATGGGCCCAAACTAACGAAGCTATCTTTAAGTTAGCCATAGTTGAGTTCAGGGATATGCAATTTATTTCAGTTAAAGGAACAGAAGAATGTGCTGAAGACTATCTCAAAAAAGAACTTTTCGGACCCTTTCCGAAATTTGGAACAGTCTTGGCTCAATCATTCCATAGACTTGTTCCGTAATTCAAATGTTGTTAGTGTTATCAAATCCTTTTTATTGAACCTTTCGTGCACAAGTTTTGCAGTTTTTTAAATATGAATCATAGGGCTATTTACAATTAACAGCACTTACGTGTCTTCGAGGAAAAATCGATTACTCACCCGCGCTCGGGTCATAAATATGGAAACCACTCAGCCCCGAACCTCGGAACCCCGTCGTAACGTTTCATAACCCGCGCCCACATAAATGGGGACACTTTCCGAATGTTTTTTTTCCCCAATTGAATCACCATTCTTGGCCCAATTCTTTGTCCGGCGTGACGAAGGCTGCCGTAAACCAGCGAGCGACACCACGTTCAATTAAAAGCAAACGTCAACCGTCAAGTCAAGCCGGGCAGCGAAGGTTATTAAAAGCAGGTCCCAATCCTCCCGCGACACACCCGGACCACACCCAGGGTTTTCCCTTTTTTCTCTCCAGCAACGATTTATACGATTGCGGCGAATCTCGTGCTGAAGTGGCAACGAATTAAGGCACCCGGGGTGTTCCCGCGTTTGTTTTGATGAGCGAAAACATAAGCACTTAAGCAGTCTCCACCCAGCCCTCGCCGGACTCGCCCCCCAGGTCTTCCTCCGGGTCATTCGTTATGTGAATATACAGTTTTTGCTTCTGGTCTGACACGTCCGAGAAGCCGAAAAGATGACATCTCACGGCTGCGCTGCGATCCCCTCAGCCCGTCCACGTGTACGATTAATGTCCGCACCACTCTGTAGCAGGGAAAATGCAAACAGCCGCGTAACGACACCCGCGGGAATCAGAAACGTTTGTTCGTTGTTTTCTGCTTCTTCTCCTTCATTTTCACTTGCTACATGGTTGGGAAACGGGTGAGCTTAGCTTCGGAGCAGTTTTGGTCAAGTCCCGTCCGTTGTCTAGAAACGTTACATGAGCAATTCGATGTCCTTGCATGACGTTTCATTGCGTTCCTGTTGTTGGTAGTTAAGGAGTCTATTTGTGAGGCATCTATGAGTCAGAGATCGATGCCAATCAACATACCAACATGAAACTCTGCAATACCTGAAATTCTATCGGAAAGGCCTTAGTCTTTTTTAGGATTGGATCCCAATTGCTTATTGTTTTGCAAAAGTCCAACGTCCAATTGAATCAGAAAATGATGACACAATGAACAAATTGATTTGTTTTCCTTGTCAGACTCGCCACTCTGCCATCAACGTAGTACCGCAGTGCCGTCGTCCTGGACATCCCATCCCAAGACAGGGCTTCGTGACGCTGGACATCATCAAGTGGCCCGCTGTCAGCGCAATACGACAACTTTTCGACGCATTACTGCCTTCGTTTTAACACCACCACCGGGAGCGGGTTAATGGCTGATGAGCCAACCAATAGGAAATAAAAAAGTGCGGAAAAATTAACAAACAAATGAGCTGAGCTGGCGGAGCGAAGAGAAATTTCACGCCACCATGTCAGAGGCGCGCGCGCTGGCATTAAATGCGTGACATCGAGTGGGTTACCCTCCATAAACCTGTGGTCGCCGTTGGACAACTTTTCGGCGTCGGAGTTGGAGGACAAAGAGCCGAAAAGTTCGATTGACATGTTCAAGTACGGTCAGTCTCATAGTCCTCTCCGCGTGCGGTGATCAGGACCGTGGCGAGCGATTCGTTCTGCGGCCGAAGCCGCAATTGCGCACGGCCGGCTCAAGATGGGCCACCATGTTAATGGGCCCATCGGCCGCCCGCGTGCCGATTTCGATAGATCCTCCGGGATGCCGCCCTAAAAACGCAACCCTCATCGCCCCCAACATGATCTCCCGTTTTCCATGGCTTATCGGCCGATTAGCGGTACCGCGTGATGCGGGCCGGGCCAAAATTTTCAATCTTTAGCGCCATTTCCGTGGAACCAATTGTGCCGCTGCGGCTGCGAAAACAATCGCCGAGGGGGGGAGGGTGGTGGGACGGCGCTCTTTAACGGGACGCGCACCCGCCGGTGGGTGGATCTGTGCCTGGAGAGTTTTCCTCGCAGGAATGTGCCGTTTTCGGGGCCCCTTGATCGAAAGCGCATTCATCACGATCGTTCAGCTTGTTGTTGATCGATGTGGGCTTAATAACCATCACCCTTTAGAAAGCCGCCCTCCGAGAGCGGCACTTTCCTCGCCGGCGTCATATAATGCTTGGGCGCGGCCGAAAAAGGGTAGTCATAAATCCGCGCAAGGGAAGCGGCCATTACTTAATTTCCTCGTGACGTGACGTAAATGGATCGAACACATCGATCAGCCTGCGATCATCACCACATCCTATCGGGCGGCGCAGCTCTTCGGTTTGCTTTGTTTTACGACGCCGGACCGTGGTGTACCTTTTCCATCGGGGCGCTTGATCATCGATGCCATAACAATAACAAAGCAATACACCCCACAACGAACAAAAAAAAACCCACTGAACCGGGTGCTTGAAAAACAAACTCGAAAATCAGAGCCACTCCTTCATCCGCCCGCTCGGCCGCCCGCAGCCGTCCAAGTGTGAAATCATAATTATCCCCCGTTATAGTTATTTCGTCATTTTCGTTTGTTTTTCCCTGTCGCGGTGCAGTGGCATTTGGGTGTGTGTTTCAGGGAGAGAGCTTGTGAGAGGCTTTTTTGGGGGCTTTTTACTGCTTTTCGGAGGGCCCTCCGACTCCGACAGAGGTTCGATTTGTTTCGTTTTGCTCCTTTCCCGACCGGTCCTCGGCCTTTCACTGGTCGCCACATCGGTGTTTGCCTATCCGCGACCATTCGTCGCCCGAATTCGCGCCACCATCTTCCGAATCTTCGCCAACTAACAGAGAGTGGGTTAAGCCAATAATTGTGTTGCACAATGCTGTTGGCTTTCCTTTTTCGGGTCCCTGCCCGCTCCCCGCTGGACTCAGTTTGCCGGATGCTAACGAAATGGTAAACGGAGCTAATGCTGCTCCACCCGGCGCTAGTGGCGTCCTCAACACGCACCCTGGAGCCTGCGGCACGGGCCAGCGGTTGCATCACTCGGTTGCGGGCACGATTTCGGTTTCATCCGATCCGCTTCGATCGATCGAATCCGGCAAAAAAAAAGATGGCAACAAATCCGCGTGCCAATTAAGCCACCGCTGATACATCCGCCGACGTTGATTAAATTCACCCGAATTATCGGCCAGCCCCAGGAAAAAGGAGCCCCACATGTTTTTCTCTCTCTCTCTCTCTCTACTGATGCTCCTCGTTTTGGCACAATCCAATCAACCATTGATCTTTCATTTCGCGTAAATATTGTGCATCGAGGCGCTTCAAGCTTCAACAATCAAGCGAATAAACATTGTGTAAGGCCACCGCCGCGTAAACGGGTGGCCCAAAAATCGCGCAAAAAACAATAGAGCCGCCCGTGGTTGGGTGGGTGTGTGTTGTTTACTCGCAAGGCACATTCGCACATTGTTCTGTTCGGTACAATAATTCCAAAAAAGGGCGCAGTCGGTTTGGCAGTTTTAAAATAGCTCACCCATTTTTGTTTTTCGCTCAGCCCGCAATCGATTCAGGATTCGGCGCCATTTGCAAACAGCTTTCAACCACGCAATGGTCTACATTAAATCAGAAAACATAACGCATTTGCCGCGGCTGGAAATTGGGAAAACTTTTCTTGAAAGCATTCGCCAGCAATCCCGCCTGATGATTCATGGGTAAATAAGCGTGGCTTTTAATGGATGGCGTCATAAGGACCACAAGGACACGACACAAGGAAAAGTGAGTAAAAAAACAACCTCAACACATTAGTGTGCAATGTGCAGCGAGGTGTAATGCGTCTCCCTTGGAGGACCCTCCGTATGGCGTGGTTCCCAAAATGTCAACGCAAATCGGGAACTCCGGGCACCACCCCGGAGGCTCCTCCGAATGGCTGTGTGTCACGCACTGGCCGGCCTATACGATGGGCTTTCCGGTGAGATCCGGGCGACGGAAATGGAACGTAATGGTGCCCGTCCTGTACTGAAGTGTGTGCCACCACCAGCAGATTGTTCGGCCGAGTTGAATTGTCCGAGGAAATCAATGTAAATGGTGTTCCCCGCATCCTGTCGGGCTGCGGGGTATCCTAAGCCGGCACGCCGCCAAGACCCGGCGGTGCTTCAGGCGGTCTCTCAAGTAGAGTGGCCTGGCCTGGCTGCTTTCTCTAGAGATATGGAACTTCCGGTCCATATCTGTGGGTCGCTCGGTGAAGGAACGGGTGCAACACTAGAACCCATGTGCTCGGGGGTCCCGGACTTGCAGTCCATGTAATAAATATTATAATCCATCCAGTCGTTTCCGGGTCTGCGGAGCGTTAGAAATTGTACAGAAGGCTGCTGAAGGCAGTAAATTTGCTAAACTGTTTCGATGATTTTCCGTTATTATGAAAGATTGATCCGGTACACGGGCCCGAGCCCTTGGTGTTTCTCATGTCTATGGCATCGCCCACAATTATCGTTGCATTTCAATTACATTACATCGCATAATAATAATGGCTACGGCATGGGGCATGTTGCAACTCTTTTCACGAGCTGTAAGGTGCAGATTTTGAGGCGGACAAATTTGAAATTATGCTTGAAACACGAACAATCTTTTGAAAAGTCCATAAACGGGGTTTATTGGTGAGATATTCTTTTAAAAGTAATCCTGAAACAAAAATGCCGGTATGAGTCATCCACGGTTGCTCTTTTAAGCACGGAGGCTTAATTTGTGGCTGATCGTGCTCACAATGTTATAATCAAGTATGAAACTTTTGAAGTGCCTTAGCAGGAGGGCCTTCCTGGGATCGTCATCCACATGACACAGAACAATGCTGTCAGATAAATTACAAAACCACTTTCAAACGAGAATTACTATTTTAGAGTATCTCGTAATTTATTAATATATTTCGAATACACAGGTACAGTTAATAACACAGCATTCTACTCAAATAATCTCGGAATACGATAAAATTCATGAGCGAGAGATGACTCACTTCTCAAAAATAGTGTTCTTGAAGAAATATTCTATCTAAATAATAAACACTTGTCGGATAGTTATCTCCGACCGTATCCTCGATGCTGGCGCTGTACTCTGCACGTAGAACAATTGACGAACTCATCAGAAAACCCTCTTAGACTATGATCTAAACAAAAAGTCAGACGTAGAAAAAAAGGGGGGCCCAGCAAATAAATCTGATTGTTTATAGATTGCTGTCAATAACATCCGGGACATGTGTCAATTTTATTGCAGTCTGACGAAGAATCCGCTACGTGCCGTATCATCCGGTAATGATTCCAGAATTTCAGCGCATGGTGCCTCGAAAGTATTCTAGCGAATACCGCAGTCCATGTCATCTCTAAACGATCACGAAGATCTGAAGGCAGTGCGTGAAAGTTGACAGCTCAGCTGAACAAATACAACGCACATGAGAACTGTTTACAAGCGGGCCCTCTGGTGAGCCCGGCACCGTGGCCGCCGTCGCCGCCGCCTCCTCCGACCGTAGCCATGGTTTCCGAGATTGAAAGTAAAAATAAACACCAACCAACCAGCGGAACCGAAGAGACGACGCGTCACACCGTGGGGAGCGTAATAAGCGGCCGCGACACAGCCAGAAGACCGTCCACGAGCGTTTTATTTGCAAACAAAATGCACTTGCCCTGACATGCGCGCTGGCGAGCATTACGTGATCTGCCGCTCTGCGATCGTGTCAAACGAACTTGACATTGACGCACTTGCGCTTTGGGCATTGTTTCGGAGGTTCACAGTTCCCGAAGAGCGTGATTTTTCCGGAGGATTTTTACTGTTACGAAACGTGTCCGTTCTTGCAGGTTGCTGTTGTTGAGTCCTAGTGACTTCCCTCGGAGAACGATTTAACACAATGAGCGGTCTCCACTTCCACGATCTACCGTTCGAGGTAAGCAATCGGCCAGCTGTGTATGAGGCACCGATCGTTGACAGTTCCTCGGTGTTGTTGTTGTGTCTCCGTAGCTGATGTGCGAAATTTTCGACTACCTGACGCTGCGGGACATCAAGAATGCGGCCCTGGTGTGCCGCCACTGGTACGATATCATCTTCTCCGCGGTGTACATCCACCGCTTCCGGCTGCTGGTGAACCTCGACCAATCGCTGCCGGCACTGAAACAGATGGCCGCGCTGCTCGAGCAGAGCGACCGGGAGTATTACAGCGTGGTGCTGCGGGCGAACCTGGGCAGCCCGCTGACGGACGCCCGGTTGCGGATCGTCAAGCTGATGATACGCCTGCTGGCGCACAGTGCCGACTCTCTGTACTTCAACATGGCCGACTTCCGGATCGAGTCGTGCGCGTCGGAACGGTTGCTGCGCGGCCGCCGGTTGCAGATCGTTGACACGCGCGCCAAGTACATTCCGCTCGGGATGTGTCTGAAGGAGTCGATGCTGGCCGCCATCTGCGAGTACGCCGTCGATCTGGTCGACCTGGTGATCGCCGAGATGAACATCAACAACCCGCGGGCACTGGAACCGCTGTCGTCGTTGCGCTGTCTCCGGTTGCTGCTGATTAGCGACTACTATCCGTACGTCAAACCGCCGGCTCCGCCGATCAATTTACCCGCCCTGGAGAACTTGTCGCTGATCAAGGTAACGGACGAGTCGTGCCACTACTTTCGGGTGGATCACCTGAAGCGCTTCTTCATCCACTCCACCGGCACGGACGCACCGCGCACGATGGAGTTCATCACGCAGAACATCACCGGTGTGTCCCGGCTGTGTCTCCACTTTACGGCCCGCTCCATCCAGGCGGAAGTGATTTTCGGGTGGCTGGAGCGCTTCCCAAACCTGGCCGCCCTCGAGCTGGCCGGTGTTGCGCTGCCCGTGGACGTCCTGAAACACCTAAGCCCGGCCAACGGGCTTCAGAAGCTGATCTTCGTGTCCTGCCACCTGGAATCGATGATGCTGGACGAGCTGAGTGCGAAACTGGGTCGGTTGCGGCTACTGTGCTTCGATGGGTGCTCCCTGTTCCACCGCCAGTCCGGGTTCCACCCGATCCATTACGATGATATCGAGGAGCTGCGGACGGTATTGCCCCAGTGTCGGGTCATGCTGGACTACGAGTGACGATGAGCGCCACAATAAATGCTCGAAACTACTCATGGTTTCGTTTTCATCACACCATTTGTCAGCCGCGGCACCTCACGGGCGTTATGTGGACACTCGTAACGCGAGAGAGTCCGGGAAAAAGCGGTGTCCCACTTCAGGTTTGCAAATGCGCCCTCCCTCCCCGTGTGCTTCCCATGGCACGGCACGGCGACAGAGTTTTCACATCTTCCCAGCTCGTTTGTGTTTGTCCTCGTTCGGGTTATGTAGCCGACGATATCGCCAAAGTGGACCGCAGCACCAAAAAGACACTGCGGCCATTTTGACGGAAGACGACGATTTTGTGAGGTTGGCGGGGCTGAGCTGGCTGTCGTTCGGTGGTCGGTCATCCGACGACGACGAGTTAGCCGTGTCGGTGGCTGGCATCGGAATGCTTGCACAACGCGCGCTCTTTATGGCTGCACTCCGGCTGCCGAGGGCCGCGGGACGGAGTTTTCCAAAGGGGTCCGAACGCAGAGGAAGCCGGGTGTTGCTTCCTGTTTTTCCGCTTTTCCCTCTGAATAGACATTGTGTGTCGGTTGGTCGCGCGCATCGACGGCCGTGTCGGGTGCCAGTCTTCCTTTCCATCGGTATCAGTGTCCTGCTGCCCAATTTTCACCACCTACACGGGTGTTATCTTGCCCTCCCCGAGCGCGCACGGAAGGCAAACACCGAGGGACCGAGGACCGGTGTTGGGTTTAGAGTTGTATCTCTTCTGTGTGCTAAAATCCGGGCCATTTTTTCCTTTTTCTACCGGTTAAAGGAAGCGCACGACAAAACCCGACTCAGTTTGATAGCTGCTTTTCTGCTCGCCGAAGACACAAACGTCCGGACCGTTCGGGAAGGAGCGCCAGATTCCTTTCTTTGTTGCGCAGTTTGTGCTGCAAACGAGTCAGGGCTGTGATTGCACCGGGCGGGTGATGATGCGGCGCCAGCGGCTGAATGTATCAAATGGAGCTCGCCGGTGCTCGCGTCGGATTAAAATGCATCTTTCTTGTTGTGCAGCGAAGGATCACAGAGCACAGAGCACAGGGTTTGGAGTGCTTCTTGTCAGTTCTTGGCGCTTTCGAAGCGGAACGAACCCCGAAAGGGTACTTCATCAGTCGGTTATTTTTAGTTAATGTACCCAGCAGCCCAGAATTGTGTGTCTCATTGGCTCATCTCTCAGACATGCGAAAGCATTCGCCCCTCGGTGAGTATCTTATGCACGAAACAGACACCAAGGGTGAATCCAAAGCGGAATATTGTAATGTCATTAAGTGGCCCAAATGGAACAGATGGAAATTTTCGCAAACGTAGACCTCTTCCGGTGTGCTGCGTGACGCTCAACCGGTAGCTCCTCAGCTCCAACGGCCGGCCAGCAGGATTGACGTAATTTCAGACCTCCCTCCGCCGGCAAGAGAGAAGGGGGCAAAAGGTTGGAAAAAAATGGAATATCCTAAATGAGCTCGAGATTCGCAGTCGTCAGGAGCAAGTTATCGATTTGCAGATTGCGAGCCACGCGGCTTTTCCTCGCGGAACGCTAACGGAAGCCGAGGAGGATATGGGTCATGACGCGGAGCACGAAGCGTCGCTGCCGAAGGCTGGAAAAGAAAATCAACTCTGGATCGCCGTCGCCGGGCGCTAACGGGGCCTTCGGTGAGTGCCGGAGGGCCCCGATGAACCCTTGAACTGGAGCGAAATGAGAAGGAGCACGAGCAGTGAGAAAAAAGAAAACCCGGTCAGTGAGCGAGGCTGGCGGATGATGAAGGGCAGAGGGTCGGCAGAACCTTACCGTGGCGTGTTGAGGCCTGTTGATCAGGGACTGGAGCCCTAGTTACTGCAGGCCGTTTCACCCGGAAAGGTACATCCAACTAATTCGTTTCGATGATGGAAAGAAATCGTTACCGAACAGATGAATGGTTACGTGCATGGAGCCCCCAGTCCCTTCCTTCCTGTCCGTGGTCCGATGGCGCGCACTTTCCCGAGGCGGCCTTCCCAAGGCCTGCGGACCGCGGAACAGAACGGCACAGAACGCGGAACTTCATTCATCACCACCGTATATCATCGGTGAATCGGGCGTGATGATGGCGATGCTTACGTCGGTGCCGCACCGGGGCGCGCCTAACGGCCACCGGGGCACCCTTAGCCGCCACCCGGTTCCACTCGTTCTCGGGTGGGAAAAAGTAACTTTTTCTAGTCTATTCTACCAAGGGAGTTCTAAGGTGGATCACCTTTTAAGCATCGTAAGAAAGTGAACCGATGTCGAGAATGATGCTCATTTTTGCTGCTAGTTGGACTCATTTTAAAACTCAACTCTATAGAGCTATTTGGAACTGCGGAGCATTGGTTTTATTTCAACTCAAAAGTCAGTGTTAATTGAAAACACAAAAGATATTACGAAGAGGAGACTTATGTGATTCATTCATGTCAATTCTACGCCATGTTTGTAGCTTCGTTTGTTAAATTAGCCTTTTTCTTGAATTCTTGAAGTTGAAGCTGTAGCACAGGCACACACTCTGCTCTAAGACTGTTAGTTTGCAGTTTAATTGCCTTAAGCTCTATGGAAATCTTATTGATAGACATTCTTCTTGACTATTAAATACTTTAAATAATGATTGAAATATTCGCGGCTCGTTCTTCACCAGCATTAAAAAGGAACTACACGAAAAAGAAGAAAGCAATGCAAGGAAGCATTTGTTCCAACTATTCCATAAGAGTGTTCCACCTTCGACCGGCAAACCCAGAGCCGCAGTAATAAGAGTAAAAAAGATTCGACATCACTCGCTTGTTCTGCAGAGTACATCGTTCATCGTCAGCCAAGCAGCTCAACAGCAAGTTAAAGGAACAGCAGATCTCTGGTCGGGAGTTCTTTCTTGGGCCATAACCTTTTTTTTCAACCAAAACAAACTTCAGCTTACGGAACACGGGTTTACACCTTCTTCAATAATAAAATTTGCTTGCTCCAGCAGACTTTGGGACCGCTCTTTATGACCTCTCGCCAGGGCGGTACTCGACTCTTCGGTCGGTCCGACGCTGGTCAGTCTCAGCCGGAGTCCCTCTCTTCCCCTACCGGGAGGGGACCGGTTGATTACAAATTTCGGTTTTGTACATAAATTTAACCCAGTTCACAGTGCGTCTCGCCATTTCGCCGGCCCCGTCGGCGCTTGGCTCCGGCACAATCCATGGCCCAGTCCAAGGCAAATGGCCCGTTGGGGAGGGTTTGGATTTTAATTTTCATTTTCCCACCAAAACGCACCCGGCGGTGTTGTGTTGTCTTGTGTTACGAGAACACGGAGTTGACATGTCCCCGGGTTAGGTTGTTTAGTGTCCAGTGTTTTTTCGGAGGCTTTTATTTTCCCCTAGACTTGGCGCGGACTTGGAACCGGGGAGTGTCGGGCCACTTGGCGGAGGCCACCTCGGTCACCGCTTTCATTTGTCACCAGAAGTGGCGTCCTTTTCGGAGGGCCCCAGGTCCGCCTGCGTAGCGGACGGTCGGGTTTCGGTGTGGCTGATTTGGCGGCCGGCGGAGACGATGAGCCGATGGCCAATGGCATAACTGCTTTCGAGTCTTCGTGCTCTCCAACCCCCGGGGGGTGGGTCGTAAATTACCACCCAGAGCCGCGTGGAAGCTTTATTTAGTGTCCTAGTCGGTATGCCACCTAGTGACCAGCTCGCGGCGGTTTACGCCGTTTCTTTTCGGGTCAAACGCTGTCCAATTTGCTGTCCAGGCAAACGAAGCGTTTCGCCTTTTTCCCATTTTACGCCCAACGTCCACGCGATGAGAGAAAAGTGTAATTACGAGGCTCGGTCGGTCGATTGAAAGGTCGGTTCAGTGGTTGGAAAATATCTTTTCGTTTTTCCTCGAAGGAGCACGTTTGAACTGTGGAAAATATAAAACACATCTGTTCGGAGCGGTGGCCACAGCGTTTATGAGCACCTTCGTCAAACATCAAGCTGAACAACAACCTGGCAGCCGTTCTGGGAAGAGGTTGCAGTTATGGGTTTATCTAAAACACTTATACAGCGACTATTCAATTCGTGGAAAAATGTACTTTTCTTGCTCTGAGTTGATAACATAAAGTATAGTCAATTTTAAATTGAAGTATGACTTTGAGTCCGTAAACGACATTTGTTTGCTAAAAAACGTTAAGAACATTGTAAAGACATGCAAGGAAATGAAATGGTAGAATAAAAGAAGAGAAAGCAAAGGTCGCAAATGTCTGCCTTCTATCTTTCGTGCAACTTACGAAACAATTTTCAATAAAGTGGTCAATAAAAATGCTCTTTAGATAACAGTTCCGTTATTTTGGTACCGCATGAATTAACAAACCAGTCAAAACATGTGCAAAAATCAATGAAACAATGTACCTCCTGAAAATCAGTGACATTGTGTGTATTGTTTCTACGGGTCACTGCCTTATCTGTAACTTGTTTCAATATTTGCACAATCTTTTTGTTAGCTTTAAATAAAATATGTAATTTGCTCAAAAAAACAGGAGTCATTTTACTTCGATTGTGTTTCCTCCTAAAACAATTGTTTGTATTTCAGAACAAAATAATAATTTAACAAAAACATAGTCCTAACCACGCAAAGACCTATTGCCTTTTCTTATTACAAACATATTTCGAGAAAATGTTTCAGTAATGTTAGTAATATAATATAAACATAGTAATATAAACATATAAAATTCACTTTTAAACAAACCTTCTTCCCCGGTAAAAATTTGAGGTCAATTTGAGGTTTGACCAAGTTTATTTTAAATTTAAGAATGATCTTTGAAAGATGCTGCTGATTGAAACTCTGCCTTTCGCCACTTCTAGCGCAGCAATTACAAAAGACGTAAATCAACATTCACCTCATGAATTAATGTGAATGAAGTGAGAACGATGGACGGTCGGAATAAAAAGTGGATGGTCATAAAATGATGCTTTTTAATAAAATCTTTTCAACCAGTTCTAACGGCTGCCCTTAATTAACATTGTAGCAATGGGCGGCGAAAGACATGACCCTACGCCGTGAAGTCAGTCGGCTGAAATAGTTTTGCGGGTCCAAACAGTCGTCCATTTGTTGTACATTCATAGATAGTAGTCTGTACCTCGCGCACTGCTCGCTTTCAGCCAACGATCTGCTTCGCCGATGGCCAAGTGATCTTTCTTAAAGCGACCCCTACATAAAGATTAAACTTAATTTAATTAACCGAAAGGGGTAATGTATACCGCACGGGCGCACGAGGGGACGAAACCAAAATCTCTCGTCAAACTTGTCTCACATTTTGATAGGTAGGCCGAGCCTCATTGGGACTCATAAAATCATCACTCCGACATACTGTGAACGCCCTGGCAGCCACCGTAAAAGGGTCCCAAATTGTGGCGGTTAGTACGTCGCCGAACGCTTCCCATCGCCACTTATCACTCCTCGGGGGATGGAGCGGTTGGCTTGAAAGTGCCCCTAGTCCTAGAGTTCCCCCGTACCCTGACCGGGTGCGGACTGCGTTTACTTTCCTTTGCTAATTAACCGCGGGAAAACTAAGACAAAGCCGAAAGGGACGCCGCCCAAGAGGCGCTTAGAAGCGTGCGCCCCGTTCGCTGATTTGGGAGTTCGAGAAGCTGAAAGATGCCGAAATATTTTGACAGGAGAAAGGAAAAGTGCTCTCGAAGAAAGTGGCCGCCCCTCGCGACACTCACGACGCGCCCTCCACAGAAAAAAATGGAAAGTAACGCGATTCTACTTGCGCACGCCGCTCGTCGTCACATTGGCGCGATCTTTTTTGCGCAATTATGTGGCAACGCGCGCGCTCTATCCGCTCTAATCTCTGTACCTCATTAGCGCCCATTTTGGGCATCGCCACACGGCACTGGGTGCGGTATTTCATTAACCCAGTCCCCGCTGCGTTTGTGACAAATTCACTCTCGCTCCCCGTGCGCATATGTTGCCGTGCACAATGCAACGACGGAGAAATTGGCTTCGCAGCGCACTACCTCATCCGGTGGGTGCAACATGATGCCGGGCTGGGACCTCCGCTGGGATCCGTCGCGAATTTTCCTCGACCATCCCGACGTTCCGGCGCGGAAAACAAAAGGACCCACACACACACACACACATACGCGCACGGGTGCGCATACTAATCTCAGGAATGTGAGAATGGAAAGCCCCATAATGTGGGAGTGTTGTGCGTGTGTGTGTGTGTGTGGGACGGGGGGTGGCCAACACAATGCACTGTGTAGCATATCTTGTAATTATGAACACCTGTCCGCTCCCGTCCCGGGTGGGGGGGAGCCGGGCCGGGATCTCGCTCAAATGGCTTCGCCCGGCTTCTCCGGAATCAATCATCACGATCTGAACTTTCTCTCCGTAGCGCCCACAAGCCGAGGAGCGCACCGGGGCTTCTCCGCCGCCCCAGGCGCTACTTATTTTAGCTCCACTTTTTAAGCCATTATTTATCGCAACAGCTGTTGGCGCGGCTGCCCCAAGGCCCCACGCGTTCTGCCGTCGTTTTATCGCCCACCCATCGTAGAACATAACTCCGGGAACTCCGGGCACTTGAGTACCGAAATCGGGATTCTTTAATCGAGAGCATTGCTGGGGGTGCGCCGTTCTTGCCCGTTGGAGGTGTTGATTAATTAATGTATTTGCCAGTAAGTGGTACTTTCGCGGCGCGCGAAACAAATTACGGCGTTAGAACATGTTTTTGTTTGGTGGACCGTTGGGTAGCGTTCTCGTTCTGTACCGTTCCGGGCAGGGTAGCCAGACGGTGGCCAGAATGTATCGCAAGCAACCCACTCACTGGTCGAACTGTACCACGGATGAGTCATTCGTTGGCACAGAACGGGGCATTGTTAGAGTTAGAGTCTAGTAGAGCCAAACCGGATCGAGTATTCGAGAAATGAGACATTGCCCTTTCCGGTTGATGACAAACAGCCCCAGCCATGTTTCCAAAGTGTGATTTGAAGTTAATTTAATTTAACGCAGCATCATAGCTCCGAACGATAAGCGTTCTATGGCATGGTGCGAAATCGGACAGGAAGATTGCGATTCCAAGTTAGCACTTCAAACGCAAAACAGAACGAAAGAAGGGCAATTAATCATTGAGAAAGTAACAACCAGAACCGTTTTTCACTGTTGGATGCAATCATTAAGAACCTCAAGGTTTAGAACCTTTCGCAAAACAAATCATTGCAGGCACTGAAAGTAATTTAAACGACATCAAATCAACTGAGGAAGACAATGAAATCGGCGAAGTCGCATAAAAATCACCGTAAGCCATCTTCATCATCATCGCCATAAAGATTACGCCGTCGGCGTCAGTTTTACACAGGTTTTGGGAAAAACTAAGACCTCTCTAATTAGGTCGGTACCAAGAGCCGGCTGGCTTGGGCTAGGCTCGTTAAAAAAGTATTAACCAATTCCACGAACTGTCGTCATGGCTGTCAATATTCTATTCCACGTTGTTTTGAGTGGATTGAAAACTATTTCCAGAGACGGCGATGAGAAATAAAACTAAATTAATAAGCCACAACATGAGGGAATAGAATTTAAGTTTCATTTATAACCCCTTTTTTCCAACTAACACCCCATTGGCTTCACTAAACAGCAGCACAGCACACCACACAGTTATGCAGTTATGTTGGTTCTTGGAATTTCGCTAACGAATCTGGGCCGAGCTAGCCGGCTCTTGGTGTACAACCAGTAAGAGAGTAATCCTGGGAAAACCTATCAGAACTCTTGTTCCTTCTGTTAACCAATTTGTGAACTAATCAGCAAACATGCGGATAGTGTTACCAGTTTTTAGACACACACACACAAATATATGCTGTGTAGCATTCCAAGTGGCGCGCAAATTAAGCTTCGACGGAGTCCTGTTTGTTTCAATGAAACCTAGTAAAAACTAAAGTCATTTATTCTGAATCCTTGAATTGGTTTGTTTTTATTTGTTCACGCAGCACGAAGGGACCACAGTACGTACGGAAAGGTGCACACGGCGCTCATGTTGTATTCATGAGCTGAAATCCATCTATTTTCCGAAAACCCAACCCCCCCAGGCGAAAATTTACGTCCCACAAAAAAGGTAAAAAAATGTAAGTTCCATCCATTCATAGACGTGTCCCTGTTTGTTTGTTTTTTGTTTCTGGTGCGCCCTTCCGAGCGGCAGTAAACCAGCGGCAAGTAAGTACGCTGAGTTAAAGCGCACCATTTATCACGACTTCCGGATGACTTCCGCGCACAGCAGCAGGGGCAGCAGCAGCGGCCCCCGGGGGAGGGAAGTACCGGTCCGCGGCGGCCACTCCCAAACAAGAGCGCCCGATACGAAATCGATCGAAAGTAAACTTCATGATTAGAGGTAATTGAATTCGAAAAGGTGGCCATTTTAATTTCGCCCAGCCTCCTCGGCCTGACCGGATCGGAGAAGGCGAATCGAAACTCCGAGTCCGAGGCTAGAACGCTGGGCCGTGGGGCCAAGAACAACAGAACAACGGTCAGCAGGAACCGTTAGGCCGGCCAACACGGGGGGAGGCTGTGTTTCCGCTTTGGCCGCGGGAGAAAGTAATTAGTTTCCCACCTGCTGATAGTGCGGCGGGCCTGGCCTGGCTTTAAGCCTTCGACCACCGCTACGCGCCGGAGACGCGCAGAAGCAAAAATTACGCCCCGAAAAACGGCAACCGGAGTCAACGGCACGGCACATTTCGGGAGGGAACGATAAGAGGGAACGTGCAAACGGTTGATATGATCGCGCCATGTTTTCTATGGGAGTTTTGTGGGAGTTTTGTTGGCGAAGTTGGAGTAATGATGATGTTTGCCGCTGCCACCGATAATGGTGGCCTCTTGATGGAGGATTCTTGTGTGCGTGCGATCCAAAGGAGTTGTGTGGTGGTTCAACGAACCAGCCGCCGCGCCGGAAACAATCGTAGCGCCTCATCAAGCGAGGATCCTTACGAGGATAACCCTGGCCAGACGCGGCCCTCGGCACGACGACACGTTTCGTATTTTATTTTGATTACATTTCGTGCCGGGAGCGTTCCCGCCGGGGGGCGGCACCACTATCCGTCCGTCCGCCCGCCGGACCCTCCGCGCGAACGTGAAAAAGGTGGTGCCGGTTCCGAAATTGAACCGACCGTGCGTTGCGCCACCAGAACCGCCCACCGGACTGCCCACCGAAGCCCCGGCAATCGCAATTGCCACATTTTTGGGAAAACCGGGGAAAATTGGAAAACAGGCGAAATGTACTTTTCGCCGGGTTTTTAGAAGATGCCGCGAGCCGGACCGGCCCGTCGTGTGGTCGTCGGCGAGCAATTAATTACGCACAATTTATTGCATCGTTTCCTGTCCCGTCTCCCGGTGACAACCGCTTCCCGGCCTCCGAAATGAGGCTCCGAAATCGGGTCACGTGTGTGTGGAGCTGGCCTGGAGCTGGCCTGGAGCAGAGCGAGCAAATGAACCCCGAAGATAAAAACAACAGTTTAAGGAGAAAACATAACAGTACAGTGCGTCGCCACCGCCGTCATCGGTTTGCAATTCCGGTCCGGGCACACACACGCGCGAGTGCGCCCGGAGCAGGTCTTACGGAAACGGCCATCGTCACTGCAGCACCCGGGACGGGTGACGCGAACGAAAGGAAAAATGTGACACACTTACGAGTGGCGCGCGCGTTCTTCCTGCGGGAAGAACTGGTTTGGCACCCGTACGGTCCCACCGCGGGTGAGCGAGCGAGTGCGCGAAGCTGGCGTGTCCCCGTTTCGGGGCGATACTAACCTTGATTCGGTTTGGTTACGCCCGCCAGGAGCAGCAACAGAAACACGCTGATCCTGCTGATGAAGCTCATTTTCGCCTTGAATTCCCGCCCGATGCGGCCAATGCTGGGGCCCTGGCTGGCTGGAGTGTTGGCCGCTGGCCGAAGAAAGCGATGCAAATGGCGCACAAGGGCCTAAGCCGAACGCACTGACACGCACCACCAACACTAACACCAATACCAGAGTGCCAATAGTGCACCGCCGTCGTGCAGCCACCAACGGGAGATCACTTCATTTCACTTCCCGGTTCGCACCGAATATCGAACTTTCGGCTTTCGGCATCACTGCACGGCCGCAAACAAGCTTTTCGCGCAACGGCCCACGTTTCGCGTAATCACTGCGCCTCGCCTCGCACACACTCAGCAGCCAACTTCCGATCGCATTCTTACTCCGGGAACTTCACTTCAGGAACCGTAATGCACTCACCACCAGACACAAACACCGTGGAACCGAAGAAACGCGAAAACTGCAGTCGAAGAGCACGGCCCGCCGTGTGCGATCGGTCCGATTGACGATGCGCGAATGCTGCGGCCCGTGGGCCACGGTCACCACCTGTGCCGTTTGCGTTGCGTCAATGTGGCTTGCGAGCC
Organism: Anopheles cruzii; assembly: GCF_943734635.1. Classification (NCBI taxonomy): domain Eukaryota; kingdom Metazoa; phylum Arthropoda; class Insecta; order Diptera; family Culicidae; genus Anopheles; species Anopheles cruzii. The sequence goes on from NC_069145.1 coordinate 21,416,133, forward strand.
TTCGAGAGAAAAGCACACACGGGAGCGAAAGAGGGAATGGGGCGAGAAAGCAGCGAGCGCGAGAGAAAGCTTCCCGGTGAATTGTGGCCGCGCGCGAAAGAGAGAGGGCGTGCGATTGGGGAAAAGTGCGCACTTTTCTCAAACGAGCGCACGCCCGAAAGCTTTCGCGAGCGCGAGGCTCGGGGCTTTTCCGGAAGACGGGCGCCGCAGGCTTAGGCGGAGAGTTTTGGGTTTTGTGGAGAGTTGGGCGAGCTTTTTGGAAAACTTTTCCGCAGGCTACGCACAGGCCTGGGTGGGAAGTTGGAGCCCACGACACCAAACAGTAGCTTCAGTACGCCGGCCGCGGTGTTGCGTTAAATTCTCGTAGGTTAAATTAATGGGTGATTAACAAAGTTTCTAGCTTTCATATTTAGAGAGCTGTAGGGCTAGTTGTAGTTCCACTACTCGCAAGGAGCAAAATTTGTAACTCTGAGCAAAGCATCCCTGGATGGTTGCTAGGTTATGAACCTAATCGGACTTGATTCTGAACCCGGGCACTGTTACCGGAACACCCCTCGTACAAACATCTATAAATAGTGTTGGATCAAGAAATGTTAAAGCAAATGCCACAATACACGGCTAAAGAATAGGGACCAACGGGCATACAGCACTTCCACTTAGGAATCAAACAAATGCTTGGAGGAAGGACGATAGGTATTGCTAACGATTTCATTAACTAGCAGTCTACATACTTGTTGGTATAGGCATCCCAATGTCGCTTACAAAAGCCCTCTAACTTTAGTTGATCACCTTAAAATGAAACAAACATCTGGGAATCTATGCAATTATCAGGCTTTGATTTTTAAGGACATGCGAAAGAGAATTTTGTTCGTTGGTCATAATGAATTTAACATTTTTATGTGACTTAGTCAGATGCCTTGTGAAGTTTTGGGGAAAACTTGATCGCTGTTGGAGAAAATCTATTATATTACAATTTTCATATGAATCGAACTGTTATTGTGTTTGTACTTCCTTAAAGGTTACTACAGGTAAAGATTTTTCCATGTGCTTTAGGAACGATGCATGATTCAACTTGATCAGCTACATTTTCCTCTGGGCTAAAAGGTTATAGGATCTTCCTACAATTGATCTTCAAGTTGTGATTTTCTGTTCTCTGAAAAAGTCTGTCAATGTCAATGTTTCCAAAAAGGACAGTAGTACCATTTTCTTTTGCAATTACAATGATCACAATAATTGGCAGTTATTCTTATTAGTCCATCAATTGACGGCACCAGGTCCATGGTTATAGTAATCAGTGTGATTAGTTCAATGCTACAAACAACTGCTGCTTTGGACGCAACAAGCGCTTCAGTCTTCAAAAGTGACGATGAGCGACTTGAGCTTTCGGCAAACGTTTCCAACTGTATCCAGACAACGGAGTCCACACGATAGATGAGCATAGTTTCGGACGATTAAACTGTTTTGGTTAGGATAATTTGTTCGGTAAATTCTATAAACTTTTCATTAATTGTATTTACTACGAGCGAGAGCTATTTGTCTCCGCATTCCGTCTGTGAGCTGCGCGCTCTTCAAGTGGAGTGGAACTCTTCTGGCGCACCGGGGGGTTTATCTGGGAGTTTTATCATTGTCAACCGACACTCGTTTATCAGTGCCAACTTCATCCTCGCCCGTAGTTCCCCGCCTAGGTAGCCCTCAGGCTCAGAATAACTATAATTACTTTTCATTGCCGCGATGCTGTTGCTTTAGTTTTCTCGCACATTTTTCTTTTCTTTTCCATTGGTCCGCTCTACGTCGACGCCCAAAGTGTAGAAATGAATCGACACTTTGAGGGACCGCGTCGCTCAGTAGTCGGAAAGTTTTCGCCACCGCCAATGTTCTGTCAGCGAAAGCTAAGACATTGGATAAAACCGAAAGCCGGATCGGACTGGGAACGGAGCGGTGGGGCTCCGCCATCGTTGCTGTGGTATTTGTATTTAATGGACTTTTTAGGTTCGTTCATACGGCGGCCAACAAGGTTCGTCTCTAGTCTAGCACGAAATAATTGCATTGTCGTTAGAATGCAAATAAGGTTGGTCTAAGTTGCGTCCTTGCGCCCCGGGAGTATCCTTTCAACCCGTTTTGAGTGTGCGGGGGGCGGACACGTTGAGAAAGACTAACTATACAGAGCAGGAGATATAAGCTTCCCACTTGTACCTCGAGTGTGTGTGTGTTGAGAAGAGAAATTTTTCCACTTCAGCTACGGCCCATAAGCGGTCGGCTGAAAGGTGGCTTAGAAGTTGATAAACGCCCGCCTCCGGGGCCGGTCTCAAGCCATGGTGGGTGCCATGCCTTCCCGCGACACACCATTTCCTCCGGGTCCGGGCGATAAGAAAGTATTTTAGAAACTTTAAAATTTAATTAGCATACATGTGCTCGCTGTTCCCGCGGCCTGTGGGCCGTGGCCGCTCGCAGTGGGAAGCGCACGCGTGCAAGCGAAACCAAAATTCATTAAAGTTATCGCGACCTTTACCTTGCTGCGTACGGGAGGCTGCGCCACGGCACAGCACGTCACTATGCTGCGGCTGGAGACGAAACCAATTACAGGCGCACCCTGGTAACGAAGAGTTATGGTACAACTGCTTCAGATTAGGGTGCCTAACTTCGTCGACAGTGTCCTTACCCACGGGGCCCACGGCACGACGGGATGACAAGTGGCCCAACCAATGGACAGAATCTCAGACAACAATGGAGTGCATATGGATGATGGTTCTGCGATATTTCTTCCAACGAATGCTATTTGTTCGGTTGTAAATATTGACAAATCTCGTTAAAGACATGACATGTCCCGCATTTTAACATTTTCAAAACTCAGTTCACTTTAGTTCAGTTGATCAGTTGACTTTTTTTTACTTCCATTTTGGAAAGACTATCGTAATAAGCTTTTCTAAGTTTTATTTGAGTTAAGATTCGTCAACTTCGGACCAAACAAAGAATGATACAGTCGAATGACGTAAAAAATACATTTAATGTTTGGTTCTTAGATTTACATTACACCTAACTTCTAGCTTGAAGGCACACACCTTTGCCTTTGAACTATGCTATACTCGCAATGTATGAACTATTCAGAATGGAGACCGTATCTCCATCAACTTGCTAAGGGCCTTGATTCCAATTAACTGTACTTACACCAAATGTATGAATGTGTATGAATTCTGATCGGTGAATCATAAAATTCGTCGTTAATTAATTATTACAGACATTGATGGTGATTGATTGACGTAGATTAACCCAGGCACACAGAGAGGTACTGAATGGTGACTTGGTTAGTAATTCTCTGGTAACGTCACTCAATTTTGACCACCATTCAGAATGTGCCACCGTGCTTGCGGAGCCATTCACGCGAATACCAAGTCGCGTGGCGTAGGACGAAACGATGAATTATGGTGATTTTTATCCGAACAATACGCAGATCGAGTGACACGGTGAAAGAGAGAGAGAGCCCGAAGGAAAGCCGAAGAACAAAGAGAGAGGATACGGCACCAACTTCGTGAACAAGTTCCTCCGTTCCGCTAATACGTTGCGCCCGGGCACCCGGCCGCCCGCCGAAGCTGCTGACTGCGGAGCGTTTAGACGGGTTGGTGAGCATAAAAATGCGTATAAACAATGCCATTCCGCACTTCCGCTTTCCGGGCGGCCCACATGAAAGACCGGCAGAGCCAGAGAGCCATACGGTACGGTGAGGCGGAGAAGGATGCTAAGCCAGAAAATTCGGTGGAACGCTGTTGTTTACCAGCATCTTGAGGAGTTTCCTGAGCGGTGCGGTCGTACCGCTTCTGTCGGGCGCGCGCGTGCCTTTGCGGAAGCTGCGGTTGTCATTTCGCAAACCACACTCACCCAAACACACACACACACCCACAAGTTCTTGCGTAGGCGCAGGCCATCGTCTCGGTGTGGTCCCTCCGAAAAACCGGCCCGAAAAGTGCCAGCGGGTGGGCTGGCGAATGAATTATGATGTGGCCAGGGTACAGTCGTCGTGCCGGTGGATCGACTCTATCCCGCACACTGTGGACTGTCGCGGCCTCAGAGCTCGGTCGGTCGGTCGGCTTCATGAAGTCGACTCATGCTACTCCACCGCCCGAAGTCACCCTCAACCGCGGCCCGCGGGGTTGATTGCGATAGACGGGATAAAAATGTCAGCACCGCCATTGAATAGAGTCTAATTATGCGGGCAGGCTGTTTATGATGTTTGGATGTTCTTCCGTCCCCGCGGCCCTGGTGTGCGTGTGCCACGGCCGGCACTGACCGCACGAATAAATGTCGTAATTGAGAGGCTTGTTGGCCGACCGCGGTCTGGACCCCTCGAAGCGGGTCGTATCGCCTCGTGGTACTCAGGGCAGGGTACTCTGGTTACTTCCCTGGCCAGTTCTCCCGTGTGTATATGGTTTTTCAGAATTTGGAGATAGCATCTACGGCCGGTCCGCTAACCGGTACTCCACGGAGCGGAGATACTCCTTTTAAACACCCATTAGGATGCGTTGCGTTAAAATGCCACGCCGAGCGTACGCCGAGCCGATGTCACCGGTCTCGTTAATTTAGGTTCCGCTCCGCGTTCAACAATTGAGAGGGAAGTGGCCACTTACGATGGCGGCGGCTGCGGCAGAACGGTGCAAGTGCTACAGAGTCTCCAGGGCCTCTAGAGGGCCCCTGGAGATCTCTTCCTCGATGGGACGATCGTGTGACTGATCAAAACAGACCGCAGCTCGTCGTCGGCGTCGGGTGATACGTGCGCTTGAGAACCTACGCTGACACCGAGCGGCCAGGGATTTGTCCGAATGTTGTTGGAATGGTACGCGCGGAAACGCGCCGCTGATTGCCCAGCGCTCCGGCCTTTCTGATGCTTATCGGATTGAACAATTTCCTTTTTAAATTACTCTTAATAGACGTGCCGCTCTCGGTTGAAATATGATTTTTGAGGGCGGATTTTGCTTTATGTTGTGTTACGAACACACGTTACGGCCATCGTTGATGAGCCGTATGAACGAATGTTTCGGGTTGTTAAATACGCTTTATTCTGGCAATTTTTGAAAGAAACGTACTTTTCAAATATCAATAATGATCTTAATTACTCTTACTCTTTCTCTACCATTTATCTTGTTATGGAACTTATAAGGCTTAAACATACTTCCCGTTTCAATATTTCCCATCATGTTGTGCTGGGTAGTTAGGCAATGTCAATAATCGCATAGTCCTGTTATTTATTATAACTTATTTCATTTCTTTAAGTAGATTTAGCCATCTGTCGTTTATAAAATGGGACTTTGGGGCAAATGAATGTATGGGGTTTTTTTCATTCAGTTAACTTATTAATTGTTCAAAACCAGTCAATCCATGTGTCAGTCTCGAAATTGTACTAATAAACAGAATCTCCTCAATGATGGAGTACGATTATTATTACATCTACCCATTAACGTGCCAGCATCACCCGCTGACGGTCAGAGAGAGTGTTTCGAATCCATCTCTACTGTTACCCCTTGTCAATCGAGCAAAAAAAGCTTCAAACCATCAATATTCTGGTGAAAGATACCAGGTTACGGCCACTAATTCCGCTTTGTCACTGGCACCGTTCGTCCTTTGGCGCCCTTTGACCTCTACGGGTCGAAGGGTGGGTCTACTTTGGACCACAAAAATTGCAAACTTCACCGCCGATAATGCCCTGGTCAATGCGGCGAAACGGTTGGGCTCGTCTCCTGTCACTATCGATCGGCGGGCCATAAAAGCGCGTATCAGCGCGGACCAAAAAGGCGCCGACGATGACCGCGCGTGGAGGCTTCGATGACTGATCAGCATCATTAAACTCACACGAAAACCCTTGCTCCTGATTGGCATCTATTGAAAACCCGGGCCGCCACGCCAACACGCTCGACGCGTTTTTGCGTAAGCCTTGAACTTTATCATCACCATCCGGCCATCACCTTTGGCGACATCTCAAGTGTTCCGTAGCGTAATCCGTCGCGCCGTGCGGCACCGTCGTCGTCCGGATGGTGTTCAAAATTTTCATTCGCCCAGTCACTCGCCCGCTCGCAGATTATGGGGGTAGATTCTGGCGTGATTGCGGAAATTGCAGTGAAACAAGAACGCCACTTTTCGGTCGGTCCGTGCCGATTTCGGGTTGTTTTTTTTTTAAGTCAGACGCCAACGGAAGGAGAGCTGAATTAAATTATCATTTCTTTCCGTCGGTAATGAGTAAACCTTGAGCCATTAACGAATTTCAGCCAATTCTCCAACTGTTTGTTACACTGAGCCTGCGCACGTATGCGACTGAAGAACCTGATTTCGAATTCCAAGTTCCGAAAATACTGCGATATTTTGGGGGAATTTCGAGCCAACGTCATTTGCTCTTGAATTAGCAATTTGGGATTTCAAAAACGAAAATGAAGAAATGTTACACGACATTTTAATAAAATTATAGCTCTGCAAAATGATTGCCAGTCTCAAAGTATTAGTCAGTAAATGCGAACTTGTATATTTAGATAATTTTGATACATAATTCTGTGAATTGAACAGCTTCTGTGTAGTGCTTTAATACTGAAAGAATGTTTAATATTCATGAAGCATTCCACAAACCTTCAATAAGTCATCCCTGGATAATTGTCTTGAGTTTAGGGTAAAACTTTGTTACGTCCAGCTGTTTAATTAAGTATTATTAAGTAATAATTAGAATAATTGAGCGCCAATATTAACAAACTATACAAGGTAATCGGGTAAAATTTGACAGCTACTTGTGGATTAATTGCTGGATGGAGTGGATTAACTTATTAGAGTTGGCCGATTTTCATGTTTTTTGTGGACCCCAATAAATTCGCGACATTGAACTGAAGGGACTGAAACCCAAAAAGTTTTATTGTAGCTTTAGTTTTTTCTTTCGAAACTCCTTTTGGACTTATGTCGTTTATATTCTCCCAACAGAGGTTAAGTTTGCTGCAGCCTCAAGCTTATTTTGCTGAGTATGTTTGGAGTATTGGGAAGTTTTGGAATTTCTTCTTCGCACCACTCATTTCGGGACCCCGTGCCAGATGTTGGTCCTTCCGGCCGGCCCTGCCGGCTGTTCAAACACACATCCCGACACCGATTCCGATGCCGAATGCCGCTCCATCTGGACTCATCCCTAATTGAAGCAGAACGTTAGCCGGGCTGGGCCGGGCCAGGACGGGCCGGTCCGGACGCGTCACGTATGATGCGCGGTTGACAGTCGAGCTTATTTTGTGGCGAGCAGCAAACAGCAGCATCGCCTGTCGTCAGCCACATTCGAAGATGCCCATGATGGATGCATAATTTAAAGCAAACAATTGCGACTGCGATCCACTTCGGCGCGGAGTTTCTGTGTGGCCGACAGTTTCACAGTAGGTAAACAGAAGATGTCAGGGCGGCCTGTTCGGATCGGTAATCAAAAACAATTGGTTTCTTTTAGTGCGGAGCACTGGGCGAAGAAGCTACCCGCCGCCGTGTGCGGGAGAGAGCGCTAAATGAGTCGTACGATGGCAGAGCATGATGATGACGCCGCACGTTCGGAATCGGTTCCGTTCCGAAACATTAAAACTTGGCGCACTGGCGTCTCTACGGTGTGGGGGGGCCGGCTGGCCCGATCGCTGGAGTGGCCGTCGGAATCATGCGCCTCGGTGGGATGCGCCAACCGTTACGATAATTTCGACGCCACCGCTCGCTTCCCGGTGGCTCTCGATAATTCTCGACAACTTAATAAACGGAAATGGAGTAATGGTGTCTGGCAATGGCGAGAAGTTGAACTCCCGACGACCCGGCGGGTGAAAGAGCCAATCTGGCAACACTGCCCCCGGGAGCACATTCATTCGGCCGCTCGGCGTGAACCCTTCCGCGTCGGAGTGAGCACCCTATCGCATGAACACGCCACGGACGAAAAGAGATAATTCAAACGATTGACTTTAATGTTTATATTTTTCCCGCTGCCTTTTTCCTTTACGTTCGCCAACGGCAGCACGCTGCGTCCGCTGCGTACGAGTGTGTTACGACGAGATGTGATTTCGAGCCGGCGAATAAATCGGGAGGAGCGATGGCAGCAAAAAATGCAAATTGAAAGCCAAAACGCGCAAGAAACGCGCACACGAACCGAACGGAAAGGGCCAAGGGTCCCTCGGGGCCCCCGGTGCATGGCGAATTGTACCGGAGAATGGAACCAACGGGCAGGCCTGAAAAATTATCAAATTACATGCATCTTTGCACACCGCGTTCACCTTTTTGGGTTGCGCGCGCAGCGCGACGATCGATTCTCGATCCGATCTCGCCGGGTCTCTAGCTCTTTGTGTGTGTGATGAAATTAAAATATTACCTTCTTGGGCCCCGGAGGCACCGCGTGCGCTCGGTAGCGTGCGCAGCCGGCCGCAGAATGGCATGGGGCGACCCGAACGATCGGAGAAACAAATAAAGAAGAAATGGGTTTTGGACCGCGGGCCGAGCCACCAGACACGATGAGGAGCTCCCGGGCTTCCCCCTTATTCGGGTTGGGCTGACTTTGGCGTGTAATTTAGCCAAAAACAGAAAAAAATATAAACCGGAATAGCGAAAAGAGCCGAAGAAAAGGGGTGTCGGCCTACAAGGACAAGGACAACGACGGCCGGATGCCGGTTGATCGCTCCGATGGCTTATCAATTAGGATGATTGCTGATGAGGGCAGAGGCGAACGCCACAGACCCCGGCTGGTGGCCGTCGGTGAAAATGAGAATTGATTTTCGCCGACCAAAACGGAGCGATTCGCGTTCCTTGGGCGGACTTTTTAATATGCAAATTACTCTGTCGCCGAAAGCCGAATGAACGTCGCTGGGTTGAATGGGCGCTCACGAGTGACCGAGTGCCGCTCCGTGTCGGCGGCGGCCGCCTGGCGTTCGGGATGCACCGCGGTTTTTCAGTCGTTCCGAAGAAGTGTTTCCGCGCGGTCCGTATTCTGGATCTGGAGCTTACGCTTGTTGCAGCAGCGCAGCAGCCAACCTTCAAACGCGTGTCCGCCGAAAACCGGAATCTCGCCGGAGAATTTCGTTCGGTCGCTCTGAGTGTCCCGCCGATTGCGCGTCCCGCACGCCGTCTGTTTGTGTTCCACATCCGTTTGGTTGCCTTTCGGTGGCCGATCCGATTTTGGGGTGCTCCGGTCTCTGGCTTCCCGCCGGTGGTGTGCGGTTCATTTCACGAAGCGTTCACGCACGCACGCAGCATCCGCGCGACTGCTTCGGCTTCGGCCACGGTGTCCGGCGTTCGGCGCTCCAGTTCCGCGAAGGAGAGCGAACCGAGCGCGCGCGCGTTCCGCCCTGCCCGGGGAAAACCAAAGTTGTTGCGGCCGCGGCAATTTTCCAACTTGTGGATTGAGTGTGAAGTGGTGTCCGGTTGGTCTGGAAGTGTCACAAGGAAGCAACAAATTGAAACAAGGTTCGATGTGCTTGCGCCACCACCAAGATTCCGGCCTGGAGTACCTGCGTGGTCCGTGTGGTGGTCAGTCTGTGACCGCGGTCTAAGTTTCCCGGCGCTCCCGACCGGCCGCGACCGGTGTGGAGATGGTTCACCGACGCAACCGCGACGATCAGCATCATCTGTCCACGGAGTGCGTAGAAAACCGACCGTGCGTGGTCTAGGAGTGTCTCCGTGTGTGCGTGTGTCCCCGTGTGCGTGTCCGTGCGTGTGAGGTCTGATGCAAAATGGCAACATTTGCAGATTCGCACGCATCGAAGCATCGGAGGCTGTCCGGCGATGGCGGCGGCGGCGGCGCTGGTGCCGGCACCATCGGCCCAGGTGCTAGTGGGAGTGATTGCGGCGGTGGTGTTGGTGATGGGGTGCCGGGAGCAGTTGGGCAATCGATCGCCGCCGGCGCGAGGGTTGCCGACAGAAACGCCAAAAAGTTCAACGCCAAAGCAGCGACCGGCGCCTCGTCGGTGGCCGGCCGAAGGAAAGGCAGTGGCAGCGGGCTCGAGGGGGGCCCCATGAAGCCGGCCGCCGGCTCGTCCGCCCGCTCGCTGATCGGCTACCTGTTCTATTTAATGTGCATCGCGGCGCTCGGGGCCTCCGTTTACTGCTGTGTCCGCCAATCATACGTAGAGCGTAGATTAAGTAGTCTAGTTAGTGTCGAGGAGCGGCTCAGCCTGGTCGAGGCCCAGCTGAGCGATGTATATAGGAGGATCACGCTCCGCAAGGACTTCCCGTACCCGGAGCAGTCGGGGGCCGGCGGCGACGAGGAGAGCGTCTCGGACGTGGTGCGCAAGATCTCGCACCAGATCGCCGAACTGCCGCGGATCCGGCGCGACCTGTCCGCGCTGAAGGTTTCCCGCAAGGACCGCCAGGCGGCGGTCCAGCAGCTGGGCAACGAGTGCATGTGCCCGCCAGGTACGTACCAAACACCGGGGGTAATTGAATGTCACCGGGGACCGGGGACTTCAGGTCGAAGATCCTACGCCGCAAGATTAAAGCTCTCAAAGTCACGAAGTCGAAGTAAAAGTTGCCGTTTGATATTGAATTAAATTCCACTCCAACTCCGGAGGCCACCGGTCCTGGCAGGGATAAAGGATTGTTTGAGAAGCAACACAAAGATAAATCAACCTCTTCCCGCTCGGTGGACGGTGGCCGAGCCATTGGCAGCCATATAATCTCGAGATAAACCCGCACTCCGAAGAGAGCGTCGATTTCTTTGTGCTCTTCGGAAGTGACGTTATCTGCGACCGGAGGCACCGTGGCACAGTGGAACCGGAACCGAAAACACCCCGACAACAAAGACGCGGCACCAGACGCCTATCCTGGTGCCATCTCCGGACGACCATCTTTTCTCCCGTTTGGACGTCGCCCGGTGATGGTTTGATTCTGAGTCGGGCCGGGTGATCCGGGACGAACGGGTGGACAATCTGGCTATTAGAATTAATCACACTTATTAGCGCATCAAATGGGAAACGGAAGCGGATCGAACCCCGGTTCGGCTCCGGAGTGAGTGAGTGTGTAAGCAAACCGATTATTGTCCGTGAAGTGGAACTACTGTGCGGGTGGGTGTGTGGGATAACTGTCAGCAGCAGCAGCAGTCGTCCGTATCGCTGTCGTTTGCTCGGGCAGTCATCAGCTCGCCGGCATCTCCAGCTCCCTTCCAGCTCCCAGTGGGAAGGAAGTGGGAAATTGATTTTTCCTCAAACAAAGAAATCCCCTGCCATCCTGCTTGGGTCTGCTGGCCGCCAACTCGGACCAAGGAGTGGACCGGTGGCCGGCACCGATGGCGATGAATGGAGGGCTGGAGTTCTGTGAAAAGAACACGCTCACAATCGAGTGTTACACTTCTAATAAATCAAATTATCCGGAAGCGATTGGAAGTCCGGGGGTTGTTCCGGGGATTGGGCCGAGTGTTCCGGACACCAGCCGAGGCCTGTCGACGCCGTGGCCAATAAATACACACTTTATCCTGCGCTGGCCACACTCTCGCATCCAAACATAAATTTCCCCTGGTCCATTCCCCTGGCCGGGTTCGTCTGAGAGCGTAGCTCGGACTATGTTGGGAGCTGCGGTCTCTGATGTTGCTTTCACCGCACGTCCCGGACCCGGCCCGGCTGGTGCGGCGGAAAAATCGTCACCATCAGGCCGTTTGCATCGTTGGGCTACATAAACACTCAATCTTCGCAATCCAATAAAGGCGACGACAGACGACGTCCCGGCCAGGCGCCGGCTTACGGCATGTAACTTCGCGTCCGCGTTGCGTGATGTTGCGGTACGCTGACCTTTGCGTCGCGATGGGTCCGCGATTAGAAATGTAGTTCGGAATCGTTCACCTCGAGAGCCTGTCCGTTCGATTCGAGCAATTCCCTGGCTGTACTTCTCTAGACCGATGAAAAATCTACGAACCCTTTCAGACCACAGAGGAGCAGTGGCCCACGGTCCTCGGCAGTCCACGAGAGTCCACGCGTCTCGGGCTTGTGGAGCGCCATCTGGTGGCCAAGTGAACGTGGTGTCGGCAGATAAATCACCAGTAATTAATCAATGAAGAAAAGGCGTCGGTACACAGCTTTATCTAAACACGACCATCACGTAGACCCGCCACTCGCCGTTGTCGCTCCGTCTCGTCGTCGGCCCTTCGAACAGACCCTCGGGAAACCGGCGAAAGGAGGGCCGCCGGCCCTCGTCGATGGTCAGTGGTCGTTGTTTGTTTCCTACTTCCTTGTGGCTGCTGGCGGACCAAACTCCCCGAAGTAACCTCGGCTCGAATCGACGGCTTCGTTAGCGTCCGTTAGAGCGTGCGGTGAGTCGGCGGGAGGTTGGCCCACCCCCGGGGGGCGAATTGTTGTGCCGGGCCCCGGGATTTCCGGTGTTGCTCACCTGATTGTTAACTTTTCCACATCCTTTCTAGCCACGTGGGCCCCGGTGCCAAAGGACGGTCAGGTACTTCCGGACCTCGAGCAGACCACCAGTAGACCACCAAGCGACTAGAACCTCGGCAAAAAATGTTTACGACACCGCAGGGAGGTGGACTTCGGAACGGAATCGGAACGGACCGATGGTTGTTGATTGGTTAGTCGTCCCAGTCCACACACACTCCGTCTGACTACGGCCACCTCGTTTGGAGAACCCCCGAAAAAGTGGTGTGCTCGCCGAGACGACGGCCAATAACTGGCGCCTGGCTATCCACTTTGATTATTCAGTTTCGCCAAGAATTGGTTCCCACTCGGATCTCGGTTGTCCGAGAAGCCAAATCGGTCCCTGAACCGCTGGTCGACCAAAGTGGTCCAAAAATGCACGCATCCCATCAAATTGCCTCTGCCGGCCGATTTGGGAGATAATAAAATCCTATCAAAGTGTGGAAGTCGTTGAAGATAACGAACAGCGATAAACTGACAGACTGAGAGCATGGTTTTAATTGTTACTATCATTTTAATCACTGTCACCTCATCGGGACCGTTCGGTGGGCCAATTGGTGGACGTCGCTTGGTGCCGACAGCCGGGTGCGCTTTAATTTTGCTCCGATCCGTTCACTAGATTGATGAGGGTATTGATGATGGCGCAGGATGCCCTTTTTTACCCGCCTCCAACACGGATCCGGATGAATATCGGATTCAATTCCCGTTCTTTATCTGCTCTCACCTGTACGTGCTCGCGAACGCGCATAATGATGTGGGTTTTCCATGGAAAAAAGCTAAATGGAAAATCGGTACTGTAACTGTACGAATCCTGAATCGGTTTCCAGTTCCATTTCTCATCCGCCGGACTACCCGCTTAAAGATGCCATAATAAATGACCCCAAACTCGCCGGGCCGGGTGTTCGATCCACCTGCGCGCTGCAGAATTGGGAAGCCCCAGTTTTTCAGGACAGCGATCCTTGTGGCAGATGCTTTCGGTCGGGGTCCACCCAAAAGCATCGATCACAGGGTACATCCACACAATGGCCCTGCGGGGTTAGATGAATAAATAAAAGTGACCGGACCGGCGACCGGACAGGTCCTCGGCAACCTTGCTTCGCGGTAGATTAGAGGGTGGTTTTTATTTCTGGGGCTTTTTGGTTTCATTTGGCTACACCGAACTGGATTTGGTCCTGCTTTACATACGTGGGCCGTGTCGGGTAGCATCGTCGCGTCGTGTGGACGTACGCACCAAATTGGCCAGAATTTGGTCCGAACGGATCGAGGTTTGCACGTCGACATTGGTGCCACTTTTTATTAGTTTCTATTTCCAGTATCCGCCGCCGGGCCTCAGGGCGAAGGCCCCCTCGGTCCGACCGAGTGTAAGTGGTTGATGGACAATTCAATTTGCCGGTGACCATTCCGTTGTGCACCGGGTGAAAGTGAACGATGGCAGAATACGGACTGCCCGGGGGGCCCACGGTGACCTGTGTTCTGGGCGGGGCTGGGACGAACTCTAGTTACCGGCCCTGTCACAGTTTATTAGACGGTGACGGCGACTGACCTGCGGCGGGGACATCAAAACCAGAGTAAGGTTGGTTTTGTGGGAAAATCCAGGAAAAACAAAGAAGAACACAACATTGCCCTTCCAAAAAAGATGTTAAAGATCTGAGTTGGCCACCCAAAACCTTCTGCGAAACACACACCACTAGCAGCCCACGGCGTTGTTTCGTAGAAACAAAAAGGAAACTCTGAACTTCCGGCCGCGGCCAGAAAGTGGAGAAAAGCCCAAAATGTCCCCAACAGAAACTAGAACACGCGGGACTCCGGAGTCAGACGGAGAGAATTGTTTGTCGGATGCGGTGAAAAATGGTCCTGTAGGACACCCACAGGGGTCCCACTGGGCCAGACCTGAGCGTGAGAAGGGCAATCTATTCGCGATTCCTTGTGCCGCACGGATTGAAAGGAGTGCAGTGCCCAGTGTCGTTACAAGCGGGGTCAAAAGCACAGCAGGACACTGAGTGTGGTACTGAGTGCAATTATTTATTTGATGGTGCTCCGGACCGTGGACCCGGAACGGAAGCGGTCCAAACTTCCGTCTTCCAAACGCTCTCCGGGAGCGTCCGTGGACAATGGAGACCATATTTCAGTCTGCAGTCAGTTATCCCGGTGCCACTTCCAGGCCGATCTCGGCCTAGGCCGTCTTTTGGCCAATCACTCAATCCCCAGTGTGGAGCGCAACAAATGGTATTCCCGGTTTGCAGTGCCAGAGGCACCTCGGGACTTCAAATAGGTTGGGCGGACTCTACACGCCGTCGATTTGCATCGCCAACCGGTGCGGCAGGATTCGGAGCACACGGAGCGGGATGATGCACGGCTTCGCGGCACGCCGCCCGTTCTCGACCGTGCGTGCGTGCGTGTATAATTTATGACGGTTTAATGAGTGTCATAACGTATTTTATCGCGTGGCGTAGTGTATTGCCGTGGGTCCCTGATGAAGCTATTTATACTGACGAGTGTGTGTGTGTTGGCCGTGGATCGCGCGAATGGGCCGAACGATGACAGTGGAGCGGTATTTCCCGGAGCCGGCTCCGGGAGCCGGAGCAGTTGCTGCACGTGTTATTAGGCGCAATTAAACGTTCGCCTCCTGTTCCCGTGCCCCGCTTTTCTGGCGTCTTTCTTCCGTTTAACTCCTTTGGGGCGGCCTCCAGACCGGCTGGAGGCCATCTTGGCAAATGTTGTTTCACCGCCAACCAACCGTGGGTTGATGGTTTCGTGTTGTTTCTTTCAAATTATATTTTTTTATTCCATCACCAACCGACGGGCCACCGTTTACTCCCCGCATCGACACTCCCCCCACGGCGACGAGAGCACTTTAATTCGGGACTTCATCGTGGCGTGTTTCCTGCAACACGTCCCGGCCCCGGCAGAAGATTGTTTCCCCTTGTACCGGGTGTCAAAACAAATCTGAGTGCCGCCGCGCGAAGAATTAAGAAATCACACATGCTGGAGCGTCCCACCGGGACGACGACGACGACGCCGGCGGTGACGGTGATGATGATGATGATGATGATGATGTTGCTGTACCGGCCGCGTCTACACGTACGACGACGTTTCGCATCGTTCGCGTTAATGTAATCGTGCCCGGTACCCGGCGAAAGTGTTGCCGTCGTCGACGTGACGGGAAGATCTGACCCCGACGGTTAACATTTGTCCTTTCGCACACACGCACGCACGCACGCACAGAGGCAAGTGGTCCACGTCCGCCCGGTTGACAGTTGAGAATCCGTTCGCTGGGCCAGGCGCAGGTGAGTTGTTTGCGCGAACACACGAAAGTGTAAAGCACCGCCAGGGCGGCCATGGGAGGCCGTGGCCCACACATCGGGGCTCCGAGAAGTTGTTGTTCGAGGTATGTGTGCGTGTGTGTACGTAATATCGTCCAACTTTTATGACGGCACCAAGTTAAACAATCCACTCCCGGGAGGCGATCGGGGCGCCGCCGCCAACGGGGCGTCCTTTGTCGGGCACGATTTTATTACCTCATTTGACGCTTGATGGCGCCCGGGAAGGATTACGCGTAACGCACGGGAGCCCCCCCGGAAGTTGCTGTCATGTCGCATAGCTCGCTGGGCGTGCTGAAAGGTTGATTAACGCGCAGTGCGTACTCGCTTCTGGGAAGTGGAAATGCTGCTGGTTTCAGCAGATTTTTGTTTTGGGTTCTAAGAAAATGATGCTGCCGTGCGTGGCCGACACTTGAGCTCGCAAAGTTTCCAAAACCTACCATCGTTTGAAGTGAGTGGAAAATTGAACTGGTTCAGCACAGGGACTGAAAAGTCCCGAGCCTAAGAGGTTTGTTCAAAATTGGCCTTTTCTCATCAAATATCCAACAAGAACCATAAAACATTCCAACGCTGCTCTAATTTTTCAAGACCACTTTTATAGAACGTTTTATTTTTTGCCTCAAACCAGGCCTTAGTTTTAGCGGTAACCTATTCATTCGAGAAAAATTTCTTACCGGTGATCATTTTTCTGAGGTCTGTGAACGGTCAGAAGTTTTAGAGCCAAATATGGCGAAAACGGTGGATTTAGGAGCAATTCGAAGTTCATTTCATGTAGTTTTACCATTATTTTAGTTGACTGTTGCACAAGTCAATCAAAATCATGGGTGCGATGTCTTGAAGAATCAAAATTGTTTTGTTTGCCACATGCGGCCGTTTCTTTGCAATTTCGGCCTTCAAAAGCTAAATAAAATACTATACGAGTATAATAGTCACTGTTGATGGTATGGATGGTATCCAGCCGATTTTGTGGAGTTTTTAAATGTTTTCTGGTGTTATCACCTCATTTAAACATCGTTCTGCATCATTAATGTCTCTGTGACCACGTTTGAATCCGGCAAACCACCGTTTTATTGTAGTTTCTGATAAAGCGGAATCCTTATAACTCTTTTCAAGCCATTGTTTTTTAAACAAAGGTAGCGTCACTCTTAGCAGAATAACTCGCAAACTTATAAGTACAGAGCATCCTGAGATTTTAACAACTTTCTTTTGAAGAACAGTACTAGCTGAAAAAGCGATTAATGTAATAACACTAGCATTATTTATGTGTTAGGCTAGGGACTTTACGGCCCATGTGTTACTTGCGCCCTCGCTCGGTCTAAGAAGTGTTGTGTCAGAATAAATAACCTCTCCATACGCTCCCGTCAGAACGCGGCACGCAGAGATGAATGGATTCGCAAACTGTTTATTTGTACGCCGGAGTCCCGGTGCATCAATCCCGACATCGTCTACTGTCAGTCGAGAGCACGCCCAAGTGAGGGCGGCCGACTACGGCGGTTCTTCAAAACGCCGTTCCCTGATAAGAATCTGGGGCCGAGTGCCAGATCGTAGCCCGTTATCGATTTCCCAGCCGTCATTTATCATTTCGCATCCGAAAAAGTGCGGGTTCCTCCATTTCCGGGATCCGGATATTCGGTTTGGCCAGCGCTTTGTGGCCAGTGAAAAAAGTGGAGACGAACCCTCAACGCTTCAGCGCCCGGGAGCTAGGAGAAAATGGAGCTCTTCACTGCTCAGCAGCGCGTGAGCATTCACGGGCGGCTGGACGGTCAGAAAGATAAACATCAGACCATCGCCGGCGACCATCGGAGTAGGAGGAATATGTAACGGCGGAACGGAACGACGGGGAGCCCACTCTGGTGACCCTGTCCTGGCCCTGTGGCGCTGCTGCCTCCTTCGAGCATTGGGTG
The DNA here is from genome assembly GCF_943734635.1 of Anopheles cruzii. Taxonomy (NCBI): domain Eukaryota; kingdom Metazoa; phylum Arthropoda; class Insecta; order Diptera; family Culicidae; genus Anopheles; species Anopheles cruzii. The sequence goes on from NC_069145.1 coordinate 21,433,734, forward strand.
AGCGTTCGAATTTTGGTGTCCGTAAGAAGCGATGGTGACAAAAGACATACTCGACGTACCGGACCGGACAGGCAGCGAAAGGCCGGCAAGAGGGAGCCTGTCCCCCTTCGTCACCCCAAAAAGGGATAAAATAAACATTAAACTCCCAACAAGAGATGGCACCGGCACACAGCACTCGCCTGTGGACGTTTAAATATTTTGGGACCAAAAGCGAAGGAAAGCGTCGAAGAGCGTCCGAGAGGCGCTGTGAGACAAAAAGGAGCCGAGGAACGTGTCAGGTGCCACCGGCAGCCGATATGAGTGACTTCATTTCCATCGGCCTGGGGTACCGGCTTGGGGGTTCGCCGTTGGCTTGTGTTGGAGATGTGACGGTAATGTGTTTATTCAGTTACTAGGGCCTCCCTCGGTATGTAGGGAGTCCCCCCGTTTGGATGTCCCCCGGGGACTGGGGGCAGTTCAGGTTTGCGGTCGCTCCGTCGGGACGTCGCGTCTTTCGGGTCGAGAACGCAGTCCGCCCCAAAAGCCAGCCCAGGGTAGCACATGAAGCAGCACACGTTTATTTGACATAAATTTATCTATAAACATGAGGAATGTAAATAAGGGAGGTATCGTTTTCTTTGCCACCGCAGCCTGCGACAAACACACACACATACACGGAGACAGGTGAGAGTTCCCAGTCCGCCAGCGGACCTACGTGCCTGCACGGCTCGGACGTGAGCCGCCGTTACTCTTGGCTCCGAATGCAGTTTCGAATATGCTTAGATCTCCCATTTTTCCTGAGCGTTCCCTGAAGCCCCTGAAGGATTATTGGAGTGTGTGGCGGTCCGGTGCAGCACCAAAGTGGCTGCGTGATCTCTTCCAGTAAGCGACCATCCCGGAGGTTCCGGACTACACATAAGGGGACAAAGTCACAGCAATTACACAAAACCATCCGTGAACTACGCCCCGTCTGTACTCACGCGGACATTAAAACGCGATGTAAAAAAGATTAAATTCGTTTGAAAAGAACCCTTCCGTCTCACGGTGCCGCAGGATTGGAATCGCTACGAATCGAAGTAGCCGATGGTGATGTACCGTCCGATTCAGCAACTTCCTCGCCGACCTCACTTAAATTCTACAGCTTCCTCCGTTTCGGCGGCGCCTGCTGCGAAGCCCGAGTTAAGGACTGAGTGCTGCAGAATGGTGACGTCATCATTGTGGACCATCAAGGGTGCCATCAGTTTCGAGGGCGTTTTGTTGAACGAAAAAGCACGCCCAATTCTGACGCCAGTTTTCGACGCATGTTTGAATGCGTTAGCCAGCGTTACTACAATTGTCATCGGCGGGTTCGGCGTTACGCACGTCGTTATGCGTTAGGCACTGCGTTATGCGAAGTAAGAATAACACTAAATATAATATTTATAACAAGAGAAAACTGCGCCCGAAGTTCATATCCTGCACACTGCATTACTGACAATTTGTTATGATCCCATCGCCGCGTGTGGTAGGGATACCCGCCCCCGGTGCTCCCCTACGGACTGTCCCGACCAAGAAGGCAGCCAGGAGTCGTGTACGCCCCCCTTCACCCGACCACGAGAGGTGGGACCGGAAAAATTTAATAAATGGAGCAGCTGCCACTGCCGAGGATCCCACGGGGGGGAGCCTCGGCCAGAGGAAGCGTCGTTCGCGGCACGTCTTCGGCCAAAGACGTGGACGGCTCTGGCTCTGGCCCCCCGGAAACGCTTGGAACCAGTCGGGGAACGGAAAAAGGGATGAATACAAATGATTGTTCTCTGCGCCGCATATGTGCATATGCGAATGGTTGGTGCCCCGGTGTTTTCCTCGCCGAATGGAAAACGGAGCTGGAGCTGCCCTTGCTGCAAGCCCTCGGCCGTCGTCGGTCGTAGCTCTCCGGCGAACACCGGCGGAGAAGGTATAAAATATTTACGATACACACGAGAGCTGCGCCTTTCGACGCGCGATGCCTGACTCCCTGGCTGGCTGTGGCTGATTGTGCTGGCGGATCAAACGGAAATTTTCATTGAGTTTAATTTTTCCAACATCCGTTTATCGGATCGGATCGGCCGCTCGGAGCCGTACCTCAGGAGCTCGCAGCGGGGAGGCTCCTTCTCTATCGTAATCATTTTTGACTGCTGCTGCTGCTGTTGGGTGCGGCAGATGCGCAGGGCCGTGCGCTACGGTCACGGGGTTCTTTATGACCACGGTAGGGCTTTGGCTGCCAAATGACTTTCTAATCCTGCCCCAAAACGAATCCCGGACTGTGGTGGCCATGTGGTGGCCGCAAAGCGAGCGCAAATCTACTTCCATCTCTGGGGAAAGGTAGCTCATAAAATTTAAATGGAAAAACTTCTCGGTCAGAACCTCACACAGCCGCCGTGTAATTGGCGTCGTTTCACGTCTGGTGCGGGATGCGCCCTAGCGTATACCGGTGCCAACTCTTTCGTTTCGGATGCCCCTTTTTCGGTTCCGAATGACCTCCTAATCGGTGATTGTGGCAAAAAGCTAACGCTACGTCGAAGAAGACACACACACACTCTTCATCAACTGCTAATTGCTGCCAGTACGTCGATTGATGTTCTAGACATAGCCCCGGTCGCTGGGACTTTGGGCATGAAGCATAACTAAATTCTATAATTGAAACCAATTTCTACCGAATGGTTCCTTCTCTCTGGCCGTGCTCAAGATGAGGTCGGGGCTTAAGAAGAATGTTCCTGCTCCGTTGTGTTGCTCTGTGTCTCGGCTGGCCGGCCAGTCGCTGGCCGGTTGGGCCGGGGGGAGGTCCCGAAGGTTGCGCCCCGAGCACCTCCACGATAATGGAATTTCAATTTCGAGCCCCAGCGGAATGCCCAAAACGCGCGTCCGCGTTTGATCCTATGGCAACGGTGTTTTCATTATTGATATAACAGAAAAATAGGCGCATCCCGGCTGGATTCGGGCGGAGGCCTCCAAACTCCCGGGTGAGGAATTTATCTACGCCCCGGCCAAGATCCGGCTGCGGGCGGTCCGCGAGCTTTGATTCCGCTTTTCTGGGGAACCGTGCACCAAGACGGTAACTTTCGTGGAACTGCCTCGAGGACACGCCAGAAATGGAGGCCAGCTTGTCAGTCAGAAGTATAGGTACGCCTTAACCTGTGCTCTGCTCGATCGGGGTGTCTTCTTTCTGGAGGGCTCGCCACTGTTTAGCAATAGTGGCGGAAACAGTGTTCAAAACACTTCGGCAGCTAACTCAAGGCTCCCGGCGGCTTATCTTACCACAGCTCCGTCCGGAGGCAGCGCGCCGCCACCGCCGCCTGGTAGCCGATTATTTTCTCATTTGCATTAATTTCTTCAATATGCTCGGCTCGAGCATCTTCGAACTTTGTCGGGGATTCGCCGAAAGTAGAAAGAAAAACAAGTGCGCACCCGGGCTCGGTGAAAGGTTTTGACGTCCTAAGCAGCTTTGGAGGTCACCGTCGTCGTCGTCGTCACATTAGTGTCCCGACCCAGCCCGGCGCTTAGTCGCCGCCGGTTCCGCCGTCAATGGTGTGGCAGTTCTTCGAAAAGGCGTCGCCCCGTGGCATCGCATCGCACTGTGGCCGAGAAAAGCAGCTTTTCCGATCAAATCAAAGCCTCTCCGCCATCGACACGCCGTGGTGACCTCTTCGATGGAAAAGAGATCACGTAGCAGGCCGGGACGGACGGAGAGCGTGGAAACTTTAGCCATTGCAGCGAAACCGACTTTTTTATTCTTTTTTCTGCTGCTGCTGCTACTGCTGCTGTGGCCTCCAGCTCTAATGACAATTCTTCGCAAAGTGTCATCTTGGCAACAGCTGGTCGTGGCCGACCTCGTGGCCGTAGCTCGAAGAAGGGACGGACACGACAAAATCAAGACCGTAAAGATCCTGGGACCAAGAGCAGTAGCTGGGAACTACGGCAGCAAACCACGAGCTTGAAAAAAGTTGTCACCGTAGAGCACCAACGATGGACACTTTGAAAGAATAGCTGTTGCTGATGACAAATAGCCTCGAAAGGTGGATAGTCGGTGGTCAGTGGTCGGCCCGGGTGGTGTTCTAGGTTTTTGTTTTGTCCCTGCCCCCGGCTCCAGAGATATTCCCTCGGGAGTGCCCGCGGCAGGACGCGGCGATAAAGGATGCCCTGGGAGTTTGGTCTGGGAAAATGAGAAAAAGTTTAACCTCTTTGGCCGGAGGGCGAGCCAACGGTTTCGCCAATACGGGTGGGCGATGCGGCTGTATCGTTTTGCTTCATTTTCTTTTTTCTGATGCTCCTTTTTCTGCTACCGTCTGCCAGCCAGCCAGACTTCAAAGTTTGCCCTTTCAACTGCACGAGCTACGTGCGTAGGATCCATCTTTTGAAGTTACTGCCGGACGCGGTGCGGTGCAGTTGGTGTCTTCACTGCGGGGGGAACTTTTGCTCGTGTGATGAGGTGTATGGAAATGCCACGTTCGGCCAGCGTCTTGGCAAGAGATATTAAACTTTACGCCTCTCATCGATACGGCGGTGTGAGTTTCGAGATCGTTCGCTGCTAATTGAGCAATCTCGAGCGCCCGTAGCTCGCACCCTGTAATAAGGGCGTTGACTCTTGGGGGTGTGCTTTTTTCATCATGAAGGACACTGGATGGCGCGTGGGACGCTCGAAGGTGTTTGCAAAACCCAAACCCATCCAAAAAACTTTTCAAAGAATGTAGCGCTCTTTTGAGGTTCCGCCGAGGGGCTATCGATCGCCAGCACCAAAACGGGGCCCATTGGGGCGGTCAATTTCAAAGAAATAAATGAACCGCTAACGGTCCACAATTCCCGCGAGGCCTTTAGGTCGTTTTCCAACGAAACCCCTACCCTTAGGATAAGAAATCGAATCGGTCGATGACGTCATCGCCCGGCGTCCTCGGAGAACATCACAGAGAATGAATTTATGGTGCAAAGTAAAAAAAACGGAAAGAAACCCCGGAAGTTGTGGAAATGGATGAAGCTGTTCACCCAACCCAGCGGCCCCGCTCAACAACCCCTGGCTCATGCAGATCGGCCTTCGGTGGCCCGTTTTAATCAGGGATTTAAAGCGAAATGTCTACCGGTGCCGTCGGAATGGGTCCAGGAACAGCGACCCTCGCTCGCTCTGCGTCCGGGCTCCACAATTATGTTGTTCCTGCTCGAAAAAGGAAGCACAGCGAGTGAGAGACAGAGAGTTGTAAACATGGTCCCCTCTCGACGACGGTCCTTCCCGTCGGCATACAAACACACCCGCGAGAACGAGGACGACGGTGGCGCGGAGTGGTGCAATTGCATCGGACGGGCAGAATTCGTTGATTGCACTCAATTACACGTTCATTCTTTCGCCATCGCCGAATGGGGTTTTGGCGAAACCCGACCGTCCGGCCGGCCGGCCAGCTAAAAAAGGGTGAACCCCTCTCCTCCTGCAAAGCGAAGTACACCGGGTTATACATATTTTATTCATGGAAAGTATCACCACAATGGCCCCGGGACATGTGTGTGTGTGTATAGGACGGGGCCGCCGTGCTGGTGTTGTTATCGTTTTGTTTGCAATTTACACACGTCATGTTACAAGACATGCGTATTGATGGTTTCAGACAGCCTTTCGTTCCACCCGAAAGGGATGCGTTTATGCAAACCAAGGGGCCACTTTCGGGAGGCCTGTCGGCACTAAATAATGCTTAACAAAGTGCTATTTACCCACCGTAAACAATCGGCAGGGTCCTGTGGCGGGGTTCGTCGGAATATTGTTTTACTTGAAAAACTGTTGGTGTGCTTTTGGCACTCGGAATTCATTAAATGTTTGAAGGATAATTTGTTAAGTAGCATGTTATACTTTTAGGTCCCTTATTTTACCATAATGAATGTAAATGATGGTTTGCGGGGGACCCTATCATCGCCTTGTTTAACGTCAAATTGAACTTCGCAACAAAGGTTTGCATAATATTTGCATCTAATTAGTCTTGTAAGATATATTCTGTGAATTATTCCCAAATTCTTATGGACTCATAACTCGGATCTATTATAAAGAAATTAGTTTTAAAACTATTTCTATATCTCGAAAAATAAAAGAAAACAACCTGAATCTTCTTCAACCAGAAGCTGTTGTTTTGAAGTAAGAACTTAAGATAATAAAAAAACTACGATAGAATTCCCTAGAGGAAAAATACGCATTATCGAACAGCAATATCCTTTCACGTTCGCACTGTCTAGAACAGAAGTAGATCTGAAAAGCGCGTCTACATCAAACGGATAAACGGATAAACCGAATCACATGAAATATGTTCCCATTCATATGTTCTTGTGAATATAAAACCCGAACTACAGAAGTCATACATTCATTTCATCGCTACTCCTTCTTAAGGCATATCCTGGTTGTTGAGATTTTCTTTTCGCACAACAACGCAACAACATAATGATTTTCACATAATTTAATATACAAAAATACTTGTTGAGGTTGCAAAATATGAAGTTAAACTATTATGACCAAACTGACCCCAATTTTTCTTATCCTTTTCGCAAAAACTTTCATCTTCCATCGAACAAGTAAATTATTCCCCAAATTGGCTTGCCGTGACGAAGGCGCATAGAAAATGTGATATTTTTACAACCTAAAGCAACAAACAAAATAAACATGTTTCCGGTTTGTCTATTTTTGCGCTTCACACGAATCATCCGCCGTCTGCTTCAATAATGGTTCATAATCTTCTCTGCTATTCTGTCTCGTGAGCCGACCCAGATGTAGGACCTCGGCTGTTAGATCCCAAAAATAACGCAAACTTTCGGCGTGTGTGTGTGTTAAGTGCCGAGGGAAAATCTTCTTCCTTCCCACGCCAAACGCTGCGGTATCGGCAGTCGAACATTAAACATCCAGCCATCCGCGGACCGACAGCTCGGCCACCGCCAAGAAGACATTTCAATTTTCCCGACGGATGTTCTATTTTCGAGTTCTGCATCACATTTGTCTTTGGCCACCGTCGCAAACTGGCTTTCCACTTTTCGCCGAGTTTCGCGCATGAGCCACGAGGACCTTGAATGAGGATCCGTGTGGCAAAATCGAATAAATCGATCACCGGATCGAATGGCGATCGATCCGGGCCCGTTTTGGGTTCCATTTGTTGTCGGTCGAATGAGCGAAAATTGCTTCCTAATGAGCTGGTGCGCTGGGAAGCGACAAATGCTGGCGGCATCATTGCACATGACGTTGTTAATTGTGTTAGACCACCGGCGTTCGTTTTCTCCCTGGTGCTTCAAACTGTCACACCCGTCTCGAGCGCTGGTGTCACTTTGCGCTTCATGTTCATGTGCAGAAGCCCCACGCCAGCCGCACGGTTTAGCTACATGTTGAATGTGGCAGCGCATAGGCAAAATGATAAAAAAGGCGGTACAGGCGAAATAGGCAAGTCCCACCCAAAGCCCTAGCTGGCCGGCGCTGACCGGCTGGCTGGAAGAAACTCTTGTGACGGACGAAAATTGAATTTTTGTGAAAATCAACGTTGACATATTGGACATTCGCTATCTCATATATCCGCCGGTTTCGTCCGCCCACGGCTGCCTGTTCCGGGATGGCGGGCACCCGAGCTGGACTTCGGTCCGGGACCGAATGTCAACGTCATCGTCAGTATCGCCACGAGCATCATCATCATCGTTTTGGCGTCTATTTTCGACCCCGAACACGCCAGCTAATACGATGCCATTGGTGGTCACGGGTTGGACAATCCGTGTTTTCGGGTGGTTCTCGTCAGCGAAACAGTTACCGAGCGCCTTGAGCGCTGTGCCGCTGACGAGCTGAAGGTGGGTTTCCCTTTTGTCGTACCAGCTTTTTCGGGAATGAATCCTGGTTCTGTTAGACGAGACTTTCTAAGGTCTTATTAATTATTAGTTGACAGTTCCTTAAGCTCACTTCACATCCAGATCACATTTTGTTCGAAATCGACCTATCCAAAATGGTCTGTACTCGGTTGTGTTGCCCGGAGATAAAGGTGTTCCACCTTAAGGAATAATGCTGTGCGTCGAATGGCATTTCTGGGACATTTTGAGCTTTTTTTTCCCCGGAGCTGACCTGCGGGAGCGTCTCCTCTCTTCTGAGCCATCCGAAACATTGTGTCCCGGAGACCCGGGGGCCGGGGGGCCCGGGAGCTGTATGCGTCGCTGGAGGCATCGCATAATTACAGCCGAGACGGCTGTATAATTGCACCAATGCCGTAATTATGATTATGGCCGCCACCGCCATGCTGCTACGCAGCCGGGCGAACCGGCCATTTGTGTGATTGAGCGACTAATTGAAAGAAAACATTACGCTGTTACGGCTCAGGATCGATGGACCGTGTGCCGCCGTGATGGCTTTTGACTTTAGCAGACGCTGCTTCGGGGGGACACGGTGACCAATAATAACTGGGACACTCACCGGGCGTCAATGGTGTCAATCGTGGATTCGATTTTTCAATTAGTAAAGGAATCGCTCACAAACCACCAGAAGGAGCGCGTTAATGGCCAGGAGCAGCACACCATCACACTTCACTTTGGCGCGTTTCCGCGTAAAATAATTTCAATTGAACGTTAATCAAACACTTCACTGCCGCCGCGAGTGTGTGCGGCGTGTCACGCCACCGCACGTGTGGGTCCTTCATTCGGGGTACGCCGATAATTCTGCCATCCTACAGGCCCATTATGACCCATCGCGGCGCACAGCCACCCTTCATTGCCGATTGGTGCGAAATTCGATTTGCCAACATAAATTTCCACGCGCTTTCCGCGCCGGTTTTCCATCCACCGCGGTGTCCACTCGGGCGAGGGCGCGTATCGCGATATCTGGCACCAACCAAGCTTCGCCAACGATAACTGTCGAATTACAACCCACGTTATGATAATAATGCATTCGTAATGCGTCTGCGGGTAATGATGAAATATCTATGCACATAATCAGCCGAGAGGCACGTGAGCGACACACGGTGCACCCGTGCCCGTGCTCGTGTGTGTGTGTGTTGGTGAGGATCCATGAAAAATTGGCACCCCACCGGTTGGGGGGGTCTGGTGACGCCTGGAGCTTTATCGCACGCTTCGCATTGTGGCTCAGCGATGAACGTTTCTTCGATTGTCGGAACGTTATCGGTACGCGCTGACGAGGCTGTCACACAGGCGACGTGCTCATTATCATGAGGACCGGCTGGGGACACCCGGGGCGGTGCTCTCCCCGGTTATATCCGTACATCACCCGAGCGCCTTCGTGCAAGTTATTACGTGCCATTACACACGTTCGGTGCGCCGCCAGATGTCGCCGCCGTTACGGATAACGGCTCTGGTCGTCACAAGGATCGCCCATTTCTCACCGTGACGTGAAAGCGGATTGCGAGCCCATCAACCGACTAGCTTCTGACCTCCAAACCCTGCCCCCCCCCCCCCGATGGTGATGATGGGTGTAATAAAACCACAGAATAAGTGCACTCCAGTTGGACTTCCACTAGAATCGTTCCATTCACCCCGGAGAGCACCGGCCGGCCAGCTGTCAGGAGCAATCCAGCATTTTGGGCAGCGCACAAAGAGTGTCATCGAGCCGTACCGAGGGCCGGGACGGCCGGCACTGCTCCGCCCTGCGCTACCAGAACGAACGCTGGTGGCGATAATTTTCCGGGGTTTTTGAATTTTGATTGAGATTGTTGGCACCGTTGACAGCGTGTTCTTCTTGGGAGTCGAGGGGTCCACTTCTGCGGGAGAGGGTGTGCTGCCCTGGCCACGGGCCCTTGAATGCAATCGAAATTCGATGAAAATGCAAATACATGCACTCCATCAGCTCCATGCTCGGGGTGCTCGGAAACGGACCCGAAAACGGACGGAAAGGACATTCGACAGCTCTCGTTCTCGCTCTCGGGCTGTCGGGCCGGTTCCTGCCGGTGGCAGGGTTTGCTTTCAAAAGGTGTTCGATTCGTCGTTGCCTGGTCCTTCTTCACACACACACACACACAGCGTTAGTGTCCTGGGGGACCCATAAAGGGTGGTTATAAAACGGTGGCTCGGGTTCTCCAGCACCACGTCTTCGCGGGCGTGATTCAATTTCCGGGCAGAAACATTTCCTGGTCCAGCTTTTTCATCCGTGTTTTCTCTCTCTCTCTCTCTCTCTCCCTGTCTGTCGCTCTGTCTGAGTGTCACTTCGGGCGTTCTACAGCCGAAGATCGATCGACTGCACAAGTGGAGCGAACGTGGAGATCTAGCCACGAACTTGCACCAAAAAATAACCATGGCTCGCGATTCACTCGGGGAACCGATGTCGCGCTGAATCGCGGGTGACAAATGAGTTTTGTCGATTTTCTACAAATTAATAAATAAATCTTGCTCCCACCCAATCGCACCGTGCAGGACGCGACCGGTGGACGAGAAGGAGATCAGAAGTGAAATAGAACCGCTGCCCGGCTCTCGGACCGCGAACAGCGCAACGATCGTCAGGGACGAAGTTTTCCATTTCACGTGTCGTAAACCGTGTCCGCGGGCGACCATTTATCATCTCTCACCCGGTCGCGGTCTTGAGGGATTGCCAGGACGGCAGGGAGGCAGAGTTTGGAGTTTTCTTTTTATGGCCACTCGCTCACCTCGGGTATAGTTCGGCGCCCGGTAACATTCACACATTCGCGTGCCGTGACCGGCTGGTGACACAGTTCGTTCCAATTCTCCGCGTCTCGCCAGTGCCAGTAACGAAAATGGACTTTTTCTCTGGCGCTCATTGGAAAATGGGTTTTCCACTCCTTTTTGGCAGGTGGTGGCTATTTAAAGATTAATTCTGCCGCAGTCTGTCGAAACGAAGGGTCCCGTTTTGATTTATTTTAATGTGTGCTCCAAACGGATAGCCCGGGCTCGGGATGGCATTTCAAAGTTTTACGATTGTGCACTGCGCACCATAAAAGCTATCATCTCTGGTAAACAAACGGTGCCGATGACTCCACTGCTCTCCACGGGTTTGCTTCTTCGGTCTTCGTAGAAAGAAAACAGTTTACGATCGCGAACCCACGGGGATGCAGTTCGTGCTCAGGCGATCGGGCGTGAAATGTTCGTTCTCATTAGTAAAGTGTCCCCACATGCCCAAGCCGGACATTCGCGGCAGGCTTTTCGCGAGTTTCCACACTGCTTCTAATTTATGTTCCCCATGGTGCGCGGAGGAGATGTTGCAATCTGTCACGCACACCTTCGCCGCGCACCGGACGTACTCCGGCGGGAACTATAAAACTCTGAAGCTCGGAAGCTCGAAGCACCGAAAACGCAACGGCCAGCGAAGCGAAGGAAGGAAGTGAAATTTAAATTTTTAATTAAAACATCAGCGAATCGCGCGAGAGAACGGACCACGGCTTTTCTGGAAGTGGACGACCGAAGCTCAAACTGCGATCGTGTTCGATGACGATAAGCCATCGGCCGTGGTGTGTTGTGTCAGCCCGCAAGGCTCCTTGCGTTGCTTATGTTGCCTTTAATTTAAGCTTTTAACAAGTGTTTCGAGGCATCGTATTTGAATCATTCATGAACTGTTGTTGTTAGCAGATGCATTTGCATTAAGGAAAAAGGGATTTCTTAAGAAGCTGGTCAAATATAACATAATAAATGTATTTATGAATTTGTCTTTTTAAGTGTTTTGAAGGAGTTAGCAGTTAAGAATTTCCATCGGATTTTCCACGAAAGGCTCATTACTTTCGCACTAACCCAATAGTGTCGCGCCCGTCGATTGTGGCCATCAAAATAATACCTTTTTTATATTTATTCAAATTAGCACCCCCTTTTGGTTGGGCCGCAACGGCGAACTTCTTCGTGTCACGTGACCAAAACGTCTCCGTAAAGATCGGTCCGCTCCCTTTCGCCGCAGTGTCGCAAACGCAACATTGCGAATCTCGTCGTTCCGCCGACCTAAACCATCAGGCCTCCGGATTCTTCCTTCCTTCTTTGCTCACGGCCCACGGGCGGTTGGTTAGTCCCGGGCTTGTCTACCAGTCGTCGGTCGTTAGTTTTATGCAAATGAACTGTTCCGTGCGTCTGTGAGCATGTAATGTGCCGGGGCGCCCCTTACCCCTTTTTGCGGAAGACACAACCGGCCTGTCGCCGTTCGCCGTCCGGCCCGGGAGCGTCTCGTTCGAAAACGGTTTTCTGTGAAACTTTTCCCCGCCGGGGGACAAGCGGGCGAGAACGAGAAGGACGCGCATCGTGTCCTTAAGCAAAATGCAATGGTTGAATTGAATAAATAATTTTCTCGTTAAGTTGAACTACGCGCACCACACACAACCGTCATGCAATTGCCGCTCGCATCAACCAGCGGTTTGAGTGTTTTAGTGTTGGTCTGGTGCTGAACCGAGCAAAAAAAAAATAAAAACAACTCTAACTGCAGGCAGAAGCGCACTACAAACACATCCTCGCGGCGTTCGTCCTTTCCGCGGCGGGTTACGTAAAATTAAGCGCCCGTGAAATTGTACAGTAACATTGCAAATTCCCACTGTTTGCCATTCCCGAAGTGCGTGGAGCATAAAATAGAGAGAAATAAAATCCGCGAAACAAAGACATTCGCCATTGGCGCTTGCAATGGAGAGGACATTACGAGGATTCATGCACCATTGAGTTTTACGTCGTAAGGCGCAATTGGAAAGTCGGAGCGCGCAGTGGTGAGGATATTTTTGGGCCAAAAACCGTCACGAGCGTAGGACACCCTAGCAAACAGCTCTTGCGTGTTTTCTTCCCAAGAATTATTTTTGTTGAGGCCACCAATGTCGCATTACTTCGAAAGGACAAACAGCACGCAGGGTAACCGCCGCAAACTTCGACATATCTTTCTCGGTGATGGAAAAATAATATTTCCCCAGCCGAATCAGGATCTTTCGACGTAAGTTTCGGCAACGGGGCTCAATTATTCGCCTATTCTTGGAACATTGAGAACGCAAACCTTTTCAAATACTTTTGTTTAATGTACGGAAAATATTGGGAGTTGTTATGAAAAGTAACAGCCCTAGTTGAAGTATATAGATTCGAAAAAAAAGTGGAAGCACAAAGCTTGTAGGTCTTTTAGGCCACACGATTGGATTAAATGGTTTATTGTTATCAGGGATAAATAGCCTCGTTTCGGACGTTTTCGAACATTTGAATAACGGGCAATAATATGGTTCCAGACCTAGGGCCAGACTGTTGGCAACAAACGACGAGAATTAGCTTGTACCTAAACAAACTTTGAAATTTAGTCTTTAAAACCTATGTCACCTTTAGAATATTCCCTACTCTATGTACACTATACACTCTATAACCTAAGCCTGCATTTGTTCCAATTATCGAAAAAGGTTCGTTGTGTTTTGGAATAGCTATCAACAGATTCTTCGTTTCGCCTCTTATCTCGCTATCGACTCTAAACGGTGTCCGCGGCGTTACATGATGCTACGTCAGGCAAATACGGTCGACCGATATGAGTAGTGTTTGTGGCGATATGTTCATTAAATGATCACGAAAAAGCAATGCAGAAACCAAGAATTGTTTCTTCACAAATCCGGTGGCTGATCAAAAACCATCGTAGTTAGTTATGAGTTATTTATTCTTAGTTATTCCGAGTTTTGGTAAATTCTAGAAAGTCGACTTCGTAGTCTCCCACGAACCCAAAATAAATCATCGATTGCCAAAAACTTAGCGCAATAAACCGTAGCTCGCGGTTCCGGGAACCAAGCGTGGTTTCCTTCACTCAACGCGCCAACCTTGAAAATTACGCTCCACTCTACCAGTCACGCAACTAGTAGAGTCACGCAACTCGAACATTCGTTTCGAAGGTGTTCCAGGTGCAATTCTAATTCCGGGTCCTTTGTCGGTTCCCAACACATTATGGCATTTCGCAGAAGAATATGCTTCTAGAAGCGAAGCATTACAGTATCTTTTCTGATTCGTTTCACCAGGCTTTTCGCACGGATTGTGAGAATTGAGTGGGCAATTGATTTAACGTCCAAAATGAAGCATCTTTCAACCGCAACGAAGGCGGACCTCAAAAGAGACCCCATTTTATTACCGTCTTCGGTACACCAGCTGCCAGCACGAGCCGATTTCCAGGGGTTTTTCTCAACATCAAATCTTCGCCATCATTCACGGTGTACCGCGAAGATCCGCCACATCTAGGTGGAAAAGTCACGTGTGCGGCGAAGGTAAATTTATTCCTTGCATGAACTTTTCATTACCACCGCCGCAGCAAGTACCAGCAATCTCCGCCCGCGGCGTTGACGCGTGTGCACTTGCGTGAAGTCGTGAGGCCATTCCGACGCGTTCCGGGAAAGGAGCCGCTCTGGTTTCGCGTGGTCCGACGCAATCTCCTATTCTCGCGCAGCAGCACGGCTGGCGGCCAAGAGGCACGCGGCGGCCACGTAAATATTTGGCAAATGGCGAGTGTTTGTGCCTACCGCCCACCGGCACCTTCTTCGAAGCGCAGCTCCCCGTTGGGCTCGGGCACCGCAGAAAAAAGGCCAAAAGTTCACTCCCCAGTGCCAAACATCCGGCCAGACTCAGGCGCGCAGGGTCTCGCTCGGGCTCCCAAGAAGGTTGTTGAAAAACAAAATAAATAAAACCAAAAACATGGAGATCGGCTCGAGACCTCCCACACGGCGGGCCCCACGTCGGGGGGTCTTGCATTAAAACACGCGCCCGGTCCGACCGCTGTAATAAATATGTCTCACTAGCCCGGCAGGTGGCGCTGGTTGATGGGTTCCGAGGCACGTTGGTCATCACGCACGACTACGCTGCGACCTAAGGCCGCCGATTCGGGGCTGATTGATTTCTGTCCGACGGTGAAGAAGCAGAAGAGCGCCAAGCGACAGCGCCTTCTTGCCACTTGGAGCTGGAGCTGCCCATTTCCGGGAAGGTGAAATACGATGCCCAATTTGATGGGTAATTGGCCCTGGAAGGGTTGCTGGCCGAGCGGGGATGGGTAATTGATTGCATTAATTAACGAAACGCAGCGGCACACGCGGCGCAAATGGGTGATTGACGATCACCCGCTTCCCGGGGAGTGTGTGTTACTTTTTATGCGTGCCCTTTAAAACACATATCATGCGCTCCGGGATGCGCGCCGTCTCGCCTTGTGCGGGCATTAAATATTCATTGCTCCTCGGCATCACGGCTCCGAGGGCAGTGCAATTCGCACCGTGGGTGGAAATGCCAGATAAATAGCTAAACTTTTCAAAACGGCCGACTCCACTCGAAATGGCCTCCACGAATGCCGGGAATTTAGTTTATCATCAAATCCTTGCGCCGACCACAAACTTTGACGCACAAAGGGTAGATAAGAGTCAGCCTCCGAAGAGTCAGCAGAAAAGCATTTCACCGGTTTTAGAGCCCGTAACGAATGCTAAGCCCATGGCCGGATTGCCAGCGCCACGTGACGACGATGCGCCCGCAGGCTTCATTATCACGGGCCTTATACTACAACGGTTGATCGGTCATGAGTCTCGTCACCAAAAAACCATCTTCGATCCCTTTACTCCAATATGTGCATATTCTGCGTCCAGCAGACCTCTAGAACACTAAAAGGACATCCTGTGTGTCATATCATTAGATTCATTTGTTTGTCATTAGTTTAACATTGTCTCTGCTGCGGGCCAAGACCGCTCGTCGTTTGTACTTACCGCATAAAACGAAAAATATTTTATAATTCAAGAAAAATGGTATGATCATATCATATTGACATAGTTAATGGACATATTATGAGATGGAAAATTAAGAGTCATCAGTAATCTTGCTGGTTCAATCTTACTGTTTGTGGTAAGTACTTTGTTAGATTCGAACAAAACGAAAATGAATAATTAGACTCTCTTGGGAGTCCGAGGAGTGTAAAAAAGTATTGTTGCCCAAAAACGCGAATTACTGAATAGTTTCGGTGAATAGTTGTGAGCTCTCCATACTAAATAGTAATTTAAAAAATTACCTCAATGGACATTAAAATCAAAACATTCGTCCTAACAAACCGCTAAAGGAACGCTGCACGACTGAAACGAAGTTACTTAGTCGCAGTAATGTCCCTAGGCTCGGTGACCATCAACCGGCGTAGTAGGTGTTGTTGTCATCTTCTAAGCCTGGGATGGAACCAACGGATTGCGGACGCTTTCCCCGGCATTACACAGGACACAGTGCAAGGACCCGGACCGCCGGCCGTCAGCCATGAAAACAGCGAGACGAAATGTGTTTCGCTTCGTGGTACGCGCGAATCGGCGGGACTAATCATAACTTCAATCTTCGCTAATGAGACCGCCGCTCTTGGATTCCTTTTCCGGAGGGGTTTCTTTTTTTTTTGTTTGACAGGCCGCAGGCCCAGTGTCACTTTGCCGCGTTGGCCACGAAGCCACTTTGGCCGACAGAGTGTGGCCCATAATCTTAAGCTGGCAGATAATTGAACCTCGGCCTCACAGTGGCAAACGCCCGGCCCGATGCATTCGATGCTGGCTGGCTGGCTGGCTGGCTGGCTGGCTGGCTGCCTGAGTGTCGCTATCAACTGGTTCAGGACAAACAAACCCCGCCGGCAGACCCGGAGGAGCTTAGTGTGATTGAGCCGCACAAGTTCGACGTCGGATCGTACCGTTTGGCAACAAACTTCGACGTGCGAAGCGCTGTTTGTGTCGGCTCGAGACCGAATCGGGCAAAAGCTCTCGTACTCTGGCCGCCAGCAGCAGCATGGTTCGGCGGTGGTCGACGGAAGTGTATAGTCTCGTCGCCGGAAACCGCAGAATTCGTGTAAAAGTTGTCTTCGATGGCCACGCGCAAGTTGTGAAAGGTTTGCGGATAAATACGGACAGCTGCCAGCTGCGATCCGTAACCGCAACACCGCATCCATTCGGTCGGCCATCAGCTCGGACAGAGGACTACAAATTGTGTGCTGTCGGTCGAAAGGCCAACAACGCGTCGTCCGACTTCTCGCACCGTAAGTGTCCATTTGCCGATCGCCGATGCCGGCCACGGATTAAGGTGCTGCGTTGATGGCCGTACCGAGCCGGAGCCGGGGCAGTTGCCCAAGATTGATGAGCGACCGGCCCGTTGCATCCTTCGCCGGGTGGCGTTTGCCTTGGGCCTTTGCAGACCGGGCCGTTGTTTGTGCACCGTTTTGGCGCAGCCTGTGCGGACTTTGTGCGGACGACATCAAAGGCGCGACACGGGACACTGGTACCGACACCCGAGTGTCTGTGCGAATGTCTTCTTTCCCCGGCACATCGGAGTGCGCTTTCTCTGCACGTGTCCAAGTCAAGCCACTAGAAAAAAACGCCTGTGTTTTGACAAGCAATTGACATTACACACAAAATAAGGCTCCATCAAGAATTGGACCAGGGCGAAACAGAAAAACAATTATGACACAGCAACCCAACACAGAGGCTCGTAGGCGAATCATCTTCGTGTCAGATGACGTGGCGTGCCATTAAAACTGGTTCGCCCTCGTGTCCGGCCCTGAAATCGATCCCCAAGTGTGCCGTGTGGGCACACAAGACACCGGAGCGGTGCGCCGGAACGCCAGTGCACCGTGTTCATGTTAATGCGTTTCGCTTAGAACCTCTCCCTGGCTGGGTGTCAGTTATTTATCAACAGTGCCGGGGACCGCGGTTCTTCGCGTACTTCATTTCCTAGTCGATCGACATCTACTCCAGCTAGAACCAGGGCGGGTTCCGGCTCTCTCCCGGGTTCGTGGACCGATCGGCTAGACCGCCGATCGCTGGTGGTGGTGTTCTGGTCCAGCTTTGCCAGACTCCGGTGTCGGTTCGCCGCAGACATTCTCGCACAGGGATGCTGCGCTTTGCGGCTGCGGCTGAGGATGCCACCAACGAGACACCCATAAATAATAAAGCAGCAAAAATCGTATGCACCGACCGAGAGAGAGAGAGAGAGAGAGAGAGAGAGACAGAGAGAGTCTATCCGCATGTGTCGGTCGGACTCCGCGCCGTGGCTATAAATATCTCGGGCAGAGGGTCGCCGTGAGGCGTACGAGCAAATTGCCAAAGGGTTCACGTCGACGGGCGAGCCCTCGGAGACTTCTCGGGGAAGTGGAACTTCATTTCCCCGTCTTCCTCGTCCGAAGTCGAAGAGTGCCGCGACGACCTCCGCCACATCTGGCTGCCGGTTTCCATTAAAACCTGCAGCAGCAACGTAACAACAGACACTAATAAAAATAGCACTCAGCCGGCCGAATGGTTTCGGTATGTTTTATGGTTATTGAGAATGCCCTTTGATTCGGTGCTGCCTGCTCGTGTGATTGAGACACTTGCCTCGGCGCGCAGACTGCTCGAACCGACAAACTGGCCGCGGCCAGACCGCGGTGTAAAATTGTTACTCTCCATCATATCGTGTTTTTTTCTGTGTATTCCGCCTCCACGTCGGAACGCCCGCCCCGTCCGGTTGGAGTCAGATTTATCTACTCTCTCCAAAAAAGAGAAACAATCGAAATTTTATTGCGCACCATTACCATCGTCGCCATCGTCGCCATGTCGCGAGGGGTGCTAGAATTTTCCAGGAATGCCACAAGCCACGTAGCCGTGTCGTTCCGAAGCCAGACATGCATGGACCAGCGTGCTGGTAACACCGGTTTTCTCCCCTTTAAGCGGCAACACTTTTAATCCTATCAACCCCGAGGTCTCTGATGCGCTGAGCTCATCGCCATCGCCCAGACGAATCCAGGCATTCGGATGAGGGAAAGTTTATCGAAATAACCTTCGTCGAGGCCGTCGATTTTTTCGAAGTGTCGCAACCATTTGCGGCAGCCGCCGCCACGTTCTCGAGGGTCTGCCAGGGTCGCCCGTCACACGCCGCGCGGTACCTCCAGAACGATCAAGGCTGCGATACTCCAGCGCAAAAGTATCCGATTACTCGCACAACGCAACTCGCGTTTCCCACCAAATGTCAAACCGGCGGGGCGGCTCTGGTCCCGGCCGGCGGTGTTAAATATCTTCATCCAGAATACCGGCGGAGAGAGATCGTAGAGATAATCGTTCCAGAAAATCGAGACCCATTTAGGATCAGCGAGATCTCAGCGGGGAAACCGCTGCTCTGGTGCTCGCGGTGTCAGTCGCGCCCGGTTTACGCAAATCGACTCGCACCGACCTTTGCCGTGAACCGACGACTGACTGTCACGATGATATTGAATTTCACCGCCAACGACACTCCGTACGCCGTGACACACTTCACGTTTCACTGCGACCTCCACGTAAGTTTGGACCACAACAAAAAGAGCAACGCGCCACCAGCGAAACACTAGAAACTTGGGCGACAGTCAGTCAGGGCGGTAAAGTTCGAAGTCGAAACCCTAATTTCCCACCGACACCCCGCGCCAGTTACTTCGAGTCCCGGGCAGTTGGTGAAAAGTTTCCGTTCCTTTTTTTTTGGCAGTTCATTCACGTACCACGCCAGGTCGAGAGGTCCCTTATCGTGGTCGCAGACGTTCGGTGCCACCGGCATGGTCCAAAGGTTTTCCCCGGTTGGTGCAGTCGGCAGCACCTAGAAGGGAAAAGTTTAATGACTCATGCGCTTCGAGCATAAATTATTGGCCGTATTAGATACAGCGAGGCGGGACAGGTACAGCGAATGCTGGTCTCGGCAGGATGGTGGTCGGCAGGATTCGTCCCACCCATTACCGATTCAGGGCGTGTATGGCTGGGGTGTGTTGATGAGTTGCCGGTTCCGGACACACTCCGGGTGGCTGACAGCTGAACTTAGCATTCCTGGCGGGCGCCAAGAAACATTCTTCTCGGTCGTCGTCGTCGTCGGGCTCGATCCTAAGCCGCTTCCGCCCAGCGACATTAACTGCAGGAAACCGAGCAAGCAGTTGAGGATAAGACGGAGAATTGGGATCGACCGGCGTTGACGGTTCCTAACTGGGAGTCTACCCTCGGCGTATTCGACACTTCTTGTCAGCAGGAAGTAGGCGGCGAATAGCAGGCTTTACACTCCGCGTCACTCTTGACGCGTCCACGGGTAGAACAATCAAAGATACCTCTCCTGGATACCGACTCCTACCGACAGCAACTTGAGGCGCTGCTCGGGGGCGTAAAAAAGAATTATTAGCCAAATAGTCTCGGACCTGAAAAACTAGGAACGCGCGCAAGGTACGTGGTCCGCATGCGAATGTCCCGTTTTCACGGCCGCCACATCACCCCAGCATCGTGTCGTAGAGATTGCCATCGACCTCGGGTGGGGTTCCGTCTCTCGAGTGCGGAAGACATCTTCGGTCGATCGATTAATCCGTGTGTATCCATTAGAAGGAGGGGCCCCATGGGTAGCGGCTCAGTGGCTTGTAAAGACACTCTCGGATGGCGTCGGAGTGGTAGTCCAGAAGTCCCGTGGCAGGACTTTGCAAAAAGTCCAACACTTCCGGCCCCCACCGGCGGCTGACAACTCGGCTGCGGCGGCATCGAACGTGACAATATTTCTGAATTTATTATTTCCTCCCGGCCGGTCCCGGTAGTCCCCTCAGTTTTTCTCAATCAACGTCATTCAAACGGCGCCGAAGAGGGTTTCAACGCCCAGCCCGGGATGCTGCTTTCCCTCGCCGACCCCTCCGCGCAGGGAGACAACCCCAGGGAAGGAGCAGGAAGGAAGTCGACTGTCGGAGCGTGGTTCCGATAATAAAATCAAACTGTATTGGAAAAACATTCCCCGCGGTGGCTCGCCTCCTCTCCAGGCACCGTTCGGATCTACGTCTCCCTCCCCCCCCGCCGACCCGGTTCGCCGGCCTGTGGAGAGCGGTTGGCCCAGATTTTCGCAATTTCTTCGTTCTTGTTCTGGACCATCTTGTTGAGCCCACCTCGGCTCGAGTTTCCACCACCATTTGGTTCAATTTTGCGGTTTTTGTGGACCAAGAAAGTGTGAGAGAGCAAGCGAGAGAGAGTGAAGAAAGAGACTGAATGAAAGAGAGCAAAAGATTTATGTTTTTTCGTGTTCGGGTCCTGCTCTGGCGGGGCCTTTCAATGGCGGATCGGCGTACCACGCAGAAAAGTTGGCAGCAAAGTTCCCTGGCTTTTCTTCCTGTCATTCTCTCTCACTCTCTCGCTCTCTCTTTCTTCGCCATTGAATTGATCCCTTGGACCGTCGGCCGCCCCTTTTGCATCTCGATCCGACTCTGACAGCCGTGGTTGAGGCCGTGTAGAGCCCGTCAAATGGTTGGCAAGTACACTTCGGTCTAATCTTGATGCCTTGAGCCGTTAGGCGGCGGCCACCGTAAGAGTCGGTCCGCGCCGCCCGGGTCCGCGGCTCGTTGACGGAAAAGCGAAAAAGTTTTACCATTCGCCCGCAAACGAGTGAATTAACCAATTCAGATCAACGGATTTCACTTGCCGAGTTGCCTTGCCTTTACGCTGGCTGCCCGGGCGGGGTTACTCCTGCGAGATGGCCGAAGGACGATGGCAGCCAGCGGCAGGCTCGCGGGAACCGTTGGCTTCTTGCGCGGTCCGTTCGGTCCCGGAGCGTACTGTGAGTTACTTTGACGCGTAAAATCGGACAAAAGTAGACGCCAGGAACGTGCTCTTGCGGATCGGTACATTTGCATAGCGAACCGAGCACTTCCGGTCGCTTTAATCTTCGGGTTGTAAAGGAGTTTGGGCCACAGAACTGAATTGGAACTCGTCCTTTAATATCAAATTATGATACGTTTGTAAGTCTTGCGTTTTGCTCTATGGTGCTGTAACCTATTATTATGACTCAGTTTGTTGACTGTTAGATCAACCTCGACTTTGTACAGAAAGTTGAACATTTGAATATCTCAGTTTTCATGTTAAATACTGCTTCATTTATTCTTTGCATTTGCATATTACCCTTATTTAATTCCGTTTTTAAAACCATCGCATGAACATATTGTTTTAACCGTGCGTAATAAGTTGCAAAATTTAAATCCTCTGCCACGTGTATTCTATTCAAACTAAAAGCCTACTCAATAGAGGCGGAATGCAACTTTAACATTATATAAACCCACCGCAACGGTTACATTTGCCCAGTCGGATTCTCGCCCCACCCCAAATCACTTTTGTCCGCGCCAGCATAACGACACCGCCCAGCATGCACACCCCGCCGGGGTCGCGGTTGGCAATACCAGGCCGTGGCCGGGCAATGATATAAACGAAGAAAGTAGCAAACAATATTTCGCTGATGAGGATAAAACGGTTAAATTAGTTCGTTGTTCCGTCGTCCGTGGCCAGTCCCGGGGCCGCACAACTCTCGCGGAGCCGCGAGAAAGTTTGTGGCCGTTGTTGTGCTGTGCCGCGTGATGGGGAAGTTATGCTGCTGCGGTGTCCGTTCTGCGAACATTGCCTGTTTTTTCCCGATTGCCGCCATTCCGGTCCGAGCAACTTGGCGGACCCGGGGCAGCGGCTCGTCCGATCGTTACAAACCGCGCAGCCAAAGAATGTGCTGTAAATCTAATTGTCCTGATAATCGTTAATTGATCCCCTGAGAGATTACGCAGCGTCACAGAGCACCGGGCAGCACAGGCATCGGAGAACTCGTGCTTTCGGCTGCGACTTCTGGTGTTTATTAATACCGAAGCGAACCGTGCCCGTGGGCGACGGGACGTACGCAGAACACGGAAAACAGCATCGCGTGAGCATCGATGCGAACCGCGCCTCGGAAGATGCTCGACGCGCGTGTCCACGGGCATTGAACGGGGAAACTTTCGTCCCTTTGGCGTCGTTTGCAAATATAGTGTAGACTCGGCCGGCCAGTGAGCCGAAGGCGCGAACGACAAGCTACAACGGCGACAACACACGCGAAATGAAGACGGCGTCGCCGGGGTTGCTGCTGAATGAAGAAATATTTTATTGCTTAGCAGATAATTACAAACATGCATCGGTGGCGGATTCCATAATGCCAAAAGATCAACAGCTCCCTTGCCGGGTGGGTTGGTTCGCTCGTTACTGGGATAACTTTCGGTTGGAATAACGTCTGCGTACATTGCTTGAAATTCCGATGCCGCCGGTGCTCCGTGGCGAATTTCACTGAAATGCTGGTGACTTTATTGCCGAACTTGTGCCAAACTGTACGGAACTTGTAGCGAACATTTAATCCCGCTTCTGGGCGCTAGACTCATGCACTTTGTACCAACACATCGTTCAATAGGGAATTTTAATTATTTTAACAAATAACGTGGCTATAATGTTTAGCAGTTTTTGGTACATGAAATATACAGTAAAATAATGTTAAAAATTTTTACTGATGTCAACATATGATAATAATAATGTTTATCGTTTTGCTAGGCTTTTGCGGATTAGACTAGATAACAGTTCATTTGTCGGATTTAAATAAATTATGGGAAGTTGAGAAAGAATAATTGGGAAGGCTGATGGGATTTGATTGGTAGGTTTGATTGGTTCATGGGAAAAATGATTAATTATCACAGTAAACAGTTGTGTATAGAATTAGCATGAACAATATACAAACAAACAAAAGTTTAACAACAATCCAATCAATTCAGTTTATTTCAAAATTTTAGCTTCGAACTTCTGAATCAATTTACATACTTCCCAAATTTACTCGTCTATGTTGCACCTAGCATTTATTGGTTTTCTAACAAAGTATTTATCTCACGACGAATGAGATTTTCTCCAAACGACAAGCTAGAAATCATGTTTAGCCAAGATTATCCACATTTGAGGAACACTTAACATGGCTTTGGACATAATTTGATGGTGCACGTTTACAACCAAGATTTCCTTTCAAGTTCATGGGCACGAGCCTTTATTTCTGGTTTATCAGTACGTCGGCAGTGGTTCTCGAAGAACAAAACCGTCTGTTCCGGAAGAGTCGGCCATTCTGGTGTCCGCCCGGGGGCACCCACAGGATCTTTTATTAGAAACTCAACAAGCCGTCCGTTAAGGTGCCCCGTTAAAGTTTGGCGACTATTTGCAAATGTCCCTCGGGCTCGGTCCCACTTCAGGAGCTGGTATTTATTTATTGTTTGAATTACGGGCTCTTCACTCCTGTAAGAAGGGCCGTCAGCGCGGCACAGTACGGCCGCTGGTCCTTAAAAAGCGCCAACACGAGATAAATAAACTCATTATCGAGGTGCTTTCGGCGAAAATTTATGGTCCCCTAAATGGGAGAGACACTTGGGCCGGGCCTACCGAAGTCGAGGTGGGCACGCAGTCTAAAGTTACTTCCCAGTTCCGGGTGCCACTTGCTTTGGGTGCAAAAGCGAAGTCCTCCGCAGGATACGGGACCGGATAGAACGGAACAAAGCGCCACCATCATTAACCCTTGAATTATCATCACTTTGTCCCAGGAGCCGCTCTCGAGAGCGGAGAGCTCCTTGGGTCTTTAACTGTGCGTTTCGTGGGTTGCCCCGAGCCCGCGTAAGGTGCGCCTTGTGGGGAAACTCCTTGTGCGGGTTTGAGTGATTGTCTCGATGGCGAATGTGGTTCATTTTCCACTCATTTTCCTGCTAACGATCGTCATCATCCCGTGCCGCAGACAACATAAACTCTCAGCCATCACCCACATTGCGGTCAGGGTGGTGGGCGGGCCGCACCCATCGAGAGGCCCTCAGCGCCACGCTGCCTAGAACGTCTTATGGTTTTTATGGCTCACTTTGGTCGCCCCCGCCCCGAACGGGACGTTTCTTCCGCTTGCAGCCGTTGCTCGTCGCGAAATGCCAGCACACAACACAAGAGACTCATTAGAAATTATAACAATATTCTGCCGCACATCACGGGGGGCCGTGGAAGATCGCGGGAACACCCAAGTCAGCCTGTGTTTCGGTTTCGGTTACACTTTGCGTCAAAACGATGTCACTCGCGGCGGGGACGGAGCGCGTGCTTTCTGCAATTCGTGGCGTGACGCGACGTAAAACGCTCGATTGCATAACGCTCGATGCGGTGCCCATCGTCGTGACAGGCCGTCCCACGCAGAATAAGATCATCATTACAACATTATATTCATAATGGCACTGCGGCCGGGTTTGCCTGCCAACGGACGGCTCGGTTGAGCGGTTTCTGAGACTCGCTTCGGGTTCGATTCCACTTCCGGTTGATGACAGTCAATGAGGCAAATCAAGTGTACTCGTGGTTTTGCGCCGCGCCGCCCATCACTCCACGCCATCAGAGGGTAAAATCAGAGCGCGTACGCCGAGGCTGGAAAGTCGGGGAAATGGGTCCCGGGACAACCGGGCCCCGGGCCACCGTAAGCCTCTCAGCAACCAGCTCACTGGGCGCCTAATGGAGCGTGAAAAAAGAAGCATTTCAAAGCGCCCTCCACAAGGGGCCGAGGACTCTTGGCTCAAGACCCTCGCAGCAGAATATCGCCCGGCATCTGCATAATCTCAATCAAATAAATCTACCTTCTCTCGAATGTCGTCTGGCAATGTGTGGATTTTGTACAGCTTTTTTTGCTGCCTTCGATGCCGTGATTTTTGCTGGCCGCGTTGGTTTTCGTTTTTTTTCTCTCTTTCAACTGGAATGATTTACTCAGCCAACTCCTACATTATGGCTGTGGATTTAACGGTTGGTTAGGCGTGTTTCGGCTGTGCGCGCGCGCTGCCGTGTGTGTGTGTTTGCGGCGATCCTTCGCCTCTAAACCGGGGGCCACATTTTCTCAGCAAACGGCTCGGGGTGGCATCGCCTCCCTGCGGCGATGCGGTGATCGTAATATCATAGCAGCATAGTGGGGGGGCCATCGTGGGCCGTGCGGGGCCAGTCCTGCGATCCTTCTGGGGGCGCACATTATTGGAGGCTTCGAATTCCATCAGCTGGAGGGGCAAAAAAGGCAGAGCAACCAAAAACACTGCACGCAACATATTTTGGCTTCTTTGTTTTGAACATATTTTTAACAATCCATACGTTTGTTTTTATTTACGGTTTTATTTTCATTTTCACTTAAGACGTTAAGGACATATCTGCGTATTTTCTGAGTTTCGTTATTTAATTTTAAAATCGATCTGTCAGATATTTTGAAGATTTGACTATGTTGATCTCGGTATTGTGTTATGTTTGTATGGTACGTTTAGAATAGTTAATCGAAAATGAATGTACCAATATTTGAGCCGAAAACGGTTGTTAAACTCATAAAGAAGCAAATTGTAAAATGGAAAAACTAAACTAAACTACACATAATAGGAAAGAAATGAACAGAAAAAATTTAATAGGTAGTAACATAAGGAAATCCAGTTAGTTAAAATTTTAATGAATTTTTTTATTAAATCTAAGACATAAACTTGATAATGTGTTACTAACTTTAGCTTAGAATAACTTTGCACATATAAGCTTATACAAATTACTCTGTGTGCTAAAGTGTCTTTGTGGTATTGTGCGAAGAAGCTACTTATTGAGACTTGAAAAGAACGACCGACTGTTTAAATATTCGATTGTTGGCTAGTTTTTGCAATAAAATGGTCTTTCTTTTCAAGAGTCTCGTAACTCTTTTTAACTTATCTTTAGTACTTCTATTGTTGGCGCGAGGAAAACATTCCATTGACGGTTGGTTTTAGCAGAAAAACGCTTGAAAGAAAGATTTTAGACGCCTTTACATGAACCGTACACATTTGACAAGATTATGTGAAGCCGTTTGCCGCTACATTAGAGTTTGCAGACCCTTCTGGTCCCCGGTGGAGCAACGATGTAAAATAAGGACGCTTCGTCTAAGTGACACTCCAGTCGCAATGCTTTCACATTTAATTGGGGTCCACATTCATTTAAAACACACATTCTTGGGAAGTGTATGCCGAAAGGCTGTATGTTCATTGCACGGTGATGCGAGACCAACCTTTGTAAAAATCTGTCGGAATGTTCACATTAGCATATGTGCGTATCACCTTCCATAGCCTTCACGAGGAGAAGGGAAACATGCTGATAGCTCGTTCTTCACCTCAACATTTGATGGCCGTTCCGGTGCTATGCCGCTCCATGAATGGCAATGTTCGTACATTTTATTACTTCCACCAAGCGTTGTTCTATCGTGCCACCATCAAAGCCCATCAACGCAACATCACCGCCACAAGGCCGGCTCCCGGGACACCATTTAGAGGCACGCGGAAAGCCGCGCCATCGAAGCGCCAGAATCAAATTTCCGTGTTTATGAGCTACGCGTGGAAATTGATGGTCCGCTCATCGGGCTTTCGGTTCCGGACCCGGACCCGGAAAAGCCGGAACCGGCCCCACGTTATTGCTTCGTCTCGTCCGTTTTCCAGCGCAAACCCCCCCGTTGGCCCGGAGCGAAAGATTGATGAGCGACGATTTTTCATCATTTTCATTTGCTGAAAAATCCGAATCGGCTCCCCAAAGCCCATCAATATGCCCTTTTCGCAGGCAAAGAAGATCTTTGGTCGGTTTTCGGTCGATTGTGTCGCTCCATCTTGGGGTTCTTTACGACATTCGATCCCTGCGCCCAGCTTGCGGGCGCATCCCGCAAGGCCGCCGCCAATAAAAAAGGGATTTCAAGGCGACGGATCCGTTGGCTAGGTGGTGCCGGGCGAGAGAAGCGATACTTTATTATTGGCCGAAATTTTATCGGGCCCCATTTTTGGCCGGGCCCCGATTCGAACCGCATGATAATTTATGGTGCCACAGCACGTTACGCACATCCTTTGCTTTGCGCTGCGCTGCCGGGCCGGGCAATAATAGAAACAACAATTTTTCGCGGTACAGGACGGTATGGCGTGGCTTGTGAAGAGTGGTACTCCGGAGACGGCGAAATAATGATGTTTCGGAAAATGTGGTTTGCTTTTTTCCAACTCATAACTTGGGTGCCGCCTGGACGAGAGCGCCGAAAGTATTTCTACGAGAGTCGACTTCTACTTCTCGTTTGGCGCACTGAGCAGTGGCCCGGGAGCCGTTGCAAAACGGTAGTGGTTGCATAAAATTGCGCACAAATAGGTATTAGAACGTGTAAAGGTCATGCTTCTGTGAAGGCCACGAAACATTGAAGGCCAAAATATGCTAATTCGTTTCATCGGAAACTCATTTTGTAGGATCTTTTTTGAAGGCTCATTAGAAGCGCTCCGGCATTTTGCTTCGAAACGGTTTCAAGGTGCACAGCAGGTCTCAATGGTGCCCGCTCCATTACGTTAAAGTCTTAGCAGAAGAACATGATTTTTCGTTTCAAAATCTATTTTATTTATAAAAGGATTTTTTTATAAAATGGTTTTACAAGTGAATGACATAATGTACAGTGAACTGATACATTATATAAAGAATTATTTTAATAAAACTCTTGTAATTTAAACGCTTTTTGGAGCTCAATATTATCCACAGAGCAATTCGGCAATTTAGCTTAAGCAAGTTAGCAACATAATGACATTCCATGAATGCTGTCGGATGGCAACAAATCGGTCGACATTTAATAAATAAGACAGGACATAAGATACGAAATGAAGATCGCTAATCATTAGCTGAATATAATTGAGGACTTTATTGAGGAACTCAATAATTCAATACAATATCCTTGGTGCTTTAAACGACTAGAAGCAACCTTTTGAAGATGTTGAAGTGGCAAATTCTGAGTTCTGAATTAAATAGCACCGCACATCTTGTCTTGTCATTGTGAAATCTTTGTTTTGTCATTTTTTGTTTTATTAGAATGAAACAATTATCTTTGAAACTCGATTAGACTTGATAATTCACGAACGAAACATGGCAAAGCTTGTGATGTGAGACTATCATAATGACGCTTCTTGGCCCGGACAATCTTCAAACTCCCCACTGATCCTTCAGGCGCAAATTCTACAAAACCAAACAAGGCCAATGGGACGCAGTTTTGGACAAATAGCATTACTTCCAACTCAAGTGCTGCTCTCCGGCCAACAATCTCGGCACAAAACTTTGCCAATTGTTCAGCTGCTTTATTCGCACGATTTTATTTGAACCTATTTCGGGATGGAACCAATTTTCTCTCGCGCGCGCTGCTCGCGCTTTGCAACGGAAATGCCAATAAATTGCGCTACAAAATCGCGCCCCGCTGACAACGCCCGGGAGGATTACGCCATTCCGGCTGCAAATCAGATGTGTAAAAATGGTGGCGAATTTCTCAACTTTCCCGCCGCCGCCGTTCCGTTGTGTATCCGTTCGGTACACGACGGTGCGTTAGTGTGTCAACCGGATGGGCCAGGTGTGGTGTGTGGTCCGCGCCTTCATTTCGCCCTCCTTGGCCAACTCTCGGGAGAAACATTGCGAGACTTCGACGACGACGACGATGATGGTGGGCAGATGAAAAATGCTTATCGCAAGAACCGTTCCACTAATGGTGCACAATCAACAAATTCGGGCGAATAACAGAGACATCTGGGCCAAAGTTTGCCTTGCGGCCCCACACCCGCCCACAGTGGGTAGGACCGTCGGCCCCGCAGGACTAAAACCAAAACTTTTCCGTCGTCCGTCCGAAACCGCAGCGCCCGAAGAAGCCGAACGCTGCTGCACCTTTGTTGGTGGCGTTTGGAAAACTTTTTTCCACTCCACACCGGAACTCCCTGTCTGCCCCAAGAGAACCGACCCCAACCGCGAAGGGACCACAAACAAAAACAGCGCAAAGTTGTGGAGTTTCTCGAGGGCCCGCAAAAAAGCGCTGCAGACGCGAAACAATATTCTCGCACCTCTCGCGGTCCGTCCGGCGGCCCGAAGTCTACACCTGTGCGCGGAGTGCATCGCGCAACATTTCGCCGAGATGGCCGAGGGGCCTAGGGCAAGTCCCACCGCGCCGCAACGCATCCGATTGCGACCAACGGGCGGCCCATCAACGGTTACAGCACTCCATCAACATTATGGCTTGATCCGGGACCCGAGAAGTCGTGTGGACTTGGGGCGCCCGTTCATTTGCTCCAAAATAGCGTGCACCCTCGGGGAATCAAACTTTTTCCGGAGCTCGGCCCAGACACTTTATGAACCTGCTTATACAGTTAATAGGATAAGGAGCTTCAGCTGGCTCCGGCCGGCTCTGGCGGTTTAAAGTAAATGGAAACACCGCTGGCCCCGGCGCCGTGCGCCAGACCCGAGGCGATGGTCTGTTTTCCGGAAGAGTTTCTTGTGATTTTGCGAAATTAAATTAAAATCCTCTTCCGCCGTCAACGTCGCCCTGGCACCGAGGCCCAAGAGCTCCGGCGGCTCGTTTGGCTGTTTAATAAGCACCAAAGATGATGAAAGCCACGGAATGGGATGGCTGATGGTAATTTAATCAAATTAAGACACTTTTCTCGGCCGGCCGAGCGCGCTTGCCGCGGAGCCATTGAGCCGATCGGCGAAGAACTTGGGCGCCATTTTTCTTTCGCGCCAAGCCGGAGCTGTTCCCGACGGAACAACAAAAAAATCCCTTACGCGGCACATTAATTCTATCGCCAGAGCGGAGGAGAATCCCTTTTTCTGGAAGTCACCCCAAAATGATGCACCATTTTTATGCTACTTTTCTCTCGTTCACTTTGCAGGACCACCGGGCCCACCAGGACCACCGGGCAAGAGAGGGAAGCGCGGCAAGAAGGGAGACCCGGGCGATCCGGGCGTGGAGGTAAGTAGTTTAATGGTGGCATATGTTTTCCGTCTACTGCTCAGCGCCCGCCCGGGGTTCGGGTCCGGAGCATTTGCAGACACCTCGGCGCGCACAGAAGATCGTCTCCGGTATTCATCAAGATCAAAAACCCACTTTTCAAACTCCAGACCTCCCCAGAAAGGGAGGGAGCGAGTGGGAAAGGGCCAGAGTGTCTGGCCGGAGAGACGGACGCTTGAGTGACGGGCGAAGGAATCATCGCGGCGCATCAACCTCACAGAGGAGATTCTGAAGAACAATTTGTCTTTGGCGATACACACAGCGCACGCTCCTCGGCGGCTCTCTCTCGCTCTCTCTCTCTCAGGTTTTGGCTTCTGCATCGGACGTCACACGGGAGGTGGGACGTGGCCTGGCAACCGCCACATAATTAATTATACTAAATTACATGGCCATTTGTTATATTAACCCCCGGCCAGCCGGCCGGGGCGCTGAAAAAGCGACGGTCCGACGATTGGAGTGGAAACTTACCGATTCCAAACTTCCAAAAAACAAATGACTCGGATTGAATGTCACAAAACTCCACCGGGTGGAGGTTTTCGTGGCCGTGGGCCACGATGAAAAATTCCGGCGGGCGAAGAAACAATCCGATGGAGAAAGCATAGCGTAGCACACATAATGCGGGAATGCGCCCGTTTTTGGGCCCGTTCGTTTGCATGGCATTATGTTTTCCTATGTTTCGGGCGAACAGCCGAGACCCAACAAATCGCGGTCGAACCGTTTGGACGATTATAGTTTTGACGATTCGAATGGCTACGGCTACATCGAAGCGCTCAAAGGCCAGCTATCGAAAGTAATGTGACGATGTAAAAAAGCCATCGATTATGACCGAAAGCTCTCAGAGAGAGTGTTAATTTTGAAACTCCCATAGAGAACCTCTTCGCGGTCTGTACAACATTAACGAAGTAAAGTGAAAATGTATATCTTTGTGTCTAAATGTCTGAATTTCTTTTTATGATGCAAATTTTTCTTAGTTCTTAGTTCTGACATCCGAAGAATATTAAGGTATAAGTTCAACAAACTAAACTGCGTGGGCATTAGAGTACGAAAAACCGGTTGGAAAGGATCCGGTAGGAGAAAACCTAGCCGATGCTGTTGAGGGATGTCTAGAGAGTGTCTTTTCGTGTCGCCTTTTCGTTGTAAACTCCAGCCAGTGAAGTGATTAATCATTGGATCACGAATCAGTTGAGCGAACAGTTTTTAAGAACAAAAAGACCAATGCAAGATTCGACATTGAAGATTTCATAGAACAAAATTTCCATTCAATTCTGAGTAAAACCGTGCTCTAGCTTGTTTCGATGTGGACACGACGATGCCTTTAAAATATCATATCATTTGCATATTATCCGACAGTCTTAAAGTGTAAATTATCAATAATTAAATTCTTTCATAGAAGAAAAATAATTCAAAGCAAGTAACATAAATTTATCTGAAGAAAGGCTAAAAGAAGTTGAAGGTTTCCCATTACATATAAGCATAACTAATCAATTGTTTCAATTGGCATTTGATTGTACCGTTGCTTTGCTAGTAAAATGAGTTCCGCGTCGTCTGACGCTTCCTGATACCTTTTCGATAATCGATCCCGAAAATAATCTCAAACTCAGTATCGTTTACCATCTCTGACCAACAGTAAGCCCTAAATTTAGTTCCAAAGCTTGCCTTGGGCTAGAAAATACAAACTAAAGAACGCCATTTAAACTTTCACTTAAACCTAACCTTTTGAAAACTTTAAATCACACTTCTTGGGCCGTTCCCTCAGTGAACGATAATTTCTCGTGCCGGCAACTGATACTTCCTTCTCACAGCAAAAGTTCCAAGATTAAATATGAATCTGATATTTGTTCGACGGACCAGGAAGTCCTCGTCCTGCACTAATCTCAATGTAGAAGTTGCCAGGACCTTCCGACAGCCGTCGTGTAACAGATATTAAATAATGGAAAATAGTACAAACAAAACGGCCCAGCCCCGCAAAGCCTCCCAACCACCGCCCGATCGGGGTCCGTTTTCACCTGGCGCTCAAATGGCCAGAGCGTGTTCCGAGAAGCAAACAAAACTTTCGTAATTCTATCATCTGTTTAGCAAGTTGAAAACTTCTTGCCGCATATTCTCCGGACGTATGCAGCGACGTTCCACTGCAAAGTCTTCAAGACCCCGGAGGCGCTATCGCTAGTTGCAAAACAACCGAAGACTGACATCTCCTGATGGGGTTCTCGATGCGGGTACGCGGCACGGCGGAGCCTTTATTATGCACCCCGTAGAAAAACTCATCAAATCCCGTGCTGCTGCCGCGCACCGGCCGGCCGGCTGGCTGGCCGGGCCGTGCCTTGGTGCACCGGTTGAATGTTTTCGAGAGCTATTTTACGTACTAGCCACGAGCCATCTACTGCCATCGTCGTCTTTCAGCAGCTCGGATTCGGTACGGCGACGGCGTTCCGATGGCCACCAGGGCCGGCACACCAGCATGCACATCGATGCATCCTCCTTTGCTAGTATCTCTGGCGTTCTGGGCAAGGCCGGTGTTTTCCCACCGCATCTTGCAATCGTGGCCCAGAGGCAACATCTTTGTGGAGTCGGTGAAGCTGACGTCCAGACCGCAGCGTCGGGTGGCGCACGGCCGGAAGCGGATGTTGAAACTTTTATTAGCCATCTCAACCGTAACCTGATCCGTGGCCGGCTGCGGGACCGGTGCTGCCATCAAGGACCTGCCGGTGGCCGACAGAGCCACGCCGTTCTCGAGAAGATTACTCATGTGGCCGTTTGTGGGCCACCGTCATGCATGCCCCGTCGATGAGAGTAGACGTTCGCCGATTGCACTCAGACCCGAGCGGTCCCGGTGAGACAACGGAGCCACCGAAGGAATCCGTACCATGTGCGGCCATATCCGTCGCGTTGCGATAGCGAACGTTACTTCCACATCGGGAACACGAGCAGCCAGTCAGAGATCATAAAGCTGAAAAGCTTTTCTGCGAAGCCCGACGCCTAGAGCCCGAACGACCCGGTTTGTGGTCTACAGGAGCAGGAGCGAACCTCCGAGGGGCTGTGCAATAAAAATGATAACATTTCGTTGTGGCCTTGGTGGGAGTGCTGAGAGCACCGGAATCAGCAACAGTTCAGTCAACAATCCCGTGCATCGCCCGGAATAAGCAATTCCAAACGCGCCCACGTTCCACGAGATATTCCAAAAAGCTCCACAGACCATAATCCGATCCGGCTGCCGGATCGAGGTCACTGAGTCCAGTAGCCTCTCGCCGGTATGATTCAAATGAAAACGGGATCTACGTGATGAAATGGTGTGCATGTTTAATTGAATCGGCATGCATCATAAATTGCCGGACGCATTCGGTAACTGCGAGTTTGGGTGTTTTGGCCGAAATTGCCCCGGGGCCGCCCGGGGGTAATTAAACGATACTGGAAGTGCCACGAGTAGCATGATTAAGTAAGAATTGAATCACAAATCGCTAACCAAACGACCGATTGAAGCCCTCGAACAAGGATCGGGCACTCATCCGGAAATAAGATTACACTCTCGGTCTCCCGTAAATGCTTCAACGTAGGTCAGAAAATCAGCTCTTAGAGCTCTGTAAGTACCGCACTTGCGCTAGCCATGCTGGATCAGAAGGTGCCAGAATGGTGGCTACCAAGGAGACCATCGCAGTACACTGCTTCTCGTGGACCTGCTATTTGCTAATGCACCGGAGTGTGTGTGTTTGCACAAAGAGTGAATCTCTCGAAGCTCATAAAAATAGAACGAATGAGTTTCGTTCGCACACTACGCCTAGCAGTAATGCTGATTGCGTAAGTAAATGCCGGAGTTCAGCACGTTGATTCACTTGTTTATGTGAGAAACGCCGCCCAACGGAGCCGCAGCCCGTTAACTGATGGGAATAAACATTGAGCCGAGTCTACGTTGGCACCGTTTTCCAGGAGCCGGCAGAGAACCGAACGAAACTGGGCAAAAGGCTTAAAAGGATTTAAGGCGCAATTTATGGACACATCTGCACGGGTGTCTCTCTTTAAAGCGACCAGAACACGGGCATTCCTCTTTACTACTGATGATAGGGTGATGGAATAGATTAAACGAAGCGTAAGAATTCCTTCCTTCATTACAACTTGTTTAGGGCTTGTTTATTGGTTTACTGCGGCTCCTTTCGAAAGTGCTGCTCGATGGTGGGCGAAGTGATTTGGTTTGAAGAATTTTACTGCCCCAATCTAATCTGCCCCCCCCAGTGTCAAACCTGTCCCATGTCCAGACGTCGCTGCGTCAATAATAGGCCAATCAAGATTTACGAACTTTTCAATTTCACTTCTCACCTGAGCCGGCGCTAATAAGCCAAAAGCCCATTTACGGCTTCGGTAAGGTTTAAGGAATGCATTAATCAATTTTTTCTTCTCTTCCAATTGCAGGGTCCTACCGGTCCTCCTGGTAAAAACGGCCTGCCTGTAAGTAAAAAAAAAACACTCTGCCGCTTTGGGGGCCATAAATAAGACCCCGCGTACCAGGTGGGAGTGCATCAAAATATTTCATTATCGCACCTCGCGCAGAGTAATGCATACCTCATTAAACGAGAAGGACTCTCGACTGCGGAATGCATGCTGTGCGAATTCCAATCATGGTGCATGGAAAAACGATGGGAGCCATATCTCATCGTAATGGACCCGTGGAGCCGCGCGGAAGAAAATATGTTGATGCACACTGCGCACTAACACAAGTATTATGTTTTCGACCGATACAAATCAGAGAAATTCTCGATTGTTTGGTAAAAGTTCTGTCAGTAGTCTCAGTATTCTCATAAATATTTCTTTCCAACGCATTTTGCCTGTTTCTGCACGCCACTGTCCCCGTTTCATTGAACTACAACATCAACATCCATCACGCCTGCGATCACGAACACTCAACAGGGCATCAGAGGACCGAAAGGCGACCGTGGGCTAATGGTAAGAAAGTTGACAATTGGTGTTTTGTAACAAACGCAAACTTACATACAGTGTCATGTTCAACGAAACATAAGAGCATAGTATTACATGATACATTAAACACATAGAATGGTCTAACAGCAACCTGCTTCAATCTCATCGCTTCTCGTAGAAAACTTGCTTTTCGAAACAAATCACCTCTCTAATTTCTTTAAACATTGCCTCGCATTGTATTTCCTAATCCTAAATAAAATTTGTTTTTCGTAAACATTGTTTATTTATAAGTTATTTCTTAAACATTATCAAGAAAGAACCTTTAAACGGTTACTGTTACAACTAAAGCGTTAAAATTTAAATTGGCTTCCAGTTTACTAAATGCTATGTGAGCTTCCTTTCGAGTGTAACACACATTCTGGAACAACCGTTACTCACGCCTTCTCAAGCGTTTGCTATTCCTGCGACCCCATTGCGATGCGCTTTATGTTGATGATGCTTAGCGTTGCTCACCACGCAGAACGTGCACCGGTCCGGTACACGTGGCCTGTGCGCCTCGGGAGTGGCCCACATCGAAGGAGTATTTTTGTTTCCCAAAACACACACACTGTGTACCAGTGATCCCAGGTCCCAGCATATTCACACGGCACTGTTGTTTACCACCATCGGCGCGCGTTCCACGGGATTCGTTTTTTTTCCCCGCCGTGGCCGATGGTTTATTTATTGTTATGGTGAATGATTTCAAAACAATCACTCCATCAATCGACCGATCGATCGAGAGTTCGATCCGAGCCGGCGACCCCCCTGTTCGTTGGCGGCGGAGGTCCCATTTCCCGAACCATCGATGCCACCGGCGGGCGGGTTAGCCAGATCTTCGTCCCAGCCTGCCCCAAAAACAACAAATCTTCACGGGATACTACTCACGGCCCGACTCAAACGAGCCGCTACGTAGGGTTGAGGTCCACAGAAGTTCCCGGCCAGCCTCCCGACGCACTATCGATGAGCGCATCTTCCGTGGAGCATAAATAAACATGGAATAATTGTGGTTATGTACGGTGCGGTGTGGCCGGCAGGTTGGTCGGGCAATTTATTACATGCCGACGAAATCGGAGCCACACTGTGGGGCCGCTCGCGGCCGGCTGACGAAGAGATTGCACAAACCCGATAACTGCACACACCGGGAAATTACAAACCTCTGCAGTCGTAAATTATCGCGCCACCGATGGAAGGACACCTTTCGGTCGCTGCCTAAGCCCGCGGCGTCGGTTTTGGCTCCGATCGAACACCGCTGTTGGCCGACGCGCCAGGTGAGATCGTGATATTATTTTTGCACCGCGAAGCTAAATGCCTTCTGCCTGGATGAGGGCCGTGACTTCGTGATGGGCGGCTCGGACAAACCGCAAACACTTCAACCTAGTGCGGGCTGGCCAAGTCAATCGAATCGGGCAATCAGTCGCAATTTCAATCACTAACGTGTGCACGAAAAATAACACAGCCCTAGCTCTGGCTCCGACGGAACTGCGTGCCTGGCTGCGTGGAAAACCACAGCTGCAGTTGTAGGCCGCGGTGCTGAGCTGGAAACCAGCGTCACAGTGCCGTGTTGTGTGAACTGCATGTCGTGACGGATGAACCTGTCCCGTTTTTCATCCTTCCGAAGCTCTCGATCACATGTTGCGGTATCCGGTAATTGAATCAATTTTTGGCAAGGCCTATACCCGAGTGCGGCTTCCTATGCAACCGCACGCATCCTTGCAGTCTCGTTTTTTCCGCAGCAGCTACGGTGTGCCACGGTGACAGCTGGCCGTGATGCAAATTTCGTTCTTAGCGTGCATCGGTTCTTGACCAACTGTCGGGCATACTGCATCAGGGTGTCAGCTCTGTTGGTAATTTTTCAAATCACTCCGCAAGAGCCATATTGAAGACTATTCTTAAAAAGGCGTATTGTTTTACAAAGCGCTATTAAAGAGCTTAAAAATACAAAACGTTGTCCTCTTTTGTGTGTTATATGGAACTACCTATTAACCAACTTTAAAAGTACAAAGCTTTAAAATACACGATCCAACATGCCCTAAGGTTGTGATCATAGATCGGTTACTAGCAGAAAAAAAGAAAGAAATATTCCAACTAACACTGAACAAGATAAGTGGTTAAGCATACCTACCAGAGCATAATCAACATGGTTGTCATTATCGGTTTCACAAACACATAAATTAATGACAAAAATTGGATTTTTAGGTAAAAACCTTTCCCTTTTGCTTTAAACACCTCAAATGTTTTCAATTGTTTAATTTCGAGGGATTTCATCGGTTATTGAGTGGTTGTTCTAGGATCTTTATCAGCAATTCCGGCGTGAACTGCTTGTTTTGGTCCTTAAAGATCAGATGCAGCACTCGTGAATACATCACATCGTCATTGAATTGTCCCATTGCCAAGGCGATCAATCTGGCGATAGATACGCGATGTAAACACGGCTTCACAAACAACATTTTTAGTAACTGCATGCTAGTGTCATAATATGCTTCTTGAGCCAGTAACACTTCTCTCACTTCAACTTGCCTTTGGCTAACATCATCATAGTGAAAAAAGAATTCAATTTTACCTGAAGATGGATCTCAACCAAGCACACCTAACACACGTGGTCAACAACACAGCCCAGCGGCCTTTCAATCATTCAATGTTATCAATGCTGTAAGCCTCAGGGGAACATGGGCGCTCGGGTTGCAACTGATATTTCAAAACAGATCCCATTGCGCCGACCACTGGCTTCGCCCCGAAGCCCTTTCGGGGCAATAGTTTTCCGAAACACATCGTGAAAAACACGCACACCGTAAGCAATATTGATGTTCGCAAAAGTTTTCCGAAAATCAGACCCCAGCGCAAAAAACTGCCGCACCAGCAACCAATATCATCACCGAATTGCCGGTGTGTTTGTGTGTGTGTGTGTGCTCCCAGCACAGCGAAACGTGCGCAAAGTTTCACTTCCTCTGCCAACCCGGAACACGGCGGCGCGATCCTTTACTACTTTTTTTAATGTCCCGGTTGGCTCCCAGGAAGACACAAAAAAGCGCTGCAGCGACCGAAACAATGTGTTTTCCATTTTTGTTTGCTTTCAATTTTGCGGATTTTCTCACTTTGCGTGCCGTCCGCGCGGAATGTTGTCCGGAGGTATGAATACTAATTTTCCGAATCATTATTCCAGACAGTTGCTGCGGGTTCTACTTTATTTCGTTCTTTTTTCTGCTTCCTTCCGCAAGAACCCACGAAAGGATGCTGCATCGTGTTTCGTTTTTTTTTCTCTGTACGTTTTGTTTGTCACGGGACAGTTGACTCCGATCACAGCACCGGTTAGACGGCGTTGCGAAAAGCGTGTTTAATGAAGATAAGTGGAAAGAAATTGGGGTTTTTCATTTCCTCAATCAGTTTTCCCGTTGCGCACCAAACCGTGCTCGTAGGAGAGGAAAACATTTCGCCATTTAATCAGAACGTATTATAGTTTTAAAAAGAGCCATAAATAGTCACCGTAATTCGATGTTGAATCGAGCTTTTCCCAGTTTTTCCACCAGTTTTTATTGGTTTTGTTTGAAACTGTTTCGTGCTCATATTTGTTTTCATTACTCTTGTACTTCTAGTAACACATCGTTCAATAAGTCCCGAGACTAGCGTAGAAATTGCGCTAATAATGCCATTTATATACCGACGTTTGGAAGTACCAAACTTCAGATGAGGTGTGTCAAAATTTGGTGTAATTCGAAGCATAACCAAGAAAGCTACAGTGGTTAAAAAGACGCTACTTTTGCAATCCTGAAAAAATGGACCAAAACGAGTTTCGTGTGTTGATAAAACATTGTTTTCTAATGGGGAAAAAACACTGTTCAAGCTCAGCAATGGCTTGAAAAACGTCATCCGGACTCTACTCCGTCGAAACCAACCATTTGTCGGTGGTATGCTGACTTCTATGCGGTCGTACTGATACAAATGATGCGGAACGTTCGGGTCGGCCAAATGAGGCAGTAACTCCCGAAAACATCAAGCAAGTATTGAAAATCGTGATGGGTGACCGCAAAATGAAAGTGCACGAGATAGCTAAGATGGTGAACAATCAACTGGTAGTGCTTTTACTATTTTGCACCAAAAATTGGATATGAAAAAGGTGTTTTTCAAATGGGTGCCGCGTTTGGGCACATTGGAACAAAAGCCACCATGGCACAATTCAATCAAAACGATGACCAAATTCAACGAATTAGGCTTCCAACTGCTTCCTTATCCTCCGTACTCGCCGTGTCTGGTTCCCAGCGACTACTGGCTCTTTACGGATCTCAAAAAGATGCTCCAGGGAAAAAGATATGGCTCGAATGAGGAGGTGATCCCTGCTACTGAGGCTCATTTTGAGTCAAAAAACAAATCGTGCTACAAACATGGAATTGAAAAAATAGAGAAGTGTGGAATGGTTGTATTACACTTTCAGAAGATTATGTTGATGACTAATAAAGAATTTTGCCGATAAAATGTTGTTTTCATAGTTAGTCTCGGGACTTATTGAACGATGTGTTACTTCTATTCCTCTGTCCATGGTTCGAATATCTCTCTGTATTATAACAGATACTTTTCTTCTATGAGGCAAGAATTTTTGTTATGTTTTTCATTGGTTATTCTGTTTCCCTATATTTCTATTTAGTTTTCTTTTCAAGGTCGAATTTTTTTTCCATTTGTCCCTTTTCTGTGTTATGATTTGTGGATTTTTTTATTCGATTCTTACCATATTGTGGCTGTGGTTTGGCTGGCTGGCTGGCAGTGACAGTTCATAGTTCTCTTTTCTTTATTAAAAATTTGATGTTTTACCCTTTGTTTCGTTCTTCAATCGGCCGCGCTTTGTTCGTTTACGCTATTTACAATATATTGCTCATTTTAGTACGGTTTTCCCAAACTTCCAGTGTCGCTCCTTCCTTCACTTGCTTCCAAAGCGTGGTTCAAATTGTGATTTAATTTTACCCGCCCTGCGCCACCAATGACAATCGTGTCACGTCCGGGGCCACAGTCGCTGCTCCTGAAAAGGGAAAACACATTTGATCGGTATCTGCTTAATAGATTTTCCCCACCCGGTTTCTGTTCGCCAATGTCTGCCGGCACAACACCTTCGTCCGCGGACGTGCTTGGCACGGATCCAGGGGCCACTCGCGGGGCGACCCGGCCGGAGAAGAGTAAACGGTTTCGCTTGTTCGAATCTCTATGTATGCACGTATTGCCCAAAAAGTGGACTAACAGCCACGTTCTGCTGCACGGCGCGCCACGAGACACGCCACCCGGTCTATGTGCTGTCCTGTTTGTAATATATTTCTCCTTCACGCGAGCGCTGTCCGTGCGTGAACGCGCCTGTAACGACTGCGGAGTGGCTAGGGCCGCTGACGCTGACGAGCATACTAATGACCCGGCCAGGTCCGCCGGTCGTTGATTTGTTTATGCTATCGCACCCCAAACGGGCAGTTGTCGGACTTGGAAACCATTTCGAGCAGCCATCAGCCCAGCAGCCCCAAGAGCTCATCATCTTCCCCCGTCGGCGGGGTCGCCGGCACCGTGCTCCGTAAACAAAACCGAGATCTCTATAAATTAACTTGGCCGCGAGGTGTTAATCTGCTGAGCAAATCTTGTCGC
Organism: Anopheles cruzii; assembly: GCF_943734635.1. Lineage (NCBI taxonomy): Eukaryota > Metazoa > Arthropoda > Insecta > Diptera > Culicidae > Anopheles > Anopheles cruzii. The sequence goes on from NC_069145.1 coordinate 21,474,735, forward strand.
AGACGTCCGCGCGTTCCGTCGGCAAGGTGCAGCCTGGTCCGCGAACTCCCAGACAAGAGGCCGGGGTCGGGGAACGGAAGCAACGGTTTGTCACCCACGGCTTACGACGGGGATTAGGACGCCGCTGACAGCGAGAGCCAGGCAAGGAATTGTCGGCTCCCTTTCTCCAGACGAGCGCACCCGGGACCAATGATTAATTTGGTCCGGACAGCTCCGGAATGAATCGGTGGCCCCGTTCGGTTGCCACTGTTCGGGACGGGACCCCCTGCTCTGACCGGCGAAAGAAATCAAACTTTCAACCTGCTTGTTGTCGCGCGCCCGCGGTATCGGTGGGGCCATTGTTGACATAAATTTAATTCCAACGCTCTGGCCGGAAAGGATGTCTTCTCCCGTGGGCCAACAGGCAGACGGTTCCTGACCGACGGAGGCCCCTTCGCGACTTACAATGCCTAAGTTATTGTCGACAGTACGAGCCGCTGACAGTCGTTGTCGTTGTCGTCTTTCGACTGACAGCTGCGGGAACGCCGGGATTGCCTTCTCCACTTAGCACGGCAAATCAACCGATCACTTCGCGCCGACGACAGTTGTCTGTACCTCGGTCTCGACCGAGGGCGAGACAGCCTGGTGGTGGGTTTTTTAGAAAAAAGGTAATCGTTCCTCGGCGGGTCTTCCGCGTAGAGACCACCACCAAGCCGGCCGGCGGTGGTGGTAATGTGATGATATAGATGATGATCCTACTCCGACAGGAGCTTAGCAGCCGCGCCGTTAGCTTCCGTGCCGCGATAATTTATCATCACCCTCTCCGGATTTTAGCCGAGCCGGCCTTTGCCCAAGAAGTCTAAGGCGATGGCTAGAAAGAAAGGCGGCACAAAGAAGCAGCAGAAACCCATGCACATGTCTACGACAGTTAAGACTGTTGGCAGTGATACGGTTGGGACGTATGTTGCAGAGATAGGTCTGTGAACATCGACCGATCCGGAAGTGGGTTGGTCAGTAGACCAGACCCGATAAGACCATCGCAAAGCCCAACTCCGCGAATGCATCCTCCACCCCGACATCTGACCAGATTGGATGCACGTTTGACCAGCTGGGTGCAAACTACCGAAAAGGATATTCACTCGACGTTCCACGAGGGGCGGGAGCGCTCGGGGTTGGGAAGAAAAATAGTTTTGCTTAATCTCTAATTGCCAATTATGCAGTAAGAAGACATACGAAAAACGGGGAAAACTTTTTCCCGTTTGTCGGAAGCAAACAATCCGCAGTTTCCCGGGGTTCGCTGGGTCACCGGACATGTGGTACCCCGGCACATGTGTGTGCTGCTCGGATCCGTTAGACAATTTATGGAACCTACAGGGAAAGTGCCCGAAGTGGGGTCCTGTACTATGTGCATGCAAGGACGCTAGCGTGGCGAAGGCATCCGATCCGGACGAGTGCGAGGTTCGCGGAAGTGGCCACGGAGCCACTTTTCCGTTCGCCGAGTCGTTTGTTCTCCATTATCACTTCCAGCCCCACCGTCCCACACTTCCGGCCCCTGGTCCTTGATTTGACAAATCGTGTAGAACCGTGGCAAGCACCCCGGCTCCACTTGTTCTACAGCGCTTCCAGAAATCGGTCCATTTCTATCCCGAGAGAGAGAGAGACCCCGACCAAAGTAGAGTTCATGCTAGACACTAGCAGAAGAAAATTTGTACCACGGACACAGGATCTTTTGGGGCGCCCGGCTGGGTGGTGGTGGCCTCGACGGGTGCACCACTGTGATGTTGATGTTGAGTAGAGAAATTATTAATACACGACACCGACACAGACTCTTCCAGACAATCCCCAGACTAATCGGTTCGGAAAATAGTCGTACGTAGCCGGACCGGAGACCTAAACAGAGCGGATGGGCGCTACGCTCGGGACCAGGGGCCGTGTTTGCTCTGGAACAAGGAAACACGTTATAGCCCCGCGGGCACGAAGTCCTTGCCGTCGGGAATTGAGTTACTGTAATTATTGTGCATCGACGTGAAACGAACGTCCTCGGAGGACGCAACATCGAGACATAAAACAGTGCCCGGTCCAGCTAGAGCTAAAGTCTAGCGTAGAGCAATTACGGTTTACAGTATCGGGTACACGGAGCGTCACAGGACATATGTTCTGCTGATGAACACAAACGGAATCTTTTGTTTTGTAGTGCGCAAACGGTGCAAGCGATACATAATAGATTTTAATAAATAGTATATCAACTTGCCTGCTGTCCGTTCTTTTGTACTCAATTAATTTGTTTATTAAATTTCCAATTAATTTTTCTGAACTACTCAAAATGTCTGTTCGTTTCTTCCGATAATTTATTCCTTCATTATTATAAATATCTCCATACTTGGACAACTATTTAACATACTTCTTTACTATTGAACGTTTTCGTCTTTTCATCGACGACAGATCTTTGATGACATTGGTGAAGGCTCGCCATGACACATTAAACTCGTTGCTTTTCTTGAATTCTGTTGCGTTGTTTTGAATACGATGAACATGTTGTGCATTGAAGATTTAAAATAGCGTATTTTAAAAGTTTGTAACTATTGCACGACTTATTGTAACGACAATCACTGACTCGTATGACGTTCAATGATATCAACCTCATCCATCGCTACCTAGCAAAACCATAGTTCAAGAGTCAACAGCACACTAATTGAAGTCACTTTTGAACTACGCAAGCATAAAGAACATTAAAGCTTTCACCGTGAAAGAGTTCCACAACAAGTTCCATTGTGCGGGGCACAATCGATGCAAATGCTCGCCAATCGACGGAGCAGTATGCAGCGAGCGCACTACAATAAACTTTGACAGACGAAACATTAGTGTTTCGGCTCCCCACCACCAGCCAGGCGGCCTCTATTTATGGCCAATTAAGAGTTTTGTTGCGAACTTGGCGAACCCGGTACTGGAATGCGGTATCAAGTCCGCTCGAGCCGAGAGCCGTATCCCGTAGTATTTTTTGTTTTGCTGTCGTTGCCTGTTCCTCCCCATTGAAAGGACCCTTTCAAGAGCACCGCTCCACAAGCGTAAGAATCCTTTTAGCGTGCAGCTCTCGAGCCTCGCGCCTGTCAGGTTACGGTGACTGAATGCGAAAGGACGTGAAAGGATCAAGTCACTCCACATTCGCTCACTTAAAAGCACCGGCGTGTGAGTGGTATGATTTCTTCCGCGGCTCCGGGCCCGGGCCGGTCTGCAAAGTCACGGGCCTAGCACTGGGCCCAGCACTAGTTCAGGACAAGCAAAATGGGCGGCTTACTCTTACTCCGTGTGTGCCATGAAAAGTCAGGTCGAATTAAGTGTTGGCTGCGCGTTTTTCCTTTCGCCTATTTTGTTATGCTTTTCTGCGACCCACGTGTGTGTGTGTTTCGTTTTTTTTTTGGTGTCGTTCTCTTTGCTCCTGACGCTTCCGATGTACGAAGGACTTGTCGGAAGCCGGGCGAACAACCGGTTCATCACCGCTTACCGTCTCCGGATAGCCGTAGCGCCGTCGCTTCGGTGCGCAACCTGACACCGGGAGCAGTCTTCGGAGTGAAAAATGGAACTGGCAGCCGGGCTGGCGTGTGTAAAAGTCCGCAGACACACTCCGGTCCGAAAGGTGTAATCCTTCGTCACGATGTTCACACGGCGCACCGAACCTGCAGGCGTGCCCTTTGACAGTGGATCTAATTGCTGATAAATTATTCCACCGTACGGTAGCTTAACTCCGTGTGCTCCGTGGCCGCAAAGGGCCACGTACGGTCGACCCGTCCGCCGGTCGAGTTTTTGGCGGGCACTTTGGGGCGGTGAAGGATGCAACAATTTAATTTCAACAATGAAAACAAGTATGTTGCCGCCCCCGGACCCGCTCACGGTCCCGGGTTCGAGCACAGCGCTCTTGTTCCGGCAACTTCTCCTTCGGGGCCCCAGACTCTCGATGGCAGTCGGTGGCGCCAGCGTGTGCATGTTCATTTCCGTCAACAAGTTTGTTGCGCTGGTCGAACGGGAGAAGCAGAATTTACTTTTAGCACACACACACGGTCTCGGTCTCGGTCTCGGTCCCGGCCCACACCAAAATGGCGCCTTTGGCGTGTGAGTGGTTTTCGTACCACTTCAGCCATTCAACGGTGTGCCCCTGTGCAGAAGACAGCGGAACGGAATGTTGTAGACTACAACCGGAAGCGACCAGAACCCCAGAGGGCTCGATGTGCGAAATGTCTGTACGAGTGTCCCTCCCATCCACGTCTTGGTGGGCTGGGCGCCGGCTCTGGCGTCGAGTTTTAATTTCATCTCCAAGTGTGCGCTCTCTACGCAAAACGCTTATGCTAACGGCGTAGAACCGCAGGTCCTCGGTGGACGACGGTGGAGCTATGCGGCAACCTGCAGCGAGGCGACATAAAACTGTGAATTAACGGCACATTCCGTCGTCCGTGCCGGGTTGAAAAGGAAACAGAGAGAGAGAGAGTTAAAAATATCCAACAGCTCCGCTGGTCTTTGGTCGAACCAAGCACACGGAAACAAAGACCAGGAATTAGCCCAGCCTTATGGCGAGCCGGATGAGTTACGTTGCCGCGCCACGAGCTGTGGAAGCACAATTTATGTTTTCCGGAAGAAAAACAAAGTACACCGGGGCCCCGGAGCCACGACGCGGGAGACGACGATGCCAGCTGCTCCGGAGCTCCGGGACCCAGCGCCGGAAAGATGATGAAGTATATCATTTTGTAATTACCCTGTTGGTGAAGGAACACCGCCAAAAAACACAGCAGGATCCGGTTCCGCCCACCGAGCCAATGCACAGGACCTGGCCTGCAGAACTCGCCTTTGAACAAGTTCACAGGGCCAACTGCTGGATGAACTCCCCAGGAATCCTCCTCGCTCTGGAAGCCGGGAATAGTTTTGCTCGTCCCACACTGCTACGCGGCCAGCGGCGGCGCCCGCCGGGGTAGAAAGCATAACTTTTCGGGACAGGCCCCATTCCCCGCAAGGCCACTCTAGCGCTCCTGTGCACCGGTGTTGACCCCAGCCAGAACGCTGGCGTTACCGTTTAAGTATGACGAACAGGCAAGGCAGCCACTTCACTACAAAGTGAAAGAATGCATGAATACCTGAGCTTCGGCAGGGGGGCATGGCCCATGGAGATACTATCAAAGGGCCAACTTTTCAATATGCTATTAACTAGCAAGATACTTTGGTGTACTACCAGTTGATCCGGTGCCGGTAAAGAGGTGCCAAACACCGTCATCATCATCATCGTCATCTTCGCCGTTATCATCAATACTTGGCGAACGTTGTTGACCTCGAGTCTCGAAACTTTGGTTCGCTAAAAATGAGAGAGGGAGAACTTACACCGAAAAGTGGCCAGGAAGCGCCTCGAAAAGTTCGCATTCATTTTTAATTGCAACTCACTCTCTCTCGCTCTGGGCCAATCCCATTTATCTGATAAGAAGCAGCGCGATGCTACTACGACATATTTTGGGTGAAAAGCGTCTTTCTCTTGGGGCGAAGTTTTCGCGAGCGAATGGAAAATTCTAATAGTGATGAAATTTCAGTCAGCACTTTTAGCTGAACGCTGAATTCGTGACCCTTTTTTCCAAATCACCAACTCCATAGACATCGCCTTTTGTTGTACCCAAATCATCCCGGAACGGCATTGAGTGATGACGTTTTAGCGTCCTTCATCGGTTTGTGAAGTATGGAAGTGTTTCCGGAGGATTGAGTTTTAATTCGCGCATTTCTGAAATGACCCTCATAGGACGCTATATTTTGCGAGGTTCTTTGTATTTCATTGTGACTTTTGGTTTGATTATTTGTTTTTTTTTGTAGCTTTACAGATGTTTAAATCAAACGCTATTTTTAATCATTATTCAGTAGTTCCAATAATTGTACTAATATTTAACTGTCAACGTCATAACATATTGAAGGAAAATATAATGATTTGTATTATGATCTGCCTGGATGTGGACTTACTGAATTTTACCAGGGAATCAGGGACCTTCTGCACCTATCGCATTACGATATGATCCTACTGTTGGTTATCAGACATTCAACAGATTAAGAACAAACAGATGTTTGTTTCAATATTATTCCCGAGTTTATTGAAATCGGTTTGCTAAATATGATATGGAATTTTCAATTTAGAGTCTGGTCTATTGGTTGGTTGTGATAGCAATTACGTTTTAAGACATTCCTCATGCGATAGATATTGAGACAATTTCCAAGTGCTGGTTACAATTTATTGATCTCTCTCAAGAAGCATCAGCAATATGTTCCAATTGTTACAGACTTCATGCATCGACAGGAAAGTTGTTGATTGAATTGACATTGGTCCCGGATAATGTTGCGTTTGACGGTAAACATTGCACCCGAGTTAACTCGTTTGTTTTGTGTGTGACTCAAACTTTATTGAATGACTCGTTTGACTTGATATACTTGATATGGTAATAAGAGGTGTCCTCATCACAACGTAACGTATGAGCGTTGTGAACGTTATCTGAGGGAAAAGGATGAACGATTACCCGATGATACAGACAAAGTGGCAGAGAGCCGAATACACGGAAACACGTTCAACAAATAGCACCGGTTCTTAGCATAACAGATGCCGGAGGCTCTCGGGACCAACAACAAACAGGGCGTATGTAAATTGAATTAAAGTCGTACAAATTAGAGAACGAGAATTTGTTTGAACAAAACCCTGCCGCTGCCGCTGCCGCCGGCATCGGTTGGGAGCGCCCCGCGGGAAGCGATAAATTATGGCCCCAAACTTTCACAACCCGTCCGCGGTTTGCAGCTGATCAGCAGTTGATGGAAAGTTCGGGGCGAGAAACTTTTTACGCCACCCCCCGACGGCAGGAGTCGAAATGTTCTGTTAAATTAAACTCCATCGAACAGAAGTTATTGGGTTAGCGAAACTCGCATTTGCGGTCCATTCTTTCTTCACCCTTTGATGCGATGCGAAGCCGCACCAAGTATTGCCATCAATTCAGCCAACAACCACTCCACGGGGCCAATCCCCGTTCAGGTGGTTCCGTCAATAGACCCAGTCCGGTGTCGGTTGATGGATAGCAGCGCAGCGCCCGGTTACAATGTTCCCTTGCGTGTGGCTTTAAAACGTTGTTTGCTGACAGGGCACAACTTCACCACTCACCACTCCGGTCGACTTCGCATCCCTCGCGAGTATCGATGGGCTGGGCTGGGGCTGGAAACGACTTCTAACGAGCCACGAGTACCTCACACATTTCACCACATGTTAATTCGTTTATACCCCAGTTCCGGTGAGTAAATAGGTGGCTGAGCCCGGTGCCTCGCTGCCATTAGCCCGGCTCATGGGAAGCCCCACAGCCGACCTGATCGATTCGGACCCAAAACCGTTGCGTTGCCAACTGTAAGCGAGAAGAGTGATGGACGTACCGAAGCGGCCGGGGCTTTGTCCAAATTTTGCTGACATATTTACATTTAGGGTTTTCGGGAGGTGCCTGCCCTTCCGAGATTGAAGTGGCCCGATAGCGATTCTTGGTTCGGCATTCTGTTGCGCCCGGTGGCTAATAAACGTGCCACGTGCCAAGCATCCCGACGAGAACCCGAGGGGCCCAACATTGGCGGGCTCAGGGAGGGCTTAACATAAAAATTGATCACCGTTCGCTATTTCGGAAGTCGTAAAACGCGCCCTCTTCGCAGTACGGTGCCAACAAACCTGCTCCCGGGGAAGCGCTCTCTGGCAACTTGGGGCTTTGGGAGTTGAGACCAGGCGTTCTCAAAATCAAGCTACGCCGCCGGCGGATGTTGGCAATGGCAGAAAATTTTCATTTTATGATAATCATTATTATAATTTAACCAGCACCGGCACACCGGAGTTGATGGCGTGACTCACAATGCCTCGAAGCCGATCGGGAAGTATCGTGTCCTAGTGTGGCAAATCGCATAAATGAAACGTCAATTTGCACCTCATGATCCGGAGTTGTGCTACGATTTATTGAACTCCCGGTTCCTGGAGAGTCCGGGACCCGCGGGACAGGACGAGTGGTTCGAAACCCCCTCAAAGGGGTCAACCGGATGATGCCGTTCAGTGTCAGACGCTACCGCACGTTCTCGAAGTTCTCGTCCGCGCTGGTAATTGGAGCTCTCGCCCACTTAGCAAGGGTGTTGCCGGTGGGCAACAGAGATACTTTCGCTCTAAAGCCAATCGAGCCAAAGGTTGTACAGCTGATAAGAAAACACTAAATGCCTCACCGAGCGCCTGTGAGGCGTCCGATTGCCCAGGACGCTCTAGTATATCGGCCTGCATGATCTTATTGCGTTATTTATGGCTTCGAAGTTTATCTTCCGAACGATAAGAAACTAACTCCGCCCGGCCGGTACGATGGCGAGGCGAGAAGATAATTCCTCGGCTAATCGAATTGTTCTTTCGTTCTCTTTTCTTCTCCTTTCCGGCTCACGTCTCGACCCCGTCCGATCGCTGGCTGGACATCCACTGCCGTTGCCGCTGGAAAACACACGTTCAACGACCCGACCCGCCCGCGACAGGGTCCGATAGGATTAGACGGTCCGAAGGGTGAACCGGTAAGTAGCGCTGGGTGGCGTACGTTGGTACGTGTTGCTTAGCACGCCGTCGACCCGAGGGTTCCACGTCCTAGTGTGTGTGTGTCTGTGTGTCCCCTCGCACGTAACGATGCCACAAACTCATTTGTTTGCATTTCGTTATTTTTCCACTCAATTTATGCTCGGTGCCCGCCGGGTCCAGCAAAAAGGGCCGGCCCTACGACACACACACAGCACAGGAACAGGACGATTCAATTAAAATGTTGGTTTTCCCTTTCCCCGTCCCCCCAACAGGGCCGAGCAGGCGACAAGGGCTCGAAAGGTGAAGTCGGTGTGCCGCCGGTCGACGTGTTCCAGACAGTGAAGGTAATTTATCTGGGCACCAATTGCTCAGTCCCGTTTGCGCGGGCTCTCTCTCTTTCTCTCTCCCTCTCTCTCTCTCTCTCTCTCTCGCTCTGACCGTGTCGTAGGATCAGCCGATCCAGGGGAAACATCCATCACCCGGAGATGGTACTGATAATAATTTGATTTAAATTTTTCCTATCGTTCCCGGACTGGATCGTTCCGGTCCGGGATCTTGGTCCACAGCGTCTTCGAGCGAGATGTAACGGATGGTAGTGGTGTGTGTCACAGTCCTCGACAGAGTCGGAGCAACGCCAGCTAGTCCATTTCGTTAGTTCCTTCTTGAGGAAGGTGTCCACATAACCGTTCGCTTGGTCGGAGCCCCATGGAACTGATGTGGCTAATTCGAGCAACTGCTCCGCCACTCCAAGTGTCACGGACCTGTCACTACGGCGCAATCGCTGGCAATCCATTGAGTTGTCTCAGCTGCCGGTGGACGCGCACCGTCGCTTCCGGTCAGCCCGAGCTGATTGATGCTCCTTCGCTGCTGGCCAAGGATCGGTGCAAATAATAGCCGAACGATGCTCCTGCTCCTTGTAGCTGGCTCGTTACGGAGCTGATGGCACTCGCCCGCGAACGACGACGATGTAATTATGATTAATTGATTAACTCCATGCCAAGAACTTCGTCACATCAAAGAGGGCCCACGAGTCCCGGTGCCTATAAACAACTCGATTGTCCCGGCGATGGAGGTCGCCCTGGGCAATAAATATTGTACTTTAAAGCCATCCTTCCACATCCTGGACCGTCCGCCACTCGGCGGTGGTCCTGCGTTCTCCAACCGCAACCCACCGTGAAGCGGGTTGATTAAACAATGAAAGATCGAAAGCCTCCGATACCGGGGCGTACAGGTTCCGACTCCAGGGTTTCGTCTCGGGTTAACCTAGCAAAGTACCGATAATTCTTCGGCGCTGCGAGCGACGCCAGGCCTAGATCTACCGTGCAACCCGCCGGCTGGGGCCAGTATCGAAACATACCTGTTTACCTACATTTAACCAACCGTTCGCTGTGGCCAGGTTTTTTGGTCCAATCAAGCCGCTATCTAAAGTGGTTGGCCGTGGGCGGCCGCCCGGGTCGGATCGGTTCCCCCCTCTGGTTTCCGGATGGGCCGCGAGCATGCTAGACCCTAGACCCTTCCCGCCCCTGGAAGCGAAGGAGGCTTTCGTTAAAACATTGACTCAATTTATTAATTAGCTCATAGAGGAGAATGTTTACTTTGCACGCGACCCGACCGGAAGGACCTAGGGCGAACGCCCCGGCCAAGCCGTGTCCGACGAACAAAGAACAAACCAGTGTCTAACGGGCGCCGGAGGTTAAGTGGATACTTGGCAACGGAACGAAAAAGAATGTAATTGAATTTTCATCATCCATCGAAGTGTGCGGCGCAGACTACGGAGCAGATCTTGTCGGAGGCCATCCAGACGTCGTTCCCCAAGAGTGAAGTCAGCGTCCCGGAAGGGGGTCAAATAAATTGACTGGAAGTTACAATTTGGTCGCACGAAAAAGGCATAGAGAGAAAGAGAGAGAGAAGGGGGGAAACGATGTTAAATTTCATATCGACACGGCGACCACGGAGTTCCCGTCATCGGAAGGTGACGTCATCGCGCAGACTTCGCTGCGCTGCGATTAGTCTGATAACAAGTGAGAGCTTCCAGCGAACCCGATTGCTCAACACACATAGCGTCCGCGATTCCTACCAGTGTCCCCCTCTGACCCATCATGTTCCCCGCATCTGGTCTGTCGGTTACACCGTGGCCACACCGCTCCGCTCCGGCGGTGCTGTGACCTACGCGGGCAGCAAACGAGCGTGCGCCATTTACGGAGAATTAAACTGCAAATTGCCGCATCCTTTCTCAGGTCGCCGTAGCTGGGGGCGTAGCTGTAGCTCCCACCCTACGACGACTATCAACCCACTTCCTGGAGCCGACCACCCGCACCCGTCGGACAGGTCACCCGACGGGGAACGTCGACCTTAGGGGTCATACCCCGAGCCATCGTTCTCTGTGGAGATCTTCAATTAGCCTTTCTTGACGCCGTTAACTCCGGTCTTTTTTTGTAACTCACTATCTCTCTCTCTATTTCTCTTTCTTATCTCATTATGTCTTCATGCATGTACACCCCCTGGTTCCTTTCTATGTCCCATGACAATCCCAATGCATCGCACGGCGCTGGGCGGCGCTGTCTGTCCTCTCGCGTCGTTGGTTCCTGCACTGCGGACATTGGCGGACGATGTCGGAAATCCGTCGCATTTCTGGACCACCAAACCGGGGACCCGCGACCCGCGGCGGCGCAGGGATTAAAGCGCTCGGTAACGACACTGCGCGGTGGCTCCCTGGGCTACGCCGAGATAGTGGCCGTCAAGGTATTTGCTGTGGTCTACTGCCGATCCACGATTCCGTTCCGCTTTCACCCGGGGGGCGTACACCAACCACCGTGCACCTTACCACCGTAGTTTGCTCCACCCGCCCCGCTCACTCACTCACTCACTCCCTCCGTGTGTTTATTATCCACCGTAGTTTGTGTCGTGTATTAGCTGGTTGTTTGTTGGCTGACGGGGTCCACCGACGTAGCGCACCAGATAATCCGCGCGGAATCCACTTCGCATGTTACAACCGGCACCGCCAAACAACTCCGGCGGCCCGCGGATCGGTTCGGCGGTTGGAGGATTAACTCGGGCCCCCGATCGGGCCTCGCGCGGTTCCCCGGTAAAACGGGCGGATCCGGAGTCGTTTGCGGTGTTCCGCCAGTAGTGTGGCCCCCTCCCTGGTACACTTGCCCTTGCGTAGCTGTTTGTGCCGCTTTCCTGTTGCGTTTTGCCGTGTTGCTGCTTGCACCATTACGTGTTGCCCCTTTGCCCGCTAACCCGCGCGTAGCTCGTGCTCTATTTACCCTCCGACCGGATAGCTTTCCGCAGCCCGCAGCATGCTTCTATCATCTGGGGGTTTTGGGTTGTTATTATTAAAATCTTCCGCCCTCCTGGCCCTCGCGGACCGCACCGGGATAATGCGTGCTGGGTGCTCTCAACCAGCAGGTTAGAACCGTGAGTCGGGAAGCAGAAGTCCACAGTGTTGCACGGCTCTCCACGGCGGCGGCACACTGGAAATGGCCTGTGGTCCAATTTTTATTAAATGCATGTGTTTAAGTTTTGACAGACTTATGAAGTCCTTCAAATGTTATTTTTTACCTAATTTCAACCAAAGTCCCTTGAATCCTTTAGAAATCTACTCTTAAAATTAATCACCCACCATTTTACGCCAATCACAACTTTTACTTGTTTTGGTTAATATTTGGGATTTTTGGATGAATGATAGTGAAATTAGTTTCATCATGTCCTATTAGCGTTCCTCTTTGGCAAGTATTTATTAAAATTGTGAGTTAAGGTATACTTGGTATTTATATGTATGTTTCCGTTTATTTCTATATTTCGATAAGTTTATTAGGAAATAGCATCCCACAGGTTAAGTTTTTTTAGAAAATTTCTTCATCATCTCTAATAACAAGTCCTTTTTATTCGGCTCTTGAACAAATAAATACTAAAACATTAGGTGTAGCATTTCTTCTCAAATCCAATTCAACCTGTCAATCTATAATTTGTTGTATGTCTGTAGAAGTGAACCAAAGTCGCCACCGATGATTAGTTCAAAATTAGGCGCAGATTTACGATGCCTCTAACATTTCTGTCCTTAGTTCTGTCCCATTTTTAACTTTAACTAGCTTATTTGTTTTTGTTCGTTTTGGTTTTTTCTTAAGTAGTTCCGTAATATGATAAAAAGGTATAGTAGAACTGGCCAAACGTAGACTTTGGTTAAATGTTTCGCTAATTGTCAATGCCTAATCCACTGCGAGGCAGAAGTTTATCCGCATATTGGTGAAAAACTGTGTAATTCGAAAGCGAAATGATCTCCAAATTTTGTTTTCTTCAAAACCCTAATTCTATCACCTTCCGAGTATACTTCTTAAATTTTTAGTTTAAACATTCCCAAATTGTGCATAGTTTGTGACGGCATCGACCCTCGGCGACCCACTGTGCGGTGAACGCTTAGCCCGAGCCACATTAAAGAATCGCCAGACCATGGTTGTTAACCCGCGTCCAGCCCAGGTTTCAGGGCTCGATCTCGTTAAAAGTGTAAGCTTCCCAGGAGCTTCCGAGCCATAACTTCCACTCAAGCCGGCCCAACCGGGCTCTTCCGGGAGTTCCCGGCGAGACTCTTCAGCCGAGTTGATAAGAACCGGCTCCGAGGTGTGCCGGGAATGGTTGGCGCATTTACCTAGTGGACTTTCGAAGGGGCGCCAGAAAGTAGCTGGAAAGTGGTAACGACGATGGCAACAAAGTAATGAAAACCGTCCATTTCCTACAATATGTTACTTGCTTTCGCCGCAATTGTTCCGCCGCACGGACGTCCGAGGCGGCCGAGAATCGATACATTTTGAAACAACAAACCAGCAACTCTCGTCCTCGTGTGGTGTGTCTTGGGCGCACCGAGCGGTGTTCACCAAGGCGAACGTTACTGATTTAATAAAACAGTGTGTCCCCCGCCGGGCCATGTGGCATGTGTCATGTTGTCCAGCGCCCTTCCGACCTTCGGCCCATAGTGGCCGACGGATGGCCGGACCGTTGTGCACCGTTGTTTTATTGTATGTTTTTAATTAAAAGCAATATTTTATTAAGTTTTTCTCCGTTGGCCCGGCCCGGATGGAGAAAAATATATATTTATTTTGTCGCATGTGTCCCTCTTTGGGTGCTCCTTGCGACCCATGGTCGCATTCCATCACATCCGACTCCCGGACAGTCCCGGGAAACCCGGAGGAAACCTCGGATAATGTTTGAGTTTGCCCTTTCCCCGGTGGTGGCCAACCACAGGAAAGGCAACTACTTTCCGACCGAAACGATGACGGCTGTCGGAGTAAACGGACAAAGTTTTCCAGCCCTCGCTTTCCTTCCGCCCTTCCGTTGGCTGCTCCTGGTCACATATCTCGGCGGATATTGAATTTGACACTCGGACGCTGGCCGTCACCGTGGTTCGCCCGGCTGCGGGCGGCAGAGTAACCCACCACCACCGTGTGCCGTGGGATGGAATTTGTTTGCAACGCCTGCAAATTAGTTGACATTTATACGCCACATACCGCACAGCGCAGTGCTGGGGAATGTGGAAAGTAAATTTTCCACAACATTTCAGGAGTTCGGGTCGCCAATAAAGTCGCCCAATGTGTCGCCTTCTCTCTGACCATCTTTTCCTTCCTTCGCCCGCGTGGTTCGTCCTGTTATTATGGTTTTCCCTCTTTTGTTTTACACTTTTTCCGGTACTTTTGTTGGGTTTTGCACAACACAATGCACAACGCGGGTCACGGGTCAATGCGCGCGCACACACACGCACACGCACTCACTGTCTGCCTCTTATGCACGGGTTGCGGTTCGGCGCTGCGTCCTGCAGGACCTGCAAGCGGCGGGTCATAACGTGTCCGCCGCCAATATCATTCAGCTGAAGGTAAGTGGCACTGGCAAACGGGTTCGACCTCATCGACTGCTGCATCGACTGCTCGTACTCATTCGGATCCTCAGACAGGACCCTCAGCTTGCTTCCTGCGTGAACGGGGTGCATTGGGCATACCGTGGGTTAGACTGCTTCGGGCGTCATCGACTCATCGTAGCTTTCCAGCCATCAGCTTCTTTGGTCTTTATGCTTCACCTCGAAAATGATCTGCAGTACTCGGCATTTTGGGAACCCATTCAATCATATCTCATCCAATCATTACCTTAATTCTGGTTTGCACTCCTTTCGGAAACCAGTCTTTGGATCAGATGATTCGTGTAGATATATTCTTTTCCAAATGCATGCAATGCTTCGCTTGGAACTCACTGACATTCTACACCAAAAGCAGTAGAAATCAAGTAGAAGAGTAATAACCCATCTTATGTTTAATTTTCATGTCGTACCTTTGCTGTGAATGCACGTGTAAAATTTACTTTTATAACTTCAATGAAGTTAGTACACAACGAAATGCAATGTCGAAATGTCTGTTCTTAAAGTAAGTTCAATTATTCGTAGATTTTCGTAGGAAAGTTGTGAGTACCGTAGGTAGAAGCCACAAATAGACAGCCGCAAACTGGCTACGTTTGAAGAATTGGAAGCCAACATTGCTCACCTTTGATGCCTGAATTAATCATCTTAAAGCCATGTGTGCTCCAAATGAAAAGCATAAAGAATGTCAGAAACACCAACTTATCTGGGGCCGAGGCCTTTGCGGGGATCCTTAGCAGACGCTGGTAGATTTTATTCTGGTTGCGGATTATTCGAAGTAGCTTCTCAACGGTACCGTCAGGGCTGTTCCCATTCAAGGGTACTTGGTCCAAGAATTTCAATCTTCATCACCTCCCAAAGTGGGGCATTCGGCAACACTTCGAAAACTTCAGATGCATGCAAACTGTTGGAAATTCCCATTTCCGGAAAACTCAAATGTAGTGCCCGATGCCTGCTCTCGGGGCAGCTTTCCACCTGCATGAATCCAATTTAGATACCTGCAAGCCACCCAGGGTGTGTCTAACCCGACATTCTCCTCACCCCGTGTGTATCGCCTAACACCGAGGCACACGTGCTTCGTGCATTACTTCATCCATTGCTCAACACCTAGCATGCACAATGATGCATGCTTCGGGCCCACCACTCGGAGGGCCCAAACAAAGCGGCTGCGACACATCGTGTGCAACCTTAATGGTTGGGCCGTGTTCGTGCATCTTAAGTTGGAGCCGTTGGACCCGAACGGAGCTTTGAAGAGCCCTCTCGGAGCCCCCTTCGTCGAGCTGGGCGCGTAATTGATAGGCACAGAAAAAATGGCCCTGTCTGGGACGTGAATCCTTCAACTGGCCCTTCGGTACGTGGGACGGCAGATGGATGGACGGCATCACTCGCGCAAAGATGAATGATAAGCGCAAATGAAGCTCGGGACGACCGAAAAGGGTACCGAAGCAGCCCGACGAAAGGATCGGAATCTGGCGGCCTGACAGACGTACGTCAAGGCAACCGACCGTAGCACGACCGCTACCGGTGCGGTGTCAAGTGGACAAATGACAGGTGATGCTCTCGTGGCTCGGTACACTTGTCGTCCGGTGTGATGTGCCGTTGACGTTTTGTCATCTTGAACAAATTGTACGGCCTGCGTGCGACGACGACAACCTGATAGCCCCATCCATCTGTCCCCGGCCCAGCTCGAAGGGTGCTCCGAAGTGGCACCTTCACGCGAGTGTTTCGACACGCTCTCGGGACAACCTCCGAAGGGGTTGCCTGTAGGTATGCTAATTTGAGTCGTGCTGCAATTCCAGGGTGAACCCGGAGAACCAGGACCACCGGGACCACCGGGGCCCCCGGGAGCCACCGGAGCCATCGGTCTGGACGGACGGCAAGGGCCACCGGGCGACCCGGGAGCGAAAGGTGAGCCGGGTCCACCGGGCGAGAAGGGACCGGTTGGCAACCCGGGAACGCCAGGCCTAGCTGGGACGAAGGTAAGACCGCGAGCTGCGCCAATTAGCGTCACACACGCTAACGCTCCGATTTCTGCGTCCGGACTTTGCAGGGTGATCGAGGTGACAAAGGC
The DNA here is from genome assembly GCF_943734635.1 of Anopheles cruzii. Lineage (NCBI taxonomy): Eukaryota > Metazoa > Arthropoda > Insecta > Diptera > Culicidae > Anopheles > Anopheles cruzii. Next base: position 21,491,256 of record NC_069145.1, read on the forward strand.
GATCGAGGACTAACGACACACTTCAAGGGCGATCAGTTCCCGGCGGGCATCATCGAAGGGCCACCCGGTCCACCGGGACCGCCTGGTAAGCCGAATCAATCGATTAAAATCTTCACATCTCACGGCACGTGTCACACTAATATGTTTTAATTTTTTATCGTCACCAACAGGGCCACCGGGGGAGAAGGGTGATCTGGGACCGGAAGGACCTCCGGGGCCGCAGGGCGAGAAGGGACCGCGCGGAAAGCGAGGCAAACGGGTAAGTGATCCGTTCGAATCCGATCTACCCCGAGCACAATCCGAACGACGTGACACGACGACGACGACACTAAACCCACTTTCACGGACTTGACAAGTTTCCCCCCACCGACCCCAAACTGCACTGCTGATTGTCAAAAAAGCAACCCCTGAAAAAAATCGAAACCAATCAGCGCGATGATCGGAATGAGGGCCTCGTGAATTGCACCTTTTGCATCTGTGTTCGCACTAACCGCGTTGACCGTTCGATTGTCCTTCGCCCTGCAGGACATGCATGCCCCACTAACACGCACACACACGCACGCACGCACGGAGAGGGCGGTGAAATTGCTTTCAGCACATTGCATTGTGTTGCTTTGTTGTTTGTTTTGGGTCGTGTTTTTGCATGTGTTTCCGCCGTTTTTTTTATGTTTATTCTGTGATCCGGGACCATCCGGACGCTTTCGTTGATTGCCAAACGAACGGAAGCCATCGTAAAACCGTAAAGAGAAAAAAAACCCTCGCAGAGCGCATCTGGCTTCTGTCAAAACCAAGCACACACACAAAATAAAGATTACACACATAAAACCCCGGACGAGATAAAAGAGATAAATCTGATAACCGGAGCCAGAGCAACATTGGGTTTTTTGCCTTGCCTTCTGAGGTTTGAGCTCTGCGATCCGTTCGCCATAAATGACAAACAAAAAATGGCGCCTGTGTTCCATTAACAACGAAAAACGGTGGCCAATATGTGTCGCGTGGCGCTCGGATAACCAACCAAGCAAAAGGCCGAAAAAGAAAACGATCTACCGGACGTGAGAGCAAACACGAAAATCACCGATCGAGAGACCGATTTTATGAAATTTGCCATTTGGCAGGCCCGTCGGTCGGTGGGGTGACGGAATCAGAAATGGAGCGGTGGATTGGATGGCAATAAAAATTGTATTTAATTTAATTGGATTCTCGGGCAACAATGTAGAGAACGCGCGGCGGAGAAGTCCACTGTCCACCGGTACAGGTCAAGAGATGTATCTCCCAAGTCATGTCTAGGTCGTGGCATCATCGCGGAAAGTCCTTCGCTATGAACTACATTTTATCTGTAATCCGTTGCATTCGTCGTTACTCGCCGTAGACAGCGATCGATTGCTGCATTCCATATCGCTATCGCGAACCCATCACTAATATTTGTCATGAAGTGTGTCCCGTCCCGAATCGAATCACATCCTAACCGTTAGATACCGACCGACGAATTTCGTCAACAGCATGTCCAGCGTCGGGTGGATCGCCACGCGCATCGCATACATCATTAATGCATCTTCTCTTCGCAATTGCACCCGCCGGAGAAATTATTCGCGGAACATCGCTCGCTGATGTCGCACATCGTTATCCGCGAGTCTACCTTCTCGGAACCTTTTGCCAAACCGTGGCCGTGCCGTGGGAGCTTAGCACGATAAACGGAAACAAATAAGCACGCCATGTTCGGGTTTGATCCTGGGCACTACCGAAGGGCCGGTTTGAACTCGTCCTGATGCCCGCCGGACACTGCCGGGCGTGTGTTGTAACCGTTTTCGGTGAAATATCGTTAGCGTAAAATGTGCGAATCCAAGTGTTTTGGATCGTACGGAGTCCAGGTACTTTTCTCTGGACATAAAAGCGCACTGTGGGCGTTAGATTAGTTGGGCAAAAATTTAATGGGACTGTAAATGGGACTTAAGTTTTTTGAAAAAATAGTATTAAAGAAGTCCTTTTGAACTAAACCTTTTCGGTTATGAACTTTTAACAAAAATCACTCTGGAAAACAATATTTTCATTCTTTTTTTCAAGCTTATGTCTTGTCTCGAAATCTGTCTCGTAGATAAAACTTTCTGTTAAAAAGAATTACATTCTAATAGCTTAGAATAGCAGAAAAATTGTACACAAATTACTCAAAAACGCACAAAAATGTCTTGTTTTCCTCCAAAAGCCCAAAATAGTTTTGTGTCCTGTTCTCCTGCTGTGCGCGTGCCGGCCATCGTGAAGTGTTCGATGTCTCTCGCTTTTCATAAATTGGACGTTCGTTCGTTACTCATCAGCTCAGTTCACATTTTGTATTTATTTTACACACCGGCTTGCGCTTAGTGTAGGCTTTCCGGGTTTTCCAAGTCTGATTTGGTCCACGTCCCGATCGCTGATTCACTTTGATTTACATTTTTACGGACTCATGTTCTGCTCTGGGGTCCAAATTGGACAGCTTTTGTGCGAAATATGATACACCCTTAATGCGACGGACGAATGGAGTTTCGAATATCAACATTATGCACCCGCAACCACCTATTGTCAAATTTCCCGAAAACATCACTCAAATCGTCATTTTTCCGAATCCCTTCCGAGACCACAGCGCAATTGTTTGACGAGTCGATATTAATTAAAACCAAGAAGCGTGTGTGTGTGTTCGGATGGACCTAAAGTCAGTCTTTCACATAGGACACCCAAACAAACGGTTCGGTTCGAGAATCGAAAATATGAACCAATGGACCGTAAACCGGCTCCGTAGTTGACGGTTGACCGGTTCCGGTGAGAAGAACAAACGGACATTAAATCCCACATTCGGCCTATTGGTTCGCCCAATTGGGGCGCTTCGAACCTCGTCCGCGTGGCCGAACTACGAAATGCCCATTCTGCCGGCCACTAGAGAACCAATAATTGTGAGGTTAGTGAAATTAGAGGAAGTGGCAGCACCCGCGTCACCCGAAACCACGATTGCGCGAATTTCCAAATTCAACCCACCATCGGTCATTCAATGAGCATAATGAGCATAGTACGCGGCGGGGTGTTGAACCCGGTGGGCGGTGTGGAAGGTGCACCGTGTTCATGATGCGCTTTTTCATGATTGCACAAGGCCGGCCAGACCGGGACCGGTGTGCGAAGGTTTGACTTTCCGCTCTCGTAGCGCCAAAACGACCCAATAGAATGCAATTATGCAGCCGAATGGGTTCGCTAGTCAAATTAATAGCAAACATGGCGGGGACTGAAGAGTTCGGAACTGGAAATTAAAAACAAACTCCATTTCAAATTAGTTTAAAATGGAGGTCAGAAAAAACAAAGCCTTCACCACTGGAGCGCTGAGCTTGGCTGAGCGGAACAAAAAAACGTATCTCGCGTGTGGCGATCCGTAATCGATTCCGTGTTTGCGTACATTTGATTACTGTTGCGAACATTGTTGCGCATCAGCAGCCCGTGCGGCACATGTTTTTCTTTTCCGGTCATGTAAATTGTAAAATGCGCATCAAAGCGCCTGTTTACATTGTGTTAAAGTGCGTAGAAGCAGCACCAAGGACCAAAGCGCGTGCTGGCGAAGATAACAATGAGCATCCCGCGGACGCCAATCCGCAAAACCACCAACGGGATCACGGGAATCGGGGCCATATGCAACGGCGCATAAGCCCTGCGCCACACCGAAGCCTTGGCTCTCGATTTATGTTATCGACAGTGTTTCACCAATTTTCGCTCCATTCGCCGGGCACGCGCCGATCGCCGTACGAACAAACGAACATAAATTACCGCGGACAATATGGTGTCCGGAGCGTGCGATGCGCTCGGAGCGAGAGGGCCGATAAATTTCCCCACCCCACGGCTATGATTTATTCAATTTTTCGCATTTCCCATACCGCCCCGGGGTGGAAAACCGCGACGGTATCGGCAAAGTCGAACCCCCGCGGGCGGGTAGCTCCGTCGGAATTGGGCTCCGCTGGAAAAGCGCCACGTTGGCCACAACCTTTCGGCAGTTTTTCGCTCGATTTGTTGTCTCCGCTCGCCCTCTCGCTCCTTCGGGTTCGGGATATCGGTTTTGGGGGTTCACCAGCATTTCGACAAAGTGGTGGTCAAACGTTTGATTTCCACAAACCGACGCCGGCCAGACGCCGGTTGCCACTAATGTGCACTTTCGGGCACGCACGTTGGTGGCGCACGCGTTTTTATTTGTGGCAGGCTATGGCCATCGAAGGGAAAACCGGGCGCCTGTAGTTAGTAAATTGCATGCACGGGGGGATTATGTTAAATGCTTTCGACAGGTTTTGGTTGCGTAGCGGATTTTTGGTTGGTCTCTACATTTCAAAATCGCTAGATTCTTTGTATTAAAAGCTTTCCAGCTTCATGGTGTCAATTTTAGATCGTTATTAGCATATTTTAGATCACTTTTAGACTTTTCAATTTTAAGTAGTAATTTTGCATGAAGCCTTAAAAGACCAGATTAATTCTACTACGCGGCTCTCGTGCGGACTAAAGCATCAAGTTCGAATTCCGTGCCGCGGAGTAGCTGGAGTTTTATTTCGTACACGCTTTAGTCGTCGTAGTTCCGCTTTTTTATCCGCCTCACTAGCCAGTAATGCACCGCACACAACACACCTGTTCTAACTTCCCACACGGGGAAAGCCGCAGTGCCCGGAGCATAATATACTAAACCGAAAACCACTAAGGTAAGTGCGAACCAACACCCCGCCAGCACGCCCCGAGTAAGAAACCGAGCACCGATGTCCACCACCGACACCTTGCGCACACATTACACGATCATTCGCCTGGCCCGGCAGCTTATGGCGCACATGGCACGCAACAGCAGCACCAGCACCCATCAGCAGCCGAGCCGGGCCAAGCGATGCTCGGGGAGCAATTTCCTGTCAACGAGCGCCGAAACAAACAGCACTTCGGTGGCCGCCCAGAATGAAATGTTGTCACCAGTCAGCCAGCCAGGGCAAGAAAACATGCTCGGTCCCGCGGAAAACGGCGCCGGCGACACGAATTGTCAGCGACGGTGTCGCGCGTTTTGTTGGAAAGTTATTTTCGCCCCACCCGATTGCAGTTCCGCACAGCTGCCGCCGTCTTCACAGAACCGGGTCCGCGGGTGCGTGTCCGGGGCTAATGCGAGATTTTGGTAGCACCTCCGAGTGTGGCCACAGTGTGTGCCAAACCGAGAGCAATGCTTCGGCGCAATATCCTTGTGTTTTCTTTGTGCGATAATGTTTCCAATCACTTGCCAAACCGTCACACCGGCCGTGGCCCATGTAGATTTTCTCTCGGTCGTATCCAAAGTACCGTTTTGGACCGAAGGAATGATAAATGATCTTTTCCAAGATGCGATAAATTGTACGTCCCGCGTCGAGATACGTATGCGTTTGTGAAACGACTTGTGCGTTTCTAATAATGTGACATCCTTCATGGTGGGTTCCATTTTTGGTCCATCTGTGCGTTTGATTAACTTACTCACTTTGTACACCCAGGTCTAGAACTCGAAAATCGGACTTTTTCAAAGAAATCACATGTTTATTGCATTGAAATGAAAAACTCTGCTTTATTCAAAGTATGTGCCATCGCTAGATAGATATTTCTCGAATCTCCCTGCTAAATCGTGGATCTGGTCGTTTTTTGATCAATGCGTGGTTCAAATTGATCATTCGTTGCCAGTAGCGATCTGAATTAACAGTTTCACCAGATTTTAGGAGCTTGTGATACACCACACCTTTCTGGTCCCATCAGAAAGCCCTTTTTGGGAGTAATCCAACACTCTTTGCTTGTTAAGTCGAAATTGCTATTTTCACATTTTTTTAAACCGCATAAAGCACTGCCATCTTCCAAAACCAAGCTTCGGCAAGCATTTCATGCGATTCTGTAGCAGTTTTCTTCATCATGTAGCAGGAAAACAATGATCCCCGCGAAATGTGATTTTCAGGCACAAAAGTTGTCTAACCTCTTCAAAGAAACGTTGTAAACTAAATTTATTTATTTTTCAACCTAAAATCATTTACTTTGTTTCAAAACAAGGTAATGTTGCCAAAAAAGCATAATTAGAAAGACCAACTTGTCAACTGTTTCTGTCAGAGGCATCTTTTTATCGGTTCAATTTTCGAGTCGTTACCAGATATTTGGTTGTTACATTTTTATATATAAAACTTATGAATTCATGTCCTATGTATCTTTGTTCTTTGTAGCTGTTCAGTTTCGCATTGTAATATTGTTTACTTAACCAATTTCGTTTATAAGCTTTGTTTGTTGTGTTTTGTTCCCAAACCCGTTTGTTGATGCACTTTTTTGTTGCAATTTATTGCACACCCATTTTCTTTGCCTTGGCTGGTGTAAAACAGAAGAACAATCTTGGCTGACGTGAAAGGCTTTATTTTATGACACATTGTCCGGCGGATAAAAATATTCAATTAGCATGTTTAACAGGAGCATCAAATCCCCGCGCTTGGGACAGTCGCGTAATCCCCGAGGCCGATCGTTTCCAGGGAGCAAATAAAATACCGCGGAGATGCGCCGAAGTTGACATACGGAACGGATTGGCGCGGTCCACAGATGGTGGTGGGCGATGGAATTAATTTTACATTTTCTGTCAACGATTTGCTTATATTTATCTGCACCATGCACCGTAGATGTGGATTGTTAAAAGGCTTTAAACGTAGATTTCTTTCTTCGTGTGCCACATTGTGGCGTAGGTAGCTTTTGCTGTTTTTGGTGTGGCTTTCCGTTCCTCATAATTTACAACTCCCAAAGTAGAGTAGTGGCGTGTGGTGTGTGAAGCGCTTTTTTCTCTTAGCTCTCAACCGTTGCTGACCACGCCAACGGTTGCAATTTGTGAAACGAAGCTCTCACTTATTCCGAATCTGGTTTCGATCGTGCGCTTCTGTGTAGTCATCGTTTCGGTTTCGTCTTATTTTGCCCACACTGCACTCTGCAGGGTCCCGGAAAGGACGACGATTACGATGAGGCCACGCTGCTACAGTTCCGCGGTCCGGTCGGACCGGCCGGACCACCGGGACCGCCTGGGCGCGACGGAACCAACGGCCATAAGGGTGATTCGGGAGAGGTCGGTGCACCGGGCTCGCTGGGCCCGCGCGGTCTCGACGGAATGCCCGGTGAACCGGGCATCGAGGGTCCTCCAGGTCTTCCCGGCTATCAAGGACCGCCGGGCGAGAAGGGTGACCCGGGAGACATTGGCCCACCGGGGCTGATGGGGCCACCGGGTCTACCGGGCCCACCGGGCTACCCAGGTGTGAAGGGGGACAAAGGAGACCGAGGTGACGGTGTAAGTATTGGGATGGCTTGTGCTGGACGACGACTCCCTTCTTGAGCGGCGCTTCGATGCTTCCCAGAAGTTCCGGAAAATGCGCCGACGACAGGACCACGGCCAGGAGGGTATGGCCGACGAACCGTACCGCGACATGGTGTACGGACCGCCGGGACCGCCCGGTCCACCGGGACCTCTCGGACACACCGGTCCGCAGGGTCCACGCGGTTACGACGGCAAGAAGGGCGAGCGTGGAGAAAAGGGACAGAAGGGCGAATACGGACCCATGGGTTTACCGGTAAGCGTGGCGCGCATCCTAGTTCCCGATCCGACATCCTTCACCGCCGTACATTTCCTTCCAGGGTCCGATGGGCATCAGGGGCGATTCTGGACCAGTCGGCCCGAGCGGCAAACCAGGCCACCCGGTAAGTGCCCAATCTGTGCTTCACCTTCGATCGCTGTTAGCTAAATTGCAATTAATTAACCTAGAAGCTCCTAACCTAACAGAGGCCGCTCCTTGCAGTGGTCGGCACTAACACTCGGTTTTTTATCTTGCTCCCTGCCCATCTTCAACACCCGCGGTTCCCGATTCCTGATCCCACATCCCACATCTCTGGTTTTCCACAGGTCTGGGAGTATTAATCTCGGCTTCTCTAACGCGCTGCGCACACCTTAACAGCGGAACAAACGGTTTACGGCTGGCCCCTGTCTAGGAAGTAGGTTTGGTTTGATCCCCACTCACTCATCTATCCCACGACCGATCACGTCGGTGGTCCTCCGTCCCCCTAATCGCCCAGCGCCCAGCAGGTTGTCCCGGAGATGGGAATGGATTTGATTGACTAATTTAATTTGAAGTATCAGAGCGCGTGGTCCGTTGGCTTCGTGCCCTAGTTAGTGACGAGATAAGGCCATAAGTGTTTCGTGTAGAGTTTTAGTTCACCTCAACGCTCCAGTCACCAGCGCGGACGACGGCTGAGAATCCGCGGTCGAAGAGAAGAGAAAGTAATTGTAGTATTTTTTATAAATGTTTACATAAAATTATGGCACACGCGACGGGTGGCCACCCTTAGGTAGAGTAACGGAGACGGTGTTGCGATGGTCGTAACGTGTGTCAATCGCACCAACGGTCCTTTGGTTTCTTTCCCATTGTGTGTGTCCATATTGTGGTTGTTGCCAGTGCCAGTTGTTGATAGTGTTTTCTATATGGCGGCCGCGGTGAGTTCGGTGTATGCTTCCTTCCGCGCGTGTTTGTGAATATACAATACCGATAGCATCCCCCCGGGATTATGAGCCCCCGCTGAGCCATCACCCGCCAAATATCCGTTGATTGCTCGTCTTCTCACGCATCGAGATCCCTCCATTAGGATAGGCAGTTGGAAACTGAGAGAAAGTATATGAAACCTCCACAGCACAGCACACACACACACACACACACACAGACAACCGATACAAAGATCGCCAAACATACCAGCAACGAAAAGCGGAACTTATAACATACATATCTTCTTCCGGCTCCTGAACGAGAGCCAACCAGTAACACTTAAACCACTTAAAGCGCGCCACTTAATACTAGTAGCCCCTAGGCTCTATCTCTACTTTTCAACTCTCTTATACTTAGCTTACGAATGCTCTAACCTATCGACAACAAAAACCCCGAAAGTCCCCCGTATCACCGTGCTATACTACTGCATCGTCTCCTCTGTGCGGCCCCAGATCCGTGTACCTTTCGCACTCTGTCACCCTGTCACTCCCCCGGACAGCCTAGCGAATGATCCGGGCGTTCCGGTGCATTCCTTCTTCGGTGTGCTGAGTCGAGTGTGCCGAGGCGTTGTTGAATATTACATTTATAAGGGTCCGATGTACGGAGAGCGAGCCGTAGGGAGAGTAGACAAAAAACGGCGGCGCCCAAAACCGATGTTACCGATTCGAGGTTTATGTTTTTGTCGGCCCCATTTGGCGGATAGCTCCCGATGGCCTGAAACGAGAGCGCAAAAGGAAGGAAACGTCAATAGCACTGGAAGAAACTGGTAGAAATTCATTAGCTAGGATCAAATTGAAAAAAGAAGCCGAAGTAACGGAGAGAAAAAAAAACCCGGAGGTCGTCGAAGGGCGAAGCAACGTCGAGAAAGTGGATCACTCAACCCGCGCACAGACAGCCCGGCCAAAGATCACGGGCGCTCGATGACAGTTACGTGAGTGACGGAGAAAAAATGCCGAACTCCTGCGTCCGTCCTGCAAACCGTCAGTCAATCAATCGGCGGCTGTCGGCGACTCCAACAGTGTGTGACATTCGGACATTCCGTTTAAAGCCCTCCGGTTGCACGGGGCAGGATCCGTGCCGTCCGTGCCACATAAATTCCACGAGCACCTGTTGTGAAGTACCGACTTCCCGACCGGGTGAACCTGCACGATTCGGCTATCGATTTAACGTTTGATTTTCGGGGTCTTCCATCATCCGGAGTCGTTCGGAACAGCAGCTGCCCTGCGCTGAGCTCGATGCGGCACATGTGTTACAGAAATGTTATTATCGATGGTACTTGGTGGCGTCGTTTGGGAACCGGCAGCAGTAGAGCGCCCCCCGGACGGACGCAAAACAAAGTCCGGAGGAGGTCCGTGTACCACTTCCGGGCGAGGAGCATCCCGAGGACGATGTGGCGCACCCGAGAGAGGGTTGCAGGTGCACAACGGTTCGGCGAACCCATGGCGAATGCATAAGCCTCACCCAAAATCCTTCCGCCAGCCACAGGACCTCCGAGCGGTCCCGGAATTCGAGCATGCTGATTAAAGTTTAAAGAGTTCCCCGTCGTTCCACAGCTTCTTCGATGCGCCCGTTGAAATCCACCGACAGCAGACATCGAGCTTCTCGGTGCTCGTTATTGGAAAAAAAACAGCAACCACAACTGGCGAGCGAACGAAGAAGCTCTTCGTCGGCGAAGACGTCGTCGTGTTGGTCAGAGATTTCATTGAGTTTCCAGTCGGGCTGATCCCGACATCCGGAGGATACTCTGCCGGGTCGGGCCGGAGATGATGGTGGACCGTTGGAAGCCCGCGGAGGATCCGATATCGGGTCGGTGGCGCACTGACCAGATAAAGTCGGCTGCCGCAGATGTCGGCAGCAGCCAGTTCGCCCGCTGTCGAAAGCTAATAAATATTTGAATCCACGTTTGGGGCGAAACGCGAACCGTTTGGCGCAGCAAGTAGCGGACGAGGACGTGGTTCAATATTTAATGCGGCTGCAGCCGCATTTGACGGAATGGCCCGGCGAGGGCTTTCCGGTGAGCGCTCTCCCGATGTGGAACCCTGCTGTGTAGAAAATGTATAATGAGACGTGGCTAGGGAAAGGCAAATACCCGTACGCCAGAGTCGCACCGATCTGCAGTGTGTTATCATCATAAATTTGGTTCCGGTATCAACGACGATATCGATCGGCTTACAACGCCCGGTCCCAAGGAGGGGCCGGTCGAATTTTCGCCCCTGTCGGCCGCTGGTCGAGGTGGCTAATGATTTTTCGTGATCGAGTTTCGCCGCTTCGGTTCGATTCGGCTGAACGGCGCTGGCAAACATATGTCGGCCATAATTGGCTTCGACCTCGGTCAGTCGTAAATAATTGGCTGCCGGTGCCGATGCGTGCCGGACACCCGCGATGGCCGGATTTGAAGCTTCCGGCCCGCATCCCGGTGGCCGGGACGCCTGGGTTCGCTTGTTACGCCAATGGCCAATTTTTGAATCGATTGGCCATAAAAGTCGACCAGCGCTGGGTGCTGTGGCCGGGGACGATACGATGCCGACCGGAGCGGAATAAATCCGATTTTGGTCAATAGATGGCGAATGAATTGAACCGATAGCAATCGGCAGATGGAATGGCGGCGAAAAAGTCCGGCGTGTCCGGCAGAACCACACGATGCCCCATAATGTACCGCTCCACCAGTGGACAGTGGGTCAGTGGTTCCTAGTATCTGAGGCGGCCACTGAAGCAGGCGAATGGGGAGCAGAATCCGGAGCTGAGGCTCCTTCGGGTAGCTCGACGATCAACGCCAGGGTGGAATTGTATAAAATAGTAATTAAGCTTGTGTGTGGACATAACCGGTGTATGGAACCGAGCACGGAATTCAGTGTGACCGAATGACCGCCGGAATTCACCCGCGAAGCCCAATCCAATCCGATTGCGTAACGTGCCGTGCCCAACACTGGGGAAGTAATTTAGACCCACAAATCACTAAACTACGCGGTAACTACGTTGAGGCGTTCTGTTTTGACCAGATAAAGACTTCAATCTAGAACAGGAGAGCAAACGGTCCCTTTGTCGAAACAGCTACACAGAAAACGAGTGGAAAAAGGAAACTTTTTTTATATTATACAACTGTATGTACATAGCGGCCACAATGCCATAAAGACGAAAGCAAACATCCAAACGCGATTCGCGAGCAAAATCCATTGAAAAGCAAACGAAAACAATTTCGATTTCGAACAGAGTGCAGAAGTTATCAAAACAAAAGAGAAAGGATCACAATGACACGTGGTCCGGTTGACTCAATTTGATGCCAAAACGAAAACCCAAAACAAAAACTAACGGTCAAAGAAACGGGCCGAAAATGCGAAGACGGGAAGAAACGAAGCAAAATTATCATTATAAAGTAAGTGAATTACCAAACAATAAAAAGGAAACTGGATAATAGAGTTGAGGCAAGAGAAACAAAAAGCTCAATAACAGCCTACAGCTGCATGGTGGTAACGTGTTCGTGTTCATTATTTTTGTGCAACGGAGAGAGTGCATTTTTGAGAAAAAATGATACTTTTGTTTTGTGGAACGACAGCATAAAAGCGGAATGTGAACGCAGTTGCACCACCATTTCAAACCAACTATGCTTTTGCACCGAAAGCATTGTTCTTCTTTAAGTCGCATCGATATCGCATGACACGGAATGAGATCTCCATCATTCAAATAAAACTATCCATTTTTGTAGAGATTTGTATTATTAATTTGTTCACTAACTTCCTTCCCCTTAGCTTTGTATTGTCTGTATTGCAAAATTTAAAATTATTTGCTAGACTCTTACCATCTCATAGATGTGTTTAAACATTGTTCAAATCATACGCCTACGTATCGAATTTCATTTTCAAACCTAAAAGAAATTTCATGGATTTATCATTAATTTTAGTCTCCATCATATTGTTCGTGCACAATCAAATGCAGATGAAATTTAATACATTATCATCGTCTATATTTAGATATTTAGAAAACAATTCCACAATCGCTCCTCTCCCGGCATGCAGTGTGTTGCATATCATTTTAAGAATTGAATCAAATCCCGGATCGAATTTCGTACAAACTATTACATTAATGTACTACTCATATCGTTATGCTTTGATTTTTTTCCAGGAGAAGTAAATCTAAATCTCTCTAAATTTAAAACGAATCACGATCGATAGGAAACAATGTTTCTCGGTCGCCCGTACCCCGAATTCAATCGCCGGCAATACGGGACAAATTAAATATTTTATCTGATTTTACGGTGCCTGAGCTGAAAGGATTCCAATCCCCAAACGAGAGAGGGCCGCACAATATTCAAATGTAATTCCCGTCACTTTCTCGCTCTCAAACCGCCTTGCGCCTGCCACTCGGAAATCCGGCCCCCTCCAGGGCTCATAAACGCCTGTTGATGCGATACTTTTTGCCATCTCCGCAGCACTTGAGACTTGCAATCAATTGCAAAAGATCAATTGAAAATCAAATTAAATTTACTTTCTTCGTGCCTAGGGCGAGGGTGGCAGCACGGAGCACGAGACTTGTCACCCGCCGGCTCATCCTTCGAGCCGGCCGCAGAACCGCAAAACGGCTTCGATTGCGTTTTCCGATTGCTTCTCGGAAGATCCGTCGCACGATCCCCGCTCAAACACTTGAGATAATGCCATGGAACCGAAACGCTTTGGCACCGTGTAATAAAATGCGATGGTGAAAATGGCTTTTTCCTTCCACTAACTTTACATAGTTTTCAATCTCGAACACACACACACACACAGCTTTTTTGCATCTGCTGTACTTTGTCCTTCGCTTTATCCGAAGAACGCCTTTCACCGGAAGGAAATGCATCAATATCAATTTACCGTATTTTTCAATGTATAACGCGCACCCGTGTATAACGCGCACCCATATTTTAAGAGAAAAAATTTGGAAAAAAAGTTTTTTATTGTACATTTTTCAGATATGTGATATCCAACAAATACCCAATGATAATAATGTATTACGCTAAATAATCTAAAAAAAATCTATATTATTCTATAAATATTCTAAAGTAGACTAAAGATAAAATGCGTATACATTGCAAAAGACATACTACAGGGTGTTTCTTTAACGATACATGATTTCATTTGGTTATAAAGCAAAAACGGCTGAATATTTTTTATTGGTTGAACATTGATTTGAAAGGTTTATTCCTTCCATTTGATCAGAAAAGAACAATTTTGGTACAATGTTTACCACGATTGACAGATGTTTACCACGGAATACGACCATAAAAATGTACCTAAAAGGGCACATTTGTAAGTTTAGAGGAGACAAAATTTTTACTACCCTTGTATAACGCGCACCCAGATTTTAGAGCTAAAAAACTTGGGAAAAAGGTGCGCGTTATACATTGAAAAATACGGTACTTTATTTGCGCACTGAAAGTCTCGGTGCAAAATCCGATTCGCACAGTCAACAGAGTCTCAGGCAGGGCCCGAGAGAAAACCCCGGGTTTAATGTTTGTTCTCTAGCATCTGAATCCATTTTTAGGTGTGTTTCTGATCATCGAACCGAGCGTTTTGCTGATGCCAAACATAAGTTTTCAATCATGAGTTAAACTATGCGATGGAACATTATACTTAACATAATAAAGGGAAATATATTGTTTTAGCGTTTGCTCGGAAATTGAATTCGAATTCTCATCAACTAATAATAATTTCATTAGTTCTTACTATTAGTATTTGTATTATTTTGCTGTTATGCTTTATTGCTAATACTTTTTGAAAAATAGTTTAGACACTTTTCAATTGAAACAAGTTTCTTTTCTCCCATCACGCATCTTGCTACGAAGCTAAACGTGACTATGTGTACATTATGTCTAAATCTATCCACCGCCGTAAATGGAACGTACACTTTCGGAATAACTGAAGATATTAATGAATTGAAACCATCCCAACAACCAGAAATAGCTTTAGTGGTCCCTAAACAATTTTTAATTTAATTGGATAAGCGAAGCGATTGTAAGATACAAAGAAGTTTTTTTTAATTTTTTATCCACATCGTATCAGCTTAGGGAGCACTTTTGAGTGCCACACGATACCCGAATGGGTTTAATCCAAATTAATTGCAATTTAAAATAACTTAACAATGCTTAACACATCGAATGATCCTCCTTTTATCAGCTTACGTTACATTTTCCGGCTGTAAGTACCCTTGAAGATTACCTTTTCGGAGAACCTCCCGAAACCCTCCCGAATCCTATTTGGCAGGGAGGTTCTTGTAGCATCCGAAAAAACGACATCCTTAAGAGTCACCCACGGCTGCTTTACCTTTTCTCTATTTGCTTTACGCCCATCAACAACACACTTTTCATCGTCCGACGCCCCCAGCGGCGCATTGAATTTTCGTTCGTAAAGCCCGAGGCTGAACCGCTGTATAAAAACAGGAAGGATGCCGTCAAGGAGTGCTTTATTAAAACCATTTAAACCATCACCGAAACACACACACGCGCTTTGGCTGCCAACAACAAAAATAAAAATGAAATAATATGGTTGATTACGGTGGCCCGCCAATAATCAGCGACGGTATTAAAGCTGCATGAAGGACGAAAGTTCTGGCTCCCGGCCCAACGCAGAGGGGCTTTGATGCTGATTGTTGCAACAATGGGCACAAAATAGTTGCTGGCAACGTTGCGCAGTGGTGGGGCAGAGTGCAAATGTCCCCACTAATCCAACAATAAGTTTACAGGAGGGACGAACCGAAACCGCACCACTTCCAAGGGACACCTCGACAGGGCGGCAGCGACGGCGAAGGGCTCCGATTCGTTTGTATCGCTCGTCGAACGCGCTTCCGGGCGTGTTTAATTATAATGGCAGCACCAAGGACCTGTGGCATCCTGCCGCATCCCGAACCCTTGGCGAGTCCCGTCTCTCTCTCGTTTGGGAAGCGGCACCCATCGGCTCGGCCGGTTTCAATCGACTTCATTTCACTAATTTCCACGGCCCAACCGACGCTGCGGAGGCACCGGGCTTTTTGCTAACTCATTTAATTGAAATTATATAATTAATGAAATGAAATGGAATTTTAAAGCGCACGCGGCGGTCGCTCGCAATGCCGAAGGAGTGAGCAACCGAGAGATAGAGAGATAGAGAGAGAGAGAGAGAGAGAGAGAAAGAGAGAGAGAGGCAGAAGGAGCACACAAATGTTGCCAGTACCGTCGCCCCGGTCACACACCGCAAGCCACTTCCGACCGGAATACGCGTCCTGCCGCCCGACTGAACATTCGGTTCGATTTTCGGTTCGGAAACGGTCCCAAAATTCCGGTTCCGGTTTGCTCGTGCGATCCGCTTACGGTGTACGTGTGGCAACACACTGACCGGCAGGAAAAAGTGCCCACGACTTTTGCCGCGTCGGAATTCGCGCGAATTCCGCCAGCCAACGTTTGGTTGAACAATTTAACGCGAGTTTCAGCTTTGCCAGCAGAGCACTGAATTTGTAATGTGCGCCGCTTTGCTCTACTTGCTGTTTTAATGGGGGCCAATGGGGCATCCTAAATTTGGCAGGCGTTAGTTTGCTTGGTATAAAAATTTAACGGAAAATTCTTAAGCTTCAGCTAAAAACAGAATGTTTAAGGACCAGTTTTGTGAGCCTGATAAGAACTTTCCACTTGTGACAGGATCTGCCCTTTCTTATGCTCGCGGCTTTAACAGTAAAATTTCTGATTGAAACAAGAAGTCTCTGCCTCGTAGACGATTGAGTTTTCAGTCGCATCGAGCGCCTAGTAATTACAACCAAAAACCATTAAGGTTGGGAAAATATTTGAGCAAGTTCGGCCACCAAACAGGGAGTCCACAAAAGTGGACACTCTTTTCTGCCGGTCCGTGTGTTGCTTCCTACCTTCGGACTCGGTGACCAATTTCACCAACAGCACCTACCTTTCTGTTGCATTTACCACTGCCGTGCGGTCCGGAGAAAACATCGCGGGTCCCGGAAAGCAAACGAACCGGAAAGTTGTTGTAATTAAGGATGTAAACTTTTTTCGTGTTATGGCGAGTACCGTTGGAGGTACCCTTAAGTACCACGTCATTGGCGGAGTTTTCTCATCCATCGCATCCACATTCCATCGAACATGTACAACTATTCGAACCCGTGGCTCGTTCACCTAGTTTCTTTCGCCCTTTAAATCATGGTCCATGGAAAGGTGAAACAGAAACTTCTTATTTACGCACGCAAGTTGGCCGATTCATTGTATTCTCTTTCATACCATCTTGAATAAATATCAGTTCATTAGATTGTTTTAAACATTTCGACTAACACTAACCTAATCAACCATGTCGTTTGGGATAACGTTAAACTAAACTTGGTAGAGAATAGTATCTAAGGACGAAACCACTGACGAATCCTGACGAATGCTTGCGCGCGGAATCGGTTTCCGGTGACTAACTCGTTGTTGCTCCGACGCTAAGAACAGTTTTTAATTTTCTTATTTAATTTCGTGTGATATCCGCAACGTTTCTTTCTTTGAAGGGACCACCCGGGCTGGACGGAATGAAGGGAGCCCAGGGCGAAACCGGCATCAAGGGTGAACGAGGCGATCCGGGGCTGCCCGTAAATATGCTCACATGTCTCAGCCACGTTTGCAACGAGCGGAAGCCATTCGACTAGCCACACATGACAACCACCGCCCATTACCATAGCGGCCCTACCCTCCGGTCCGGCCCAGACTGCAATATTTTAATACTCCTTCGCCACTCGGGCGGGACGCATGTTCCGCGCATCATCCACAACAACAAAGTGCATTGTTGGGCCAGCATGCAAAGCACTCATAATCCCTTCGCTCATTAATCCTCAAAAGTGCACCGGCCCAGACCGAGCTCCGTTTGCTGATTGTGAAATGTGCATGCCCCCGCCACCTTCGCATCCTTCGCTCCGCTGTGACCGATTTTTGTAGGATGAAATCGAACCTTCAGCCGGCGGAGACCTCGAGCATGACGCAGAATTGTACGACGCGTTTTTGTATTCCTTATTTCTTTCCGCAACATCATTTTATGGCCCTCCTGGCGGGCGCACAGTAATACGCTTTGAGAAACAGGATATTAAATTGTAATGCTGCTCGTTCGGCCCCTCTGCCTGGGCCGCCAAGTGAATGTTACATACTGTCGCGAGTTTTCACGACTGTTGCGTGCGTGTTATTTGCGAGCTGGAAAGCAGCATCCGCGCGGGCGAGGGTCCTTGTACTTTGTCTCATGCGCGCTCATTAAAAAGTTTTGTAAATAAACTCACAAACACACACACAGAGGAAGAAGCTCCGACGGGGGGAAGAAAGCAACAATCGAAAGCATCCATCCATCCATCAGGTTGTGCTCCAAGCATCCGGTTCGTCGTTGTCCTTGTTTGCCATTTATTGCGTGTACTTGCCACATGTCCGAAGGCTCTGATTTCGCGTCCATTTTCGCTTCCGCTTCGTTCGCATCCGCCGCCATAACGTCTGAAGCCATTTCTAGCCGACTTTCGCGCGGGCTGTGCCTTTCTATACCACCCTCCTCCAGGGCACCGACGGTATTCCGGGTCAGGAAGGACCTCGCGGCGAGAAAGGTGGCAAAGGAGATCCGGGACCGATCGGTAAGCGGGGCCGCAAAGGGGACCGAGGTGACAAGGGAGACCAGGGCGTGCCCGGACTGGACGCTCCGTGTCCACTCGGCATGGATGGGCTGCCGCTACCGGGATGTGGATGGCGCGCTCCGAAAGTGGTAAGCTGATTTTCACCTTTCGCTGCGCGCTTTACTCAAATCTCACCCTTCTCACACACGCCACAGTACCAGGAACCGATTCTGGTGTCGCCACCGCACAAAGACTACCTGCCGGATGTGACGGGGACGGAGAATGAGAGCGAATACGTCGAGGAGGAGGACGACGGGGCACCGGAAACCGAGGACTACGAGGAGGAGTACGCGGAAAATGAGAACGGAAACTGAAGTCGTCCGCCTGTCCCCGGGACTCCGACTCCGGCCTTTCCGACAAAAACAGGTCCGCCAAAAGCCGAAAAGCTTCACCAACGTCCTTAGTCACGGTGGCGTTAAAGTGCATCGCACTCATCGCATTTTGTCGGTCAATCCTTTCGACAGGTTGCTATTGTTTGGTTTGGTGTTGTCCGTTTTGGTCCGTTCGCATCCTTTTCCGTCCGCCATGGCGGCTGCGGATACGTGCCCGAACCTGTAACGCTATTATTTGCTTTGCGTTGATTAATTTATTTCCACTGGTGACCCCACGGGGTCCTCGCGCTACGTATGACACATTCAAATGAGAGCTCTGGAGCTTGTCATTTGAATTGCAATCGCCGGAGCGCCAGAAAGCGACAAGGCGAGAACCGGCGAAAATTAAATAAATTGCCAATCACACACACACACACGCGCGAACGGCGCTGTGGCACGCACGCAATGATAGATGTAAATTAACGTAAGCTACAAAATCCGTATCAGATTTTTAATGTCGTTGCATAATTTATGTGCCATTCTGCCAGGCGGATGGTTTTGATTCATTGTAGTTCCGGATGCCATTCCTTTTGGCCAGTGCAGCAAAGCGCAACGATTATGCCGTATCCTTATCGGTTGACATCATCGACACGCTCAGTAATTAATAGTACCGGAAAAGTATTCGATAGTGAGGACTTGCGCTAGTTGAGAATGGCCGCTGGCAGGGAATCGTTTAGCATTAATTTTAATTATGGATGAGTGACGTTAGCAATATGCCCTTTTGTAGACATAAAACTTTTTTTTTCTCCCCCGAAACCATCTTGTTGGCTCAATTTCACACCTAATGCCACCAACGGCCAGTACCATTTGTTTACACAGCACTGAACCGTGGGCCGCATTGTTCGACGTCGATAAATATTTGCATTTCAGAAACATACGTTTTCGGTGGCAACCATTTATGGATAGTGCAGTATTTTTACACATGTTATTACTTCCATCTGACTGATCCTTTCTCTCGCGTGCGCGGACATTCTTTCCGTTCGGGTCGTGCGAGAGTATCTGTTTCACCTGACAAACCCCCATTTTGTAAGTGTAAACGAGTGACAAATAAAATCATTATCAATTACTATAAACAATTAACAATGTCTGTTTCATAGATTATTTCGCGATACCGATATTACAAACCGAGAGACCCAATACCGAGTATGTATGTAAGGGAAATATAAAAGGAATTACTAAATATAGAGCAGAAAAAACCTTTCTAGCTTCCATAGTTTGTAATCAACGTGTTTCAGAACCTGCTTTTTGCAGCATTTATGTGCTCAATGTTACGCTCAATGTTCCCCTCCCTCAACCATTGTCAACGGATCATTGTTCTCCCTTGCTTAAAGCGACTGTTGCAAAATGATAATAACAGACATTTGATATTGGTTTCAGACCACTATTATTCCGGCATTTTATTCAACATAATAATGTTCGATTAGCACGAAAATTCTAATCGTTCTAACGCCTTTTTTCAACCACATTTTACTATTAATTTGCAGATTTGAACTCGGCAAACTGATCTCCATTTGAAAAATTTCACATTCGAAAAGTTGCACACGCGTGGTTAAACGCCGAAAAGTATGCAAGCCGCTTTGCTTTAATCGGTTGTCCAATCATACGTTGAACCGGTTCAACCGGTCTTTAAGGTGCGCGCAAATTCCCTCGGTACATTCAAAATGGGTTTAATGACTCATTTGAGACGTGGATATCTAGCGCCCGTGATATATCCGCTTTAGCACAGGTGAAGATCTTCCAAGTGACAGTACAACTCTTTACCTAACGTCACAGGGACAGTCTCGGAACGACTCAATGAACTTCTTAGTTCGCGCCATTCTCTTTCTTCTCTTAAATGGCGTAATGTTGCTCTCCGTTAGTCAACGCTAAAGTCTTCCCCCCAAAGAAGTGATGCTCATTTAGAGCTTTCCATGATGACGGCAATTTGGCTTCGGGGCCACTTTTTCGGGGCCCAACCAAAACCCATCAACCGGTCACATCGCTGCGGTACGCAGCTAAATTACGGCTGGGCACTTCGAGAGCGGTGTCGTGTCGCCGAGCGCCGTCGCCCGCGAATGGCTCCGGATAATGGTGGTCGCCCGGTAAAGGCGTGTACACCGGCGAGCGACCATTCCACCAAATGCTGCTTATAATTATGACTCTTGCGCCGTGCTGCAGAAGCTGCAACAGGAGCTGCTACACGGCGGTTCATCATCATCGTCGGCCGGGGCCGCACGCGAGAGAGAGCCGCACTCGCGAAGGAGAGTATCGGGGCGAAATGATCGGGAACGTGGAATGTCGTTCCAAACCCACCAATTACGCCAGGACGCCGAACGGCACAGAAGAGATACTGCCAATTTCCGGTCCGCAGCAATCGCCAGGCGGCAAACCGGATTTCGTCAGCCAGCAAGTGTTTCCATCCATCGATTCCGTGCGCCGCTCGCGCTCCGTCAAGCGTCGTCGTCTTGTGATCATGTTTTTGTTATTTTTTGTCCCGTAAGAGACACTCGTTCGAAGTCCTTCGAAGTCGCGCGACGAAGCGCACGCAAGCTGTGAGGATGCAAATTGAAATGATTGCACCACCTATTTCCGGCCCGGGTACCTGAACGTGCAAATAATTAGCGATATTCTTAGAAAGCCATCGGTCAACGAAAGTAAGTTTATGTTTTAAGCCTTTGCCAAAAAAAACTAATTTCCACTAACAACCATCATCGTGAGAAGCGGAACACCTTTAATAGGTACCTGCGAACGGAAATGCCCCAAATGTACAGCAATAAAGTGCTTAACAGAAGAGCGATGGCGGATGTAAGTTTTGTTTCTTTGCAGCAACAATTAGACAAGAAAAGTGTTCCATACACGTTCCTTGGGGCTTCGGTCCAACCGGAAACGTTTATCGTGGCACGAACCCTAAGAAATAAGGCTCCGCACGAGTTGCAGATGGCACCGTTTGGGAAGTATCGGTTCCTGCGTGGACTGTATCAATTTCCTACGGATTGTAATCAACCCTCCGAAACATATCCTTTCTAAAACATGGAACATCAGGCAGCCGAAGTGTGGCACACGATTGAAGCGATCAAGTAACAATGCTCATTGTTGCCTTATCACACCGTATCCACCCCGTGAGTTGTGCCACCAAGCAAGCTGTTTTGAATGTGCTCTTGGAAATAAATAAAATAAACTAGCATTTGTTTAATTTATTTCTTGGGACTGTTTCTTAGACTGTACTGTAATGATTTTCGACATCAGAAGTTTCCTAGAGAAAATGACCTTAACTGTCACTGAATAGCAAAATATAAACTTAACTGCATAAAAATACGTGCTCCAAAGCAGATTTATTTAAATCACAAGTTTATTCATTTTCTGCTTTACTCTTAAACTGAAGCTAAAAATAATCATGTTACAGCCAGCTTGAAAGTGATAATACAGGTGTGTTTGAACGTAACGTAACTTTTCCTCGCTGTATAAGAAAATTCACCAAACACGGATAATTTTGTGTAAAGATCAACTTACTTTTCTTATTACTAAGTCTGAATCTAAAGCTAAGCCTTAACTACTTATAGCTAACAATCTAAAGGGTGTTCAAAGAATGAAACCTGTTCGAAGAAGTTGTACAACGTTTCATTTTGAAGAAAAGTCCTTATGAAGAAATTTTCCTTACCTCTTATTTCAGGTCCAAAATTTACCTTTGATCAGTCCAAACTATGCTGAACTGATTATGGTTTCAAAGCATTGTGGAGAAAACAAAGTTTATATCTCTTTCAGTGAAATGTTTAATTGATAATTCCATCAGAATCTGCAGAAGCCTTACTTGCCGCTTAGTCTCATGTTTAATTTGCCGGATTTTCCAGATGCATGAGAAACGTCGTTTATTCGGCTTCAGAATGTTTAAAACAGTCCAATCAATCAAACAGATCACAACTGCCTGTTAGGAGTTTAAACGCCGACGGATGAATTCGAATTTAATCTTAACCATCGTTCGCAAGCACCGGCACCAGATGCTAATGCTAATTTCGATAGAACCACGCCCGGTGGTTTGGTACCAACAAATGGGCACCGCATTTGCTTTGAATGGAAGGATCACACTCGTTAAATATTGATAACATTCAATCCTTGCATCCGGGCCCGATCGGCGGCGGCCGACCGTGGAACTCATTTCGAAAACGGTCGGATTTTCGGACGCGCAACAATTTCCGGCAGCCGTTCAGTTCAGCGTTCCGAAAGTGCTCCAGAAATGCGCAGATTGATCGCAACGACGAATGCCGCCGGCCCGAAAACGTCGCCTTTGTTCGGCCAAAATATCCCGCCAATTAAGGATCCACCGGCGGCGGTTAATCCTTTGAACGGAACGGCCGGCGGAAGACGAATCGTTGGCCGGTCGTCAATCGTCGGCACACGGCGGACAAAACAATTGTCCTCCGTCCTCGGCCCAGCATTTGACTTTCAAATGACATCCTAGCACCGGCATTAATCCATCAACCCGTTTGATCCGTCAATCGTTGTCACCGAAACCGTTTCGGCACACAAAGCGGAGCATAAAAATGGCGCGCGGCAACGATC
The DNA here is from genome assembly GCF_943734635.1 of Anopheles cruzii. Lineage (NCBI taxonomy): Eukaryota > Metazoa > Arthropoda > Insecta > Diptera > Culicidae > Anopheles > Anopheles cruzii. Next base: position 21,514,321 of record NC_069145.1, read on the forward strand.
CGCCGTTCCGAAGAATCGATTGATATTTGTTTTCGACGGAGACTTTGAACCGACCGCAGACAGTGACCGGTCCTCCCGCCTTCTGGGGAGACTGATCCTCCTCTGACTGCTGCTGCAAGGAACCGTCAGCCCTTGATGAATGTGCATCCGATTGCAACCGAATGGACGGAAGGCCGGACAATGCTCGGAACCCCGCTTTTTTCGGGCTTTTCGATTTCCACTTTTCCAAACGAAATTCGTCTTACTGCTGGAAGGAAAAAAAACCAGCAACACACAACAAAATCGACCATCAAACGAGCATTTCGCGAAGAGGAGCATCTCGTACGTAACACTCGCGCATGAGTCTTGAGCTGGTGAAGGTGGAACCCCGTTGAACTACTGAAATTGAAGCCCAGTTTTCGAAACTCGCTGCGCCAAAGAATCTTCAGTAAAGTAATTGAGTTCGAGTTATGGATTCAATAAGTTCAAGAACCGCAATCAAGCTACATATGTTTGATTAATAAAGACACTGACAATGTGCCAAAAGAACGGTCTAAATGATAGAAAAACCTTTCCAACGTCAATGCACTTGTTGATTCACTTCATTATTGAATCAATAGCCAGTTTCAACACCTTTTGGGAAGCTATGATCTAGTTAACAGAATGTTGATAGGAAAAGATCGATTCAACATCATGGTTTTTGGTCAATTGTTTAAATTTAAGGGACACCAGTCGAAAGTTGAGACTTTAAAGTATTGAAACTCAGATATAAGCAAATATTCGTCAAATCTTCGGGCGGCGAATATTGAAGCTTTGTTGCTTCGATATAATTCTGAAAAAAAAATTCGGTTCTTTGGTTCTGCTAAATGATTCCTTTGAAGTTCCAAATAGCACTGTCCTTGACTGTTATTGTTATTGTTATTTATTAGAATCATCCTACGGGCCAGAAGGCTTAATAGGAAAATATATAAGATAAGGTACAAATTTCGCTTAAAACTATACATACTTGGACGTCACAGATTGTAGAATCACAAATCAGACGCAAACGCAACCGAACGAATATGCTGACGAAACACGCTTACAGATTGGTCAAAGTCGTAACAATGGTACACCTGATTGAACCTGGTTGACATGAAATTTAAAGGGCTAAACTGCCCGAATCTGGTCGCCTGCGTTGGCACAGTCAGAAACGAGTAATTCCTTAGAACTCTCGACGGCGCAGAAATGTTGAGTAATGAGAGAAGCACCGGAGAGTCAATGTTGTGACTGATGAGGCTAGCCACGAAACAACATTGAGCGATGGCCTGCCTATCATCGAGCCTCTCAAGGCCAAGGAGGAGGCAACGCGTACGATATGGTGGGAGTTGCCCTGACGCGCACCAATTAACTTTCCTTAAGGCAAATCTGGTAAACTTTTTCTGAATACGCTCGATTCGCTCACTCCAGCAGGCAGAGAACGGACACCAGACAACACTTGAATATTCGACAGTAGACCTAACTATACTGCAGTACAGTGCCTTAATACATTGGATATCGTGGAAACCGTTAGCGATTTTGAATAGCAGTCCTAGCTGCCTATTGGCCTGCGCAATGACGTGCTCGTAGCGTTCTATGAAGCTAAGTTTGTCGTCGAGTAGGATTCCCAGATCCCGAACGCAGCTAGTGCGCTCAATTAATAGCTAATGCTGCGCTGCGTACGAAAGTGATCCACCTTCGAACCGTTAGCCTAAGCAACGTTTGCGGATGGGAGTGACTTTTACGAGGAGTTTGTTTTCCCTTTTCTCGTGGCGCATTTTGCGACTCGAAGGGATCGTCCTCGTCCCCATCGTCATCGTCCTTGCAGCTTTCCGCAGCCGCTGTTTTAATCAAACTACGCTCGGGGGCCTTTCCAGGCGCGCCGTGTACCAGCAGGGCTACGGCAATGGGACTCGTCCGAAAATTATACCTTCCGAATGGGGCGCGATCGAGCCACAAAAAAAGCACGCGCGAAGCAGCAAAATCAAAGAAAATAAATAATGAAACGGAGCGCTCCGGAAACCCTCACCGCCATCACCAGGGCACCGGGACAGTTCCTTGCCACAGCCGCGAAGGGCTGCTGGTGTAACGTCGGAGCGCAAAGGGTTCGGTTCGGAATTGCATTTTGGGCTGGGGGCAGCGCTAGGGCTCAATGAAGCGCAGAAAGCCAGCTGCTCCGGAGAAGTCGTTGAGCCGCGCCGAGAGGTCAATACATTGGATCAACTGCAGGCCGCCGCCGGAGCGACTGGACTGGGCACACGAGGAGGAGCAGGGAACCGAAACATTCCAGAAAGTTTTCTTCCGTTTTCTCAGACCCAACCGGGGCACTGTTTTGGCTGTTTTGTCTTACGTAGCGTAGCGTCTTCCAATTTCGCCTTCATCGAATGAAGAACTAGAGAACCGAATCCGAGGGACAGGGGCATAGCGGGGGGAACCTGGGGAGGGGGTCTGAAGCGATTTCCGTCCTGCCCTCAAGCACAATATTTTAATCGACTTGGCAGCAGCAGCAGTCGAGTATCACTTGCACCGTGTAATGCAACGTGCCAGATGTTTGGTGCACCTTCTTCAAGTTGGACAATCGAACGCCATTTTGGTGGTGGAACAACTTTTTCCGTCCCCACCCGTCGTTGAAGCCCGCCCTCTTCGGGTGGTTACTTTGGCAAGTGGTCCGCATGCAGGACCTCGCACAAGGATCCTACCGTCATCCGCCATGTTTATCAACAGATCACCCACCGGCAATGAAATAGGGTGGAACCTTTGGGGCCAATTCAATAACAACAAACAACCGGCAAACCCGCCCGGGGTAATGGTGCTTCGCCCTCAAGAAGTTGGCCGTTGAATTGCTAAAAATGGTGGAAAACTAAAACTTGTCCGGAAAACCACGTACGGACGGCACCGAACGAATCTGGAGCCCTCAAGAAGGACACTCAGCGAACGCATTTTCGTTCTCTCTTTCTCTAGCTCGGTTGGCGTTGTTCCACTCTTGGAATGCTGCGCGAAATTGCAAAACGTCAGCGCCCCGGATCCGACCCTTCGGTCCGTTTTCTCGAGATCCGTTTCATTATGCACCTATCCCATTCCCCACACAGATGCAACGGCAGCGCAAATGCAGCATAACAATTGGCAAAGGATCAACTGCAACATTCGGGAAGGCAAGCTGGGTTGGCAGGGCAATCATGGCAATCGGGGGACGAAGCCGAGAAGACGGACGAGCTGCGAAAGACTTTAAGAGCATCGCGAGAGCATCGAAGTCAGCAAATGGATTGATGCGATTGCTGCTCGAATCCGGCGGGGTGGTGATTCCTACACACATTCCTTCGTCCTGCCGGGGGAACCGCGCAATCGAACCAGCAAGCAACTGCAGGGTGGTTCTTCGAATTTGCTATAAGAAGAGTGTGCTATCGGTGGGGCTAGCAGTTTGAACATGGAATCGGTTAACTTATGTTCGATGCAAATTCGAGGTCAATCAAAAGAAATTTTATTCCCTCATCCTTTTCGTGATTGAAAAGCACTCATACTAACCATAAAAAAAACTTAAAGCAGCTCAAACGGTGGACGAACCAGGGCTAACGGCCAGGAAAGTTCTACTATGTATTTGGTGGGACGTGAAGGGATTAATTTATTAAGATATGCTTCCGCAGATCAGAATTCCGTAGGATACTGTCAGAATTGTTCAACAGAAAAGCTGTTGTGTTCCATCAGGGGAGCGCAAGGCCACACACGTCTGTAGTGACTCGCCAGAAACTTGGGAAGCTTGTTTAGGAAACTTCAATCCATCCTATGTGCTGGACAAGCAATTTTAATAGACTAAAGTATAAGAACCAAAAGTTCTATGAGAAAAGCATTAGGAAGTAAGCGTTAACATGGCCACAAATTATACAACGAAACAGTGCATAATTGACACAGCTCAGACATGCTTAAACAGCTTGAATAAGGTTTTGAATTTCACGCAAAATAATGGTTTTCTTTTTCGCCAACGTAATAATTGTTAATTCATTTAGAAGAAGCAAGAATAATTGAAACAGAAAATGTAACAGAAGTACACCACACAAAGTAAGCAGTTGGCTTATTATGATTGGTTTTGAGCAAAAAATGTTCGTTCGTTTTGAGCAAAAAACAATTCAAGACAATATTTGTGCAACGTTTGACAGTTTGTATAAAAAGGCGATAAAAAATTGGCTTATAAACAAAGTGCAATAAACACGCTTTGCTTTCACAGTGTGTGTTCGCCGGTTGAATTTGAGTCGCGCCATTAATACTCAGAGTGGAACGACAACTTTAAGACGAACCTCAAACAAAAAACTAAACCAACTCTTTAAAACCACCCTGTAGGGAATGCCCGACCCGACGAAGGCGAACTAACGAAGGACCGGAAGCGCATCGTCGGCAACGTAATATAAACATATGCTCGCGATTTTCATCTCACTATTCTTGGGGAAAAAAACGACAAAGCAAAAGCTAGGAGTGGTTCTTTCGGTTCGCGTCGCTGCTATAACCCGTTCGAAGACGTTCACAGTTTCACGATTTCGCTCCGAACATGCCTTCTGCTTCCTTCTGCTCCAGTTTCTTGTTCCAATTTTTTGGGCGACCAGCGTGTGTTTCCCGAGAATTTATCCAACCTTCGCCGTTGATCTTGTGCTTGGCGCAACGTCCTGTCGCGAAGTGGACCACTTCACCAGGAGAAGCCATCCATCCATCCACCCATCGGGCATCCGTTGAGCTCCTTCGCTCGCGGAAAGCAGATTCGAAGTCACCGCGTGGCGGTGACTTGCGACTAGCCGCATTACAACGTGCAGTCAGCCTTTTGATGGTCGGTCCTCAGACACCGTGCCCGGCAAGACAGAGTCGCATTTTTATGCACACCATCCGGTTGTGACGAGCATATGTAGGGCCAGACAGGGTGTCAAGCGAACTGCCGGACGGAATTGATGCTCGCAATTAACAACCCGCCGAGCAACTTGGCGCTGGCAGTATTACAGGTGATGAGCCGATGTTAAAAATATTAATGGATTGTTTTACGAATTCTTTCTTCCATAAGAAAAATTAATGCTACTCAAGTGAATTTAGAGCACAATAACGTAAGCGTCAGTCTATTACAGGAGAAAACTGAGCAAAAATGACAGCAAAAAGCAAAGAAAAAATAATACCGCAAACTAAAATATCCGCAATCTAAAAATCGTCATTGGAAGTTATAAATAAAAAGAAAACATTAAAAATAGAGGCTAATAAATTCATTGCTGTTCCAAAATGACTACCCTGTTCACAATATTTTGGTGTAAGATAAAAACTCCCATGTCAAAGGATTTCCGCTGCAAAGCCAACACTTATCGGGCATCACGGAAGCCAATTATTGGCCTGCATACCCCAGGATGCCGTCTCTTCCAGAGCAGATTTATCTTAAGTAGCCCACACCCATCGGCCCAAACCCCAAACCGCGTCAAAACGTGGCACATCTCAAGGCACACACTTGCCGTCTTGTCGGGCCGAACCGATCCGCGGACCACGAACCGATCCGAAACAAAATCCAATTATAATCGATACGTTTTGAAGGTGGAATAAAATGTGAGTTTTTATGCGACCCGCGCCGAGGGTCTGTCGTCTGGCCGCAACCACTCGCATTCTGGAGCGACCGAGCCTAAGCCGAGGCCATCGTGAGAATCCGCGAACGCGATTTGCGGCCCATCCGGTCCCCGGGCGGTTCGACCGGGCCGCGCTAACCGGCTGACGACAAAATGACTCCTTCGACGGGGCCCCGGCCAGGAATTCGTAAGACGAGAAAATTTACGCCAATTTGAGGGGCCACGCCGAAGCTCACGGGGATTGGTTTCTGTTTTGGCACGTTTCAGACACTGGTCTTTGTTGGTGATTGTTTGTCTCGGTGGGTCCGTGTTTCTTACTTGGATTACTTTTTGCTTGCTTAAGTTGCAAGAAAAGGATTTGCTTCACAATGTTTGCGTAATTTGCCACAATTTATAGTAATATCTCTATCAGTTTAATACTGAACGGAGTAAGTTGTACAGCATTTTCGCATTGCGGTATTTAAATATTTACTTATAGTAGCTTTTGTAATCTTTCTTTTGAATATTATATAATTTGAAAAAATTCAGAGCTGTATTGCAGATTACTCAAATTTATTCTATGCTTCGTCCAAGCTACTTTTCGTCGCCTTCTCAATAGCCACCAAATACTGCATGATTGCTTCTAACGTCACCATTCACTCCTAAATGACGGAGTTCCGATAAGACCCACTGGGTCCGCTGGCGGTAGAGCTTTGGGATTAAATTGCCTAAGCAGCGAACGTGACTTAAATCGATTGTGATAAAAAAACAAGAGCGAAATGAAACTTGTTTCATTGGCTTTTCGGAATTGATTAGCTACCAGACTCCGTCTTCGATCGTTCGGTTTGGCTGCCGGACGGATTTGTTTTGACTGCCGACGCCGAAACCGCAAATCTTGCTGACGCTCGTCCGTCTTCTCGCCAAAGGACAGAAGCAGGTCCACAGTGGAAGTGTTTTCGGTGTTTTTTTTTCACTTTACTTTCCAAAGCTAACGTTTCGTTCGTTCCTTTAGCGATCTGGTTTGCTGGTGGCCCTGCTCGGCCAGACGACGGACGCTGATGCAACGAACGGTTTCAAATGAAACACCCAAAACTGCATCCGATCCGACGCCGGGCGCAATGCAACAAAGCGAGCGAAGGGGGAAACGCGGCGAATATAGTAACACAAATTACACAAGCATTTTTCGTCCATGTTCGCGTTTCGCGCTGCACATAAATTAGGCGCAAATTTTGACAATGGGGATGGGCCGGATTTAATAAGTTTCTACGGTTTCTATGGCCCCGACCGGCCCCGAGATCGCGTCGAAATCGGAATGGATATTCAATCAAAAAACATGGCACCGATCTTTTTTTTTACCTTGCCCGTCGTGTTGCCGGAGTTTTCTTGATTAAGTGTGGCGTTTTGCGGCCAACGCGCGCCCAATTATGGCCGAACCTGAGCACGGTCAAACGCGAACAGATGCACCGTTCGGGGCTCGCGTTCGTTAAGTGAGGGGCAAACACAAAACAAGCCACACACACACAGTGGCCGACCCGGGACCGATCGCCGGAATTTTAGGATTCGATCCGCCGGCGGCCACTTGCGGGTCGGGGACCGCCGGGTGATTAAGCGCCGATTTGTTTCTCGCTCCGTGGCCCAGCCGCGAACATCCGCCGCGCGGGTCGAATGATAATTATTTTCGCACTGAAAATTATGCCCACCGTCGAACCCGTGTTCACCGATCCGACCGGGCGGGACGGACCGGCAGCCATTCGATCGATCTTGCCCAGGGCGGTCGGTATTAATCGAATGTATTACCTATGCTAATGCATGCAGAAAATGTAAAGCGAAAACCGCGATCCCGCCGCGGAAAAATGCGGCCCACAGTGTCCCGCAAGCCGGCGGTTTGGGTGAGTAATCAGTTTTTAAAACCAGGGGCCGCGGCTCTCCTGCGCTTTTTCGAGCAATGTTTATTGAGTTACGAATTTATGAACATGTTCCACCGTTGCGGTGGAACTATTTTTCGCTTTTTACAACTCGCTGTTACCGAACCAGGCGAACCAGGCGGCATAAGATATTGAAACAATTTTATGGCGACATGAGCACCGCCTCCGAAAAATAGAGCCACAATGAGTAAAACACAAAGAAGATCCTGCGAGAATCATGAAGATGTTTGTAGGGAAGCACAAGAGGAGGACAAGTAGCCCATCACTCAAACTTAGCCCAATAATTAGTTCACTAGCAATTAAGAAATAATTGTTTCGCGAAACTTACATTTTGTAAAAGAGTTAAAATGCTGTCTTTGAATGGGCTGCTTCTAATGCGAGGTTGCTAGCTTTAGATTAACAAAGAAAGAACAAAAAATGAAGAAAAATCCTTTCATTGTGTGAAAATATAATAGTTCTGGAAAGAAATACAGGAAAGAAGATATCAGAAAGTTTTAGTTGAAAAAAACGCATCTTTAAAATAAACCATTAACTGTTTGAAGCACCAATTCTTCAGAAAACGAATTTAGAATAGAAAATGAAGAAAACAAGATGTTAGAGGAACAGAATAGTTTCAATTTGGGGGTTTGGTTTCATTGTTTCTTTTTTTAACATTTTATTTATTGAATCAAATCGTAGTGTCATTCGAATTTGAGCATTCGATCGATCGATCGATAGTTATAACAAAGACATGTTTGTAGCAGTATCGTTATGTAGTATCAAATTATGATTAATTTTTAAGAAACTGTTTTAAGAAATTTTACAAAAACAAAAACGACTATACAAAACGTCTTAGCACACGTTCTTGTCTGTGTTTATGCTTCGTATGCTATAACTGACCACGGAACGTAAACTTTATTTGTTTACATTCATACTTAATTTCGTTGTCGGTGTCACGTGGCATCTGGTGATAACTTTGCAAACCAACAAAACGTAGCCAATGACCTAGTGTTTGCAGTGTTTACTAAACAATTGGATATTTGGCTGTTTGCACTGGCTCGGAATGAATTAAGAAAAACTACAACCCAAAAGTCACAGGCCTCAACTTTATTGAATGGCCAAAGAGCAACCACAAACATCTCTAACAATGTTGCAAAAATTTGCATGCTTTAAGTGGGGAATGACTTCGATTCGATTTCTATGGAGTGTGTTTTGATGAGCAACTGACCGAAAAAACAACTTCAGCAATAATTTGAAGAAGTTTTTTCCCATAAAACCAGGAGAGACCAACAAAATGTGGAAAAGAAGAAAAACATCTGAAATGTGTTCAAATATGCGCATAATGTTTTCATGACCTTACATTAAATGAGATCAAACTGGAATCAATGCGAAAATGTTGAGACACTTCCGCAGTAAAAGCCAGAAGAGCCAGATGCAGGAACCGGGAGTTCCCGGCTTTTCCCGTTAAAAATCCTTCTTCGGAGCAACAATTGTGAAATCGGCAGACATGACGCTTCAACGAACTTCGAACCAGCTGCGAGGCCACTTCGCTCAACCCTCCGCGGCACTCTTGAACCACAAACGGAACACGTCCGCGTCGCAAGAAAAAGGGCGTACCGACGAATGCAATTTGGGGGTTAAAACAAACCCCGAAAACCCATTGAAGCGCAGTTTCTTAAGCGCCACAATGCGGCATCGTATTCAAAATACGCCCTCCGCCAAGAAGCAGCAGCGTGACGTGTGCGTGTGTTGATTGTTGGGCAAACACAATCGCCGGAGCCCTCGCCGAAAGTCAGTTAAACAAACCAACCCTTCCGAGGTGGTCGCCGAGTGACGGAAAGAAACCGGACGGTGTTGCATAATTAGCAACCATTATGCCTTCATTAAAGCGTCATCGAAATTCCATTGTACGCGGGTCCTGGGCACCGGCCGGTAGGTCCTGCCGGCGGTCCTGTTCCGCTAGCCCATTAGCTAGGCAATCGTTAGAAGAAGAAATGCTCCGAACAATCAACACACAAAACCCCTGCGGTCGGACTCGAATCGGAAATGACGAAACCGTGGACGCCCCCCGCTGTCACTGTGCCCGACGAATTCCCGAACGTTCGACGCCTCGAAGGGGTCCAAGTCGACGCCGGAGCTGCTGTTGAGGGGCGCTACTCTGAACCCGCGGCTTGAGAAGCTTCTCGCACCGCGGAAACTCTCGGGCGGACGTCGGAGGACTCGTCGGAGGAAAGACTTCTCCCTGGCCTCAGCCGAGGCCATTGGTCTCCGTCCGTCCGGCGCGTTCCCATTAGCAAACGAAAACCCCTTCTCTCTCGGGCGCGCGTTAAGCGCCTAACAATGGCCAAATTATTCGTTTCCTTTCCGGGACTCCGGGAGAGCCGCAAGCGGACTGTGCGGATCCGGCGAATCAAGAACCGGAGACCCCTCCGGGGTTCCGACATCGATCCGTACGGACCCTGACGAGGTGGAGGGAAGGAGGGAGGGGCGAGTGCGGCGGATAGAACACTCCGCGGGACGGCGGGGGCGTAATTTTCTCTCGCGTCTAAAAGCCCGAAAATTAAAATCGAAAATTCCCCGCCAAAAAGCCACTCAAGCTCAAGGCCCCGGGGCCCTGGCGCTCGGACCACGGACGGCCGACAGTACCACGAAAGGCAGTACAATTTTATCATTAAACATCATCATCAGGTGGGCACTCCGGCCGCGGCCATTCATGCGCGCGGCTCGAGATCGCTTCAGATTGCGCGTTCATTGCGCAATTCGCGCATCTTCGCGGGAGCGCGCGCGCGGTCGGGATCAAGTGGAGGGTCACTTCCGCTCGCCCACCGGCACAGGGAACGCAAGGGGCCACTAAGCCCTCCTCCCGCCCCAGGTGGATGATTAAATCAATCAACACCAACCACCAGAACGCCGGTCTACGCCTCTTTGCAGGAAGCGGCGATCTCAAGAGCCGCTCCATGTTTGACTTTCCCATGCCGTCGAGCGGGATGTCGGGACGTGCCATACTTACTGTGTCGCCGGTGCTCGTGCTCTGACCCCCATTCCTGCTGCGCTAATAATCGATGGCCGCGCCGAGGCCCTTGGAGTGCGCCATCTTGAGTCGAGGTCGCGGTCGCTTCGCCTACGATCAATCCCATCTTGGGGTCCACCTTTCAGCAGTTGTCGAAATAATGAGCACTAAACGTTCTGTATAAATAGCGTTCCGGCCTTCCGGTGGCTTCTGCAGCTCCGCATCAGCCCGTGTGTCTGGTATGTGAGGCCCTTCCCCCGAGGTCCGGCGCTGGGTAGCTTGTTCTGTTTAATTGTTTGTTAAAACTACAAACGACTTCATTTAGCCCGCGGACCCGCCCGTCCCCGGCTTTCGGGCGTTCCGTTTTGTCCACCGTTTCCCCGCAGCGATAGATCTTCATCTGGACATGGACACGGGCCACGGGTCGGAGGAGTCGCGCTCCACGCTGTCTGCCCATCGCAGACCGGACCTACACGGGTACTCCGGGTGGATGATGTTTCAATTTTTTCACGGGCGGACGGGGTTCCAAACATTCCCAGCCCTCAACCGGCAGCATCGTCATCATCATCATCGCCATCGCCATCATCATCGCTCACCGCAAACTCCACTCCACGCGCTAAAGCTACCCGCAGCTATTCTAAACAGCGGAATAGACTAATTTGGAGCGCGGAGCCGGAGAGGTCCGCGAGCCCACGAGGCGTACACCGGGAAACTGCTCGGCCCAAGCCGGTGCACTGCACCCGTCCAGCATTCCGTTCCGTTTTGTTTGCTTTCGGAGAGAAACATGTTTTTCGGCCCCGTTTTATGACGGAGCATTTACGACGGGCGCACAGTTTATGTCTTCCTTCTGCGTGAACCGCACCGCGCGTCCTGGAGCCAATGCGTCCCTTGGAGCGATCTCTTCAAATCTCCCCACACACACACACACACACAAATCCCCGGCGTGATGCTTATCGCACCGGCGTTAGATCTCAACGATGGTGGACAAGACGAACACGGCAACAATTTAGCAGCCCGGCCATTCTGGGGTTTCCGAATGGCTAACCAAAGGGTCAAGGATGTCGGCATGTCGGGTAGGGTCTGTTGTCGTTCCGTCTGTCCGCCCGGATACAATAGGATACCTGTAAGCGGGTTAAGCTTATCGGTTGATTACAAATGTTTGCCCACCGAGCTGGCGAACCAAGGGATAAGCGTATCAGCAACACGGGTCCGAGTCTAAGGAGCTTTAACAAGGGTCTTAGAAGCTGCAGTTTGCCGAAGCACAATAACGTGGCACAAGCAATGGTCTGAGCGTTCTTCACAAACCTGTTCGCACGGGGCAACCCACGGGAGCGTATCCAGATATTTCCAGATGTCATCGACAAAGCGTCGGGAAAATAGACATAATTCGTGCCATCCTATTCCGGCTGATCGCGTTGACAGAAAACCAGAATTCGGACCATCCGGTCATCCTTCAAATTATTTTAATTGTCCTCAACCGCCCGGAACGGGCGGGTGACGCTCCCGACATCGCGATAAGGCGAACTGAGGAACGTCCCACCTGCCGCTGCGTCAATCGCTGTCTTCAATCGCGAACGCACGCGTAATTGCGGACCCAACCCAGCGGAGGCTTTTTTGGGGACGGACGCTTCACACTTCTAATTATCCTTCCGGGTGGGATTGTAGTGGCTTCTTTTTGATCGGACGGACCGAACCCCCAGAACCGGCCCGCCCCGAAGTCCAGAGGAATCGGGAATCTGAATCGCAGATTTATCGAACGATCGCGCAGGGGGTCGCGGGAATCAACTCCGACGCTAATGTCGGGTAGTGCCGGTGTCGAACCTAATTTCTCGCGTTCCGCGTCAATTCTGCGCTCCAACTGCCTGGCCTGGGACACGCCTAGACCAGAAGGTGACCGGTGCTGGTTTCCCACCATCCCCGGTCGTTCCCCGTGGGACCGAAAGCCGGAAGCCCGAGAAGCCACAAGACGGTGCCGTCAGAACACAATTAGCCACAGTGTCCGGCCGGGGGCTGGGGATAGGCCTAGAACCACGTAGGAATGCTCCAGTAGCATGTAATTGACGTACACAGATCGGTCCCGAACGGCGACGACGACGACGAGATCCGAGATCCGGAGAATGAGAAGCTCGGTCTCCGGAACCGTTCGCTCCAAAAAGACCCGCCCCCGCCGGTCTCCCGTAGCCGGCCGGCCTAATTACCATCCCGAAATTGGATAATGTATTCATTGCGTTACCTGGGTCACGCCCGGTTAATGGTCACCTTGCCAGACGAGCGGTCCCTGAAATCGCCTAAAAATCGGAACCCCGGAAAGGATACGCAGGCGAGTCCACAGCTTTTGGACTCGACTTTGGCCTTGAACAGACCAGAAGTGACAATTCTCGATGCAGTCGGCTTGCGGTTCTCTCTCTGTCTCTGTCTGTGTCTCTCTCTCTCTCTCTCTCTGGCTGGTCCTGTATCACTTCCTACACCGCCAAGGCAAACGTGAAGCGAGAAATCCCATTATAAACCAAAGCGCGGCCGGCGTCTGGGTCGGGCAGGAATGTGATTCAATTTCGGAACTTGCGCATGTTTTGTCGATCGTCAATTCGACACACAGTAAAGCACACACACCGTGAAGAGTCGTCGCCATCATTATTCTGGAGACATTGTCCTCGGCACGTACCGACGCTCTTACGACAGCGCGTCGTGTCTCGAACCTCCGGAACCCAATTCGATGGGCTTCGTGGACGACCGTCGTCGTCTTAAGAGGCGTAACGCAATAACGATCAGCATAATCCGTGCTTCCCAAACAGAGAGCCCGGCTCGGCCGGCCTCTGCTCGTCTCAGCTTGGGCAGCTACCTTCCCTAGTGCTGGCGTCCCCAGATTGTGCAGTGGCGATAAGAAATCGGTTATTATTCTCACTGGCCTGCTCTGGCCGGTAGCTGTTCCAGAGTACGCCACGGTATGCCTTGCCACGCTGACGCCGCGAGATGGGTTGATGGTGTGATGATGAATCACCGCCGCGGTCCCAATCGTCGTCCAATCTTGTCCCGCTGTCCCGACTGCACTTTCCTCCGGCCCGGAGAGAGGCACCGTTCGATCGGGCGGCCGTGATAAAATTCCCTCCACGCGGTTCTCGCCCACGACGACGGCACGACGAGGTGTCTGTGGTCACGCAGCCCTACCTCTCGACTGCATCCAAACGGGCGAACGAAGCGCCTCCGCCTTTTTGGCCAACAGCCAGACAGCCGAAAGGTGGAGAACCGAAACTCGACCGGAATGCCAGATTGAGTTGGCTTCTTGCATGGCTCGGAACCACCGGCACCGTCGGAGATGGATTATGTTATTTTATTTTCGGCCCCCGTCCGTCCCGCGTATCCACCCAGCCTGAGCCGGTGCATTTGAGATTCCGGGAGATCCGGGATTTGGTCGAGAGTGCCGGTCCCAAACAATCGAAACAACAACAGCATCTCGTCGAAAAACACGATCACGTGGGTGTGACACTTCGGTGGGAAGCGAATGCAAAGTGTCGTTCGGATTAAGAGAATCCAACGCACACACAGACGCAGACACAGGCCCAGGTTCATGAAATTGAAGATTGTGGGCTGCGATATGGCATTCCGCTTGTTCTGTCTTTTTCACAAGCTCTTATAAATCATTTCTTTTCTGTGTGTTTTTTTTTAATGTCCTCAGTCTTCTCGAATTTCAGGACATCGGGAGATGTGTTGATGTTCCCAGTAACCAATATTTGAAGTCGATCAGAATCTGCTAATCCCACCGATTAGTCGATTCCACACCGGACGACGATAATCCTTTGAATATGTATGAAGCGACAGATTAACAGGAAACCCCAACCTACTGAACCCTAGGGGTAGTTTATAAGCTAGCTTAGTCAAGAACATACATGTAACGGGCGATTGTAATTTTAAGCTTAAACCTTTTCGATTAAAAAGCGCGTTTACTTGAATTGCTCAAACTTTAGATGATTGAGCTCATGGAAAATAAATAAAAATGCCCTAAATAAAAGCTAAAGTTAGATATTTACTCATTTTTCACAGAAAAGCTCACAGTCATATTACATTCATAACAATTAAACAGCAGAAATTCACAAAAAATCCACAGTTATAAATTAAACGTATAAATTATACTTGCGTCAACACTATTCAAATGTTGCCACAGGTATCGAATATAGCAGCTTTTCAACCATTACAAAAATTTAAAGCGTATTTAAAGGGTGAAGCCAAAAAATGAGCTATTTAGCATTCGACATCATCTACAGCCTCACAAATTGCTATTTACACAAACAAACCCCCAAGAGCCACTGGGTTAAGTTCCTAATTGTACCACTAACTGCGTTAGCCGAGCACATTCCGTTCCTCGCTTTGGCCGAAAAACTAATCGATTTTATTGGTCGCAAATCTTAAAGCTTGCAGCTTAAAGCATCTCTTTTATGCTCTGTCAATCTACCGTCAAAGTGGTCGGGGTTTTCGGCGATTCCGTGAGGCCTCCACCCGTAGTTCTCATGACACCGCATTGCGCTCGGCCGAAGGTCGTGCAGGGACAACCGTGTACAACAATAATAGATGGAAGGGAAAAAGAGAATTGCCCAGAACACCTCAAGTACAACAATGGAACGAGACGCTTTTCGCCGAATTTCCTCTACACGAACAACCCGGCATTGTACGGCATTCCCGGCCGGGGAAGCGGGCATTTTTACTTCCATATTAATCTCTTTAGCACTTCCTTTTGTCGAGCTTCTGGCACCGATCCCAAGAGTGTCGACCGTAAGGACCCATGCTGGAGGGCGAGCGAGAGACACGGAGCCGAAGAAAAGGATAAGATCGCCAAACAATGACACTGGCTGCCGGGATTCGGATAAATAAACAGAACATATGAAAATTAAAAAATAACACACCCCTAGGATCCCGGCCCTCTGTGGGCGAAGTTGAGATGTCTGGGGCGAGACAATGCGCGGAACACGTCAACTACCTGAGGCGCATTCCGGGGCGCGCCACTCTGAAGGACCTGGTTCCGGAGTCCGTCCGGCACGGCCGTATGTTTGTGTTTGTCTCCATTACTGATTAAATAGGTACCTTCCGAATGCGCGTCTTCGACTGCTCCGCGAGGACGACCACGACGACGATGGCTGCTTGCTTCGTCTGCCAGTTGTTGGACCACCAATTTTCTCACCCGAATCAGTGTCAATCGTGGTCGAGTGTGTTGACACTGTTCTCGAGGCACATCGTTTCGTCTTCACCTTCACGTCTGCCCCACGCCGGCGGAAGCCGGCATAGGGGTGCGATCATGCGAAACGCGGGACCGACTGCCGGCATGGCTTCACCGGCCACCGGTCGGTCCCGACCGGTGTGTTTGATCAACAAGTCAGCGTAAGCCTCGGGGGGGTAAGTAAGTCGCTAAGATGCTTAAATGAGCTGGTGTGCTCGGAAACATAACCTCAATTCTTCACCGCAACTCGATCCGCCAGTTTCGGTATCGATTAGCTCGGCTTCTGGGCCCCGGACCAGGGAACCCGGACACACGAGCCCCGAAGGCCCCGAATGCACGGTCCGTGTTGGTCGCGGTTCGCTGAGCTGTGGACGAAACGAAAAGCAGGAAAATTAAGCAACTACCAAAACACCAACCAGGATCCAGTGCACAACAACAACAACAACAACAACAAACGGCAGTGTGGCCCAATAGGCCACTAATCCTCTCTCCGATTCCATTTCGGGCGCTCCGTCGGCGGCGATTTCCGTCAAGGCGAAAGACCATAGCACCGGAGCCGAAGTCGAGGGCTAAAAACAATTAAGCCGGGGTGGTCAAACGGGTCAGTGAGAAAAACACACGGAACGGACCCGGGCGGGGTTAAGAAGGGTCGCCCCGATGACAACCTTAAACGGCCCAAGTGATGATCAGCGGACCGTTTTCGGCCAAAGCTCTGACCCCCGACCCCACCCCGCTGGCGCACCGCTATTCGCACGGCAACCCTCTCTGCACGGTCGCGCCAGTGAGTAGCCAGTGCGCTTCGTGGTTACGTTCTCGAGTTATTGCTGTTGCCCGCTTCTGGACGTCTTGCGCGGGCGCCCGTGTATCTTGGACCTTGGGTACCTGAGGAGCCTGCACTTCTCCACTCCCGTCACGTCTGGTAGTTCGTTGGCATTGCATGGCTGGCGGGTCCTAGGAGGCCGTCGAGAACGCTTGTGAGCGGCCAGCGTTCACGGCAAGATTGTTGGACAGTGCTGTGCAAACTTGCAGCCCAAATTTGTAGCTCATTCCAGTAGACGAAAACGCCCAAAAAAGTGCACCCACCAGGATAGACCAAGTGACGACAGTGTGCCACAGATTGGCCACAGAATTCCTCCAGAATACCCCCGGTCCAACTAGGTTCCAAGATCCGATTCTTCGGTGCGTTCGCGTTGCCCACCACTGTAGTGCGCGACGGATGAGAATGCAAAAGATAGAGTCGAACAATTTCTTCTACGAATTCTTCGTTCCACACAGGCTTCGGCCACAAGGCTGGCTGGCTGGTCTGCGCACTAACCAGGACGGGTTGGCTGGGGAATAAGCTGACAACATGCGGCTACTAGCGCGAGTGTCGCGGCGTATAGAGTCATCAGCAGGTTGTTCAGGAGCGACCCAGGGACGGTGCACAGATTGTCTCGCCGGCGAAACGACACCCGCCGACCGTCAGACGAGCGAGCCAATAAAAGGTGGTTCCAGCGGCTAAGAAGCCAAATCACTCAATTCAGCCGCCGGGAAGAACGGGTCGGCGTTGGCGGTCGGAATTTGATAGCAGAGCAGAGATTCGATTTCTCAGTGTGTGGTTTCAGTGGCCGGGGTCCGGCGAGCGGCGGACCAGCGATGCATGTTTTGCGAAACTCCCGGTCGGTGCATTCTTCTTCGATTCCGGTTCTTGGTCCGTTGGTAGTTGCCGGCCGGCCACCCGCCCGGTCGCATTCCAATCGGTTTGTCACCACCGCGAACAGCAGGAACATCGTCTCGCCGGGTTGGGTGAGGTTGCGATCGCCACTTAACATTAATTGATCGAATTCCTTGAACTCGACCTAATCGAGAGCGGGAGACCACGATGCCCATGCTTCTCCGGTGCTTCTCCGCTATCTAACTGACCTCGACAACCCACACAGCGGGTGCCTCCGGACCACGGCGGCGGCGACGGCGGCCTTATCTAATCTCACCTCCCGGAGGTAACCCCACCTTCGCGGGGCTGTCAGTTGGAACGGAGCCCACGGCGATAAAGGTATGGAAAGTAGAAGGTACAACCTCGGCCCAACCCGGCCAACCAGCGGCTCCGACAGGAAGTGCACATCACACCGGGGACGGGGACATATAAACACAATATTTGCTCGCCTCTCTCTCTCTCTTTCTTGCTGGCCCAGCGGGACCTAGGGTCGTTAAAAGCACTTCAGCGGGCGAAGCAAAGCACACAGCAGCTCGCTCCACACCGTCCCGAGTCCCGACGAGTTGGGTGTGATTTCCGCGCGCGTCAACTGCCGAGCCTGCGTCTGATCGGTCTCCGGTCTCGGGCAAAATCAATCAACTGGCGTCAGCCATGCGCGGGGTGGGACTTCGCCGCGTACGACCAGCTACGCCACGTTCCGACACGATCGATCGTGTCTTCATCAGCGGCGGTGGCGGCGGACTCACTGACGCCGTGTGTGATGCAATTTGCATTACACATTCTCTCGCACACTTTATTAGCTCGCCGCTCGGGCAGTCCACTTCCGGAGTCCCGGGTCCCGGCGGCTCCCTGTGGACTTCTTGGAGGCCGTTCCCCGGGGCAACCCATGGAACAGGTTGGGAACTTATCCGCATTTTTTTTGGTTGCTCCTACTCCTCCTGTGATTACTTGCAATATTTGCTCTCCGACGGACCCTCTACCTCTCTCTCGCTTTCTGTTTGCCGTCCCTTGGGTTGGGTTCCTTATTTGCTCGTTTGCGTTTTATCTGCGCACAGGTCGCAGAGAGGACGTAAGTTGGTCCCCGGGGGACTTTAAGAGGAAACGCAACCTCAACCGGGCCGGACGCTGTCACTTTCTTTCGATCGTAAAGCGGCGGCACCTTCCTCACACAGCACACAGCAGTTGCGACGACTCCCGGGATCAAACCCCGGCACGCCGGCCGAAGCCGAAAGAACGGTCAGAAGAAGACCGTCCGTCATCCTACCTGGGGCCCGGCATCAATGGGAAGCTGCAGAGGAGAGGAGTCGGAGGACGGGACGTGGTTTGAAATTATTCACTTCCCATATCCCTCTCCCTGGACCCGGCCTTTTGTGGAATAGTTGTGAGCCTGGGTTGTGACGGCGGACACTGTTCCGGTGGTCCTGTTTCTGATGCACCAGGGCGGGCAGATTTAGTTTTTCAGGGCCATTCCAACGGTGACATGGTAACCGCACGTTCTCGGGTGCGCGTGAGGTGAATGCTAATTTCTGCATCCACAGCACCGCACCGCACCGTAATTGTGGAAATTACGTGAAATTTGAAGATTTCTTCCTTTCGGCCCAACAATGGACAATGCTCCGTGCCCGAATGACGACGCACTGTGTTGGGATAACTGGATTAGCTTCAGTACGATTTCCTCCTGGATCCATGTAGGGTTCGAAGGCAGCTTCCTCTACAGCTGAAACAAAACAAACGAACTCAAACCCGACTCGATTTCCCTTTCCGACAGAGTATTACATACATAGAGGTCTAGGCCTAGAACGGGAACCGCTGAGGGCAGCGCTAATGCTCCATTCACGTTCCCGCCGTTCCCATGGCTCATTCCCATTCGGCCCGGCCCCCGGGCCCGTGTGGGGGCCCCGAACGTGTGTGGTCAAGAATGCATTAACAAAATTAAAGACGGAGAAAAAACGCTTAACTCATCCGCCCATCCGGCGGCCTAGCCGCGCGCTGTCGAAGTTGAGTAGTGGAGCAGCTATCCGAATTGGGATTGTGGTCGGCCGTCGGCGTCTTTCGATCGTGACTTTCGAATGCCTAATGCCTTAGACGAACGCGCGTAATCCGTTGTCAGTGGTGAGCCTAATCCGCCAAACGACCAAAGTCTGCGTTGCAGCGCGAACAACCTGCCTTCCGGGGGGAGGGTTGTTCCTTACCGGTCGCCGCGGTGTGTGCGTATGTGTGCGTGACGTCCACTGTCACGACCACCCGTTAGCTCGGTTCCATGAATGAACGGCCGAACGGACGCCTAAGAAATACCGAAACGTAGCATTGCAAGGGCATAAATACCTTACTCAGCAGTCCCCGGGAACGAAAACAACCGACCCAAGGCTCGAGTCGGGCCGAGTCTTGTGATTCTCACTCGATTTACTTCGATCCACGAGGGCAGATTTTGATGTACCTCTCACAGCCTGATGGTCGAATTTACCCAATTTGCCACACGTGTAGCGTTCGCGTGTTTTTGGGCCCGCTCGATCTGGCCGTTCGACTGAAGTCCGATCGGGTAGCGTAAACGCGACCACAAACCACGGGTTCAAAACACGCATTCATTCATCAGTTTGCTTCGTCCTTTTCCTTCGCCGAAGAATGGAAACGAAGCGAACCCAAAAGAGACCGAGCGAGAGAGAACATGCAAAGCAGCAAACGAGAGACACAGACAGAGCGAGAGAGAGGGCGAATGAGGAGCAACGAAACGGAAAAAGCCATAAAAAAGCTCGCTTTCGCCGACCACCTCGCGGGACCGACGCGTTTAGTTCGGATCAGCACGTTGTCGAAGAAAGAGTTCCGCGCAGTTCGTCTCGACAAGTCTTCCGTCTTACTCGCGTTATTCTCCGGGTCTCTTGGCGTGGAGCACGGATCTCCGGTGGCGTGGTGTAATAAGAGTTCGCGTACCGATCGCGTGGCCAACGATTCGCGATCGAGCGCCCGTGGCGATCCGCGCATTTGTTCATTCATCGCATCGATCGCAAGGTGATTCATTCATCGCCCAACCCTGCCTATGCTTAGTCATCGACTTCGGCCACCGATCGCGAACTGATCGATCGTGCGCGGCACAGCACGCGACCTACTGCTGCTGCTGTTGCTACCCTTTTATCGTGATCGCGCGCGAAGAAGAGTGTTTTTGAAGGTGATCATCATCGGTGATGTAGTGAGCGCGCGCGTACTCTGTGTGTACTGTGGTGCGTCAGGCTAGCTTAGGCGTCTCCGTTCCTCGGGGAATACTAAATTAATATCATTCATCACCACAAACAACCTTCAGGGGGTTTGATTTGAAAGCGCCGGCGCGTCGTGGTCGTTTTTCTCCGTTTTTTTGTGAGTCGCGTGAACTAAGAGGCGGTGATCTCTCACACAGTTGCGCCGCATTCCATCATCGGCCCTGCGCCCTGTGTACAGCTATTTAATGAGTTTCACTTAATTTATGGATCGGAGAAGAAGTGGTCCGATTGTGTGCGCGCGAGACCCCCACAATAGGGCGATAGAGGAGAAGGCCGCACCGTGCGTAGTGTAGCGGGTCCCACGAGCGAGCGAGCGAACGAGCTTCCCCGCGGGTGTGTTGGTTTCCGTTTCCGAATTTCGAATTTCGAATGCGTCCGCCGGGTTCGTCGCTACCGCAACCGCCGCCGCCGCCGCCTGACGATCCCGTGAAGCTGGGGCTATAAAAATTGTGAAAAGCTCATTAAAAACAAACAAACGAACGCGAGCGCCCGAAAGCGAGCCCGGAACCAGCATTGGCAGCGCTAGGCAGCGCTTCCGCTTCGAGCCCCGCGAGCCACTATCGGGAAGTGCCGGGGAGAAGATAAAATACGAATTAAACGAAGCAACTCAGGGTTCCCTTCGCTCGACGTCGCACTCCGCACTTCGGGAACGATGGAGCTAGTGCTGCCGGTTATGGTGGCGATCGCCACGATCAGTCTCGCCGCCGTACGCCCAAGTAAGTAGCCCGCGAAGCCGTTTTCAACCTCATCGATCACCAGCGAAGCCACCGGCAGCAGGTGCCGGCTTCCGGTGTTTTTTTTTGGTCCACAGCTGCCCCAAGGGAAGGGTTTCGCGGGTAGAGAATGGGCCACAAATCACACCGCTCGGAGCCCGATTGTGAATTCTTATCGGAAAGGGAAAATCGGCCGTTGCTGCGGCGCTCGAAAGGCCTTGGGGTCGGAGCGTTGCAGCATAGTGCACCTCATCAAGGTGCGCGGCACGCGAAGATCACAAACGATCGTCACGCAACGGGCTCCCTTGCGCGTGATTCAGACGCGAGGGCTTTCCCCAGCCACCGCCACAGGTTGCGTGAATCACGCAAATACGTTTCGCGTTTCGCGTGAAACAGTCCCGAACGCCGAACGGTGTGGTAATGAGACCCGCGACGGGAATGCCACGCGGCATTCCGATGCGCCCTGAAGACACCGGTGAGACGGTTTCTCGGGCCGACCACTCGCCCACTTAGCACCTCTGGAACGGAAAGGAAATTAATCTAATCACCCGCCCGGACGCGATGTAAATTTGGGGATGTGGGGCCAGAGAGGGTGCCGGGGACCGGTAGGCCGACACTTTCGCCACCTTTCCGCATCGCTTGGTCGCGGGCGCTTTAATTCAATTTCCACCTCGGCGGGGAGCCCGCTAAATTGCACACTACCTTCTCTGCAGGGCCTTGGAGCTTTTGGGCGAACCAAATTAACGACATACCAGTGTGCCGTGCCGTGCCGTGCCGTGCCGTGCCGTGCCGTGCCGTGCCGTGCCGTGCCTGGGACCAGTGACAACAACTAGAGTATGCTAATGGATTTTCTTGCTGCCGAGGCCTGTAGGAGATCAAAGGAGGCTCGCTCCGTCGGCTGCGGTTCGTCTCGCGTGCTTTCGGTGGTGATTAGTATCAACTGTCAATTCGAGGGTTCTGGTTGTTTGTTGTGTTGTGTGCGTGGCTCGAGTTTGACACATTCCGCGCGTTTGTTTACACTTTGCGTTCGTGGCTTGAGCCCGCCTTGATAAGAAAGCCCGCTCGGTCTTTTCTCGCCATGTGAGGCCTCTTCCGAGCCGTGGCCTCCTCTGATCGCCGAGTTATGCTTTTAAACAATTAACGCGACCCGGCGGAGAAGACACGGCCACTTTCAGACCCCGGGAGCGGCCGGCTCGCTCCGATGATGTGATTTTCTTGATTGAATTTCTCGCTCGCCTTCGATGAAGTATGTACTCAGTCAATCAAAATTTATTCAGCACTTCGAAAGTAGTTCACCCCCGGGTCGGCCTCGCGTGGACGACCGCCGCCGTGACGGCAGCGAACCCCTGAACCCGGTCGTGTGAACGCCTCCACGCAATCACGGAGGTCGCACCGATTTGGGGGGCCAGCGGTGTTCGGGCGTTGGGGGGCAAAAAACGCGAACGCTTGAAACGAGACGGCCCCAAGAATTCGTTCCCACGCACCACTGGCGGCCGCGGATTGCGATCGCCCCGCCGCCCGGAATGTCATCCTGGGCGACAACAACAACAAAAACGCTTCACCACACAACAAATAAAAAACGGCTCCAGAAAAGACAATCGTTCGACGACGACGACGATCGCGACAATGCAGTCCTGTCCTGTTCGTTAAGCCCCGTCGTCTTATCTTACGCCGGCGCACCAGGACCCGGCGACTCTCGCTGAGAGGATCGAAAGGCGCGCAGCCCACGCTCGGTCGCAGCACTCATTTATCACTGCCGCGGTGCCGCGATCAAGGCGCGAGCGCGGTGTAGGTGCGGTGCGTCGCGACAACGCCTCGCTAATGCCAAAGTAACGAGCCTTGGTGTGTCGGGCCCGGTGGTGGACCGACGAAAAAGAAGAAAAAGTCAGGGCAAGCTTCAGGTGAGCCAAAGGAGGAACCGGCGAGAACCGACACCGACACGCCGGCCAAAGACAATCTCGAACAAGGACACCCATTCCCAGTCCGGCGAAAGATTGAATCTTCGCACATTCGCCACCGGCGGATTGCTGGCGGGTTGGGCGCGTCCTCCGTGGGTGGGTGGGGCTTGCGACACGGAAACGAGTTATTACAGCGCCTCTCCCTCTGCCTGCGCACACTAGACACCCGGTGGGTTGGCTCTAACGGTCGGTCGTCGTCTGGATTCCGGCGCGTAGTTCGTGATTGCGCTTCGTTGCTGCTGGTGCGTAGGTGTCAAAAGTTTCCGCACAGTTTCCGCAACTTCTTGCCGCCGTGCTGTTGGTTGCCTTCGGTTGATCGCCTTCAGTGTCTGCGATCGCCAATCGCCACCAACAAACGGTGGCCTCGTTACGATCGCGTTGATCGCGCGCGGTTGCGAGAAACAGTAAAACAAAAACAAATCAGGTTGGGACGGTCCGAAAGTATCGCGCGGTTTCCGATACTTTCGTCCAGCAAGCTCCGGATCGGTCAATCGTCACATTAACCAGCGCTTAGTTGATGGCAAGTTTGCCGAGCACTCCTAATATTTCCATTTTGTGGGAATGGAATGTTAGTTACGTTGGTTGTCTCCTCGGTTGTTAAGCATTGCGTTCGACAGACACCGGGGAAAGCTACGATTTGGAACAAAAGAATCTCCAGCTACGGTTTGATGGAGGTTGTAATGACGCCCCGGTGTAATGGATGCCCAGTTAGAGCCACATCAAAAATGGGTTTGATTGTCGAGCATATTTTCTGTGCATTTTCCCTGAAACCTCCAAATAGCCCAATAACAGTAACGCAGTTGGGGTGCTCTTCCCAAAAGCCCTCCTAAAAGGCCTTCTGTCACTTATCATAAAAGAAACCGCGCAGCACTTTCGGACCAACCCAACACACCCCAGTTAGGCTTCGATCGCGGCCTATTTTCGTTACATTCGCTCTCTCTGGCGGCGGGCTGCTCCTTGGATAATCCATTTCTGTTTCTGTCTGCCGTCTTGTCCATTGGTTGTTTTTGTTTGCTTCGGCACCCATATCATCGCCCAGTTCCAGCTTGGGG
Source organism: Anopheles cruzii (assembly GCF_943734635.1). Classification (NCBI taxonomy): domain Eukaryota; kingdom Metazoa; phylum Arthropoda; class Insecta; order Diptera; family Culicidae; genus Anopheles; species Anopheles cruzii. The sequence continues at coordinate 21,538,660 of NC_069145.1, forward strand.
CTACGTTATTAAGGAGGGAGCCGAAATTTGGCACACGAGCAGTAGTGCGGCAACGCTAACGAGCCCTAGCCCCCGAAAAACGCACGGCCCGATGGCACACGCGCCCCGTGCAACGTGAAAATGGGAGAAAAACATCGAAAAGCCGGTCCAGGGGGAAGTGAAACCCATTCTATTGTTTCGCTCGGGTGACAATTACGCATTCCGACGCGAAGCCGGGAACGCCCAAATGAATAAGGGGAAGCAACATAAATAGCGACACAGCGAGGAATCGGATCGCGCAGATCGCGGATTAGCAAAAACGCGATCACGCGAGTTGACGACGATGATGATGATGATTGTTGTGGCGTGTGTTGTGTTTTGGGCCACGTTTTCTTCCGTCGATTCGATTGTTCACTACATCTCAGGCCCCTATCGCTGTCGGGTAATCGACCGATGTCGCCGTTTTTTTCTGGGCCTCAGGCCAGGTTATGTTTTCATCTTTCGACACAGCGGCGCAGCATGCCCCCGACGACGGCGCAATCAAGCCCTCGGTGAGTGAGGGTACCGTCCAAAACTCCAAACAGCCGCCATTCAGGTTTCTAATGCTTTTCGGCATTTCGGTTTTTTGGCAAACGACGCAAACATTCCATTCCACGGCGGCGCTTCGGGGCTGGGGGCTTTTAGCAGCCGCCCAGCTCACCGGAAAGCCGCCCATTACTGTTATTAAATATCATTACGATTAATTTCGCTTATTATTTCATTCTTTCGCCCCGGATCGGCTCGGCCGGATTATTGCGCGCGACTACCGGTGCCCCGGCGCGCTGTTTGCTCTAATGATGGATCGTCATTCCACGTCATTTTGGGGTCGCTTACGGGTGACGGGCGGGTTTCTCTGTTCGGGGCCCGCTTGTCGACACCTTCACCTCCGGGCCCGAAACAACGCCGGGACGCTGGACAAAATCTGAAAGTACCGCGAGCGAAACGTAGGTCTCGGTAGGTGTCGAATTTGTCGAAATATTGGCCCGTCTGTCCGAGAGGAACCCCCATCAGGTCGGTGTCTCATTACCCTCCCCATCCGACCGAAAGAAAAAACCGCCCGTAGAGACGCCGGCTTCCCATCATCCGTCGGTCGGTAGCTCGTCCATTCTTTTCGCGGCCCAGCGTCTCCAGCAACGATAGTTGGAGGAAGAATGGAGCCAGAGAGCTTTTCGGCGTAAGGCATTTTTTAAATAACGATAATTTCCCAGTTCCCCCTTGCGTTCCCGAGGTGATCCGGATGGTCGGTAACCGAATTAGGCACACGTTGGTCAGACATTCCCGGACCGGAGTTGCTGCCAGAGTGTGCTGTGCTGCGCGGCGGTGTGTGTGGATAATCGTCCCCTGGGCTGGGAGACTTAATGATACCGATACCGATGGTGCCACCGATCGCCCTCATCGTCGTCGTCGTCGTCGTCGTCGAATCCAAGATGATGATGATGCACACAGACAGGCGAGGTGAGCATTAGTCGCGGTCCCGAGATTGATCGTGGTCCCCGGGTCGGCATGGGAAAATCGGGAAAACAAGATTAAGCACCCGGGCGTCGCATCGCTGCGCTGCGGCCACGGAAGTCGTCCGGGGGACCAGGCGTGTCGCGTCCATTCTCTCGCGGTGGCCGAGTTCCCATTCCGAGTAAGCTTCCATAACCGATTGAGGCATTCAGGGGTTGCGTCCGATTCGGTCCGATCCGGTTCCGCGTTTCAGGGTCCGCTCGGTGAATGAATGATCTCGGTGGGAGCGCTCTCAAGAAGGGGCCATCTGGCCTCCTGGCCGCGTGTGGTCCGCCGGTCGACGGTGAGCGGCGAGGGGATTAGTTGCTTTTGAACTTCGCGTCCACTTAAGCGCCAGATGCTAAGGCGACGACACGGCGTCTGCGGGCAATTAAAATGTCATTTCAGAAACTATTTACTGGTGCCGCCGAAGCGGGATCGTCCAGTGGGTTCTAGCAACGGGCGCAACCTGTCGCCAGCGCCAGATCAGGCGTCTGTCACCGTGCTGCAAGGTGATCCCTACTTTCCTGGGTCGCCTGCGAAGGGCTGCTCAATTTCCTGCACACGCGCCCCCGATAAGTCCGACGTGCGCGGTGCTCGTCATATGGTCGCCCAAGGATCGGAGGCGTCTACGCAGCGATTTCGGGCGGTGGTTCCCGACTGCTTCGTCTTCCCTCCAGTGGAACAGTTGGCCGTAATTGCGGTCCGGGTGTAATCGATCGGATCGAGCGATCCGACCACGAGCGCACGGGCTGCGTGGGGTTCGAGTTCAAAAGTCGACTTCCGGCCGGTCGGCCGTAAATCAATCCTAGCGGTTGCCTAGGGGTCGCCGGTCGGATCGGGGTTCGCAAAACGGGGTTCGGTACGCAAATTGGTGCGCTTCCCCTCCCCCTTCGGCACCCATAAATCGGTTTCCGGTATTTTTGCAAAACAATCGGAAATAGAAAATTGGAGCCAAATTGGAGATGCCTCCTTCGGGGCCACGGAGAGGATGCCTGAAGCCCCACACGGACACATGCGCGTGTGGCTGCACTAGACTGGTGGCCACATATGTGCGTTTCACTACGCCCGCCCGCCCGCCATTTCCGGTTACCCTCCCAGCGAGCGTGGGGAGCGATAAACGTTGAAGAGAAACTAAAGCCCCCGGGGAGGTACGAACCCCGAACGGGGGGAAGATGGCCACTCGAAGCGACCACGCATAAAAGACCTTCCTGGTTGATGGATAATGGTGTGCTGCTCGTAAAACAGATTTCCCGCTTAGCTCCGGCTGCGAGAGATGAGGTCCACAGACACGGACCACGACGTGTGACATGTAATTGCGTGTAGCCGAGGCCCCCGGGCCGTGAGACGTGAGTTTCTGGAGTTTCTCGCTCGATCCGGACACCGCAGGCATCGGCGCCCGGCGCCTGACAGAATGTCCAAATAGTCCAACCCCTTTATCTTGTCCGGGTGCCGGGATCGTTTGCGCCGGCATTGGTTGCATGTAGTTCCTGTTCACTGATGCTTCCATTACCACCTCAACTGTGTTTACAAACTCTTGTCGTACCAAACTCGGCCTAGGGTTACGTCAGAAATGGGGCAAACATCGGTCAAAACAGTTCCGAGCGTTGTACTCATTGAAGAAAAATATTTGGAATGGAGATTGGGGTAAATTACTGCCAACTGTCACAGCCATCATCACATCATTATCATCATCATCATTCATATGCAAAAGGTTTGGTCCGGAAAGGTTCCGGACCTTTGACAGTTGTTGACTGGCCAAATTTCCCTAGGTATCAATGCGCAGCAGTGTGTGTGTCCAAGAGGTCCCAGTATTTGATGAGCCAAGCTCGTTTAACAGCTCGAGCTGTCCCGAGGATTTATTTCTCGCCCCAAGGCTAACCTTCAAAACGCAGGTGCACGTCCAGGCCTTGTCCGGAGCGCTCTCGCATGTGCACGGCGCACGCAACGATGTTGCGTGCGTGTGTGGCTGGCTGCTGGGTATCTGACTCCGGCCGGCCTTCGGCCAGATGTGGAGATGGGTGCTACAAATTGGAAGCGCCGCAAATCGCCGAACAACTTCTTGCAAAGCCTAATTACCAACTGTTGCGAGCATGCGAAGCAGCGAGCGCGCGTGGCCGTGGAATCCGGTGGACCAGAAATGGTTAAACGATGGGGCAGCCCTTCTCGACTGGCGAGCTCGATGTCGATGTTTTAAATGTCACTTTAAACGCGGCCTCTCCGAGTCCCGCAATTACGACCATTGGTTTATGCAAATGACGCCCTATTCGCCCTGCGGGTGCAAACAAATCATTCTGCGCCGGGAAACCCCGAAACCGGAAATGCCCTCTCCGACGCGAGTGCTCCGTTATCGGCCCGAAGAACAGGTTCACCGTCCCTCGAACCCAACTGAAATCGGCAACACCTTTCACCGACTTCACCGATGCTTTTGGGCCGCTCCCGGGAGTTCCACCACCATCCACTCCGGTGTGCTCCAGTTTCTTTCGGGATCTGAGTTGGTTGGCCCTTTCCGATCGCGCGATCACGGGAACGGGTTCGTAATGAACGCCCCGGGGGCGCTGGTGGCTTGAGAACCCCCAGTAAAGTCGCCCAGTGTGTCGCCGAAAAAGGTTGTCCGGGAAAACCGGGACGGGAACGGACGGTCCGGTGTGTCCCAGAAACACACGCGCTGCAACCTGCTGCAGCCTGCGGGCCAAAGTCGCGATACCTCGCCGGATTCGTCGTCGGAATTTGATTTCCTGTAATCAATTCCGAAACCCCCTTCTTATCTGCGGCGGGATATCTGGTCGGACCCTCCAGAGCCCCGGGCGGGTACGACCGATGTTCGGCGAACTGGCGAGCGAGATAAGGCGTTGCGTGTGTCACAGGACCAGCCGCAGAGGAAGCACGAGCGAAAGAGAGAGAAGAGAGAGAGAGAGCGCGCGAGGGCATCGTAAAAGATCGCCCAGAACTGAAGCATGGGTTGAAGAATATTAACGAGCACCGGCGGCGCACCAGGACGCGGTGCGGCTCCTGCTGCTCATCTGTCAGTGGTCATCGGCCCCTCGCTTCCCCCCGGCTCCCTCCCGCAGGGGGCTCCATCCGACGAGGCAATTAATAACATTCCAATTTCGCCAGCACGCCAGGACGGACGGACGGACGCCAGCTTTCTGTTGAACCTGCGTTCGTCCTTCTGTGCGCTCGAATATCTCGGAATTCGGTCGGCCAACAAAACTCGCCATCGTCGTCGCAAACTTTGTGTCGTGTCGTAGGCCCCGCCGTACAGAGCGGAACCAGCTGCAGCTGCTGCAGAGCTGTCGAACGGGTTTCGCGCATAAAATTGCGAGCCCGCGGGCCGCGTGAAAACTGTCTCTCGGTGCCGCGTGCACCACGCGCCGCGGTCCTCGTGACCGACGTGGCCAACATGGCCAACCGCGCACCGGCCGGCCAGCAACCTGTCAGCCAGCTGGCTGGAGGAGTCGAGCGACATTCAGTTTTTTTTCGTTTCTTGTAGCGCTCCTTCGGGCGCGTCTGGAGATCGCCCTTCAAAGGGACTACATGGCCATGAATAAAACACGAATGCTTTCCCGGTGAATGCTGATCCGGCGACCGACCGACAGAAGAAGGAGAAGTCGAGGTTCAATAGGAACGATTCGCGTGTGTGCCGATCGCGTTTTTACCCAACCGAAAACCTCTGAGTTCTACGAACGGGACGGCATCAAACGGGCTGACCGCTAGCGACTAACGAAGCCCACCGAAGCCCAGATAACTTTGAGTAGCGCAAACGCGATACAGAAAAATCGAGAAAACAAATCCTAAAACAGGGGGAACCGAACGAGCAACCGAAAGAAAGAGCGAGAAGCGAGAAGCGGGACCAAACACTGAAAACAACCTCCAAACTGAACGGACCAAAAAAAAGGAACATGGCCGCGGCCGAACAGTATGAATATAAAAATTTTTCGGCACCATAATTACAGTTATTAAAGGCGGGAGTGGTAAAGGATACGGCTCGGGCTCCCCACCCCGCATGGGCGGAGCGTCCCTCACGGTTTCGCCGCTCAGGTCGCAGCGAGGCAGCCGAGGGAGCCGGCTGCTAACCGGCTGCCCGGCTGGCTGCTGGAAACTAATTATCATAATAATATTCACTCGATCTTTTCTTCTTGCTCGCGCCCAAGGATGTGGCGTGCTCATGTTGAGCATTATTTTTTCCCCTTTTTCCTTCGCTTACCTTTGCTTCACATCCGCCCGCCCGGACCGCGGGCTCTCCGCGGCAGTCCTTCTTGCGAGCGGATGCTGCTGTTGGGCCGCCGCGCCACATCGCGATAGCCATTCATTTTGCGTGTGCGCGAGCGCGCGCCGAGAGCGCCTCTACCGGGCGCTGTGTGAATGTCGTGACGGCGCACGGAAGGCTCGCGGGCTCTCGCGGGTCGGATCCGCTTGCGCTAAGCATCGGGCGGCACTGCACGCCAATCATCCGGCGCAAGTGATCATTTGCGCACTCGCATCGTCATCGGTCGGTTGGTGTCGTCGTCGCGACTCGGCAATCGATCGTTTGGCAGGAGCTCTGCCGGTTCCTTGATTACCGACCGATTCACCTGCACCGGTTCCCTATCGCTTCGGCGCCAACAATCAGCAGCATCTGGTGAAAGGCGATCGCGCGCTCCGGGTGGAAACCAAAATACTCATCGCCGTAGCTCGAACTGTCACATCTTGAGCGCGCCACATAGTTGTAGTCCGGTCCACCAGCGCTCTCATCAATCACCGGGACGGGTGGTAATCGGATCGTTCAGATCGCGCTGGGTGCCCTGGGCGCCCCCTGGCGGATTCGGGACATGTTTGCCTACTTCGCATTATTGCGTTTTACGAGCGCTTGATTGAGCCCATAAAAATCGAAGCTCCCTGACCCCGGCGGAGATCGACCAGGGCGCGTGACCGACAGGCCGACCAGCAGGGTGGCTGGCCGTGAGAGAGATGCCAGAGGGCATCCTGCTGCCACAGGTCTTCGGTTTTACGACCACCACCGACCATAGACACTCTAGCTGGCGCTGGAGCGGGGAACAAATTATGACTTCCTTCCTGCCTGTGGACCGGTGACCGGTGACTTAGGCTCAGCATCTGCTCCAGCATCTCTGGCGGCGATTGATCTCTGTGGGTCTGTGGGCGCCTCGCGGACGACGATCGTCGAAAACGCCAGACCAGTCGACCAGTGGCCACAACCACAGGCAAAAACAACAGCAGAAACCGCGATGCGTCGAAGGAAACTATAAATCTGGTTTACCTGGTCTTCTGGTCGGAGCACACTTCGCTCCGTCGGTCGCGTCCGGTCCGAGTCCCCGAGCGTCCGAGTCCGTCTCCGAGCGTAACGAGCGAAGAAAAATGAAACATTTTAATGGAGATTTAGTAGAGCTGTGGTGTGGTGGCCGCCCTGCTGCGTGTGTGGGGACCCACAAATCGCCGTCCACCGCGATCCGCGATCTCCATCATCGCCACCGACGGCTTCAGGTGGCCCTTCAGCTCGATCCGGGGCTTTGTAGGGCTTAGTTTCCGAAGTACGATCGACACAGGCCCCCGCCTGTGAGTGATGAAGTTTAACCTAAGCGCGGCCGTTAATCTGTAGGACCCAGCCCAGCGAGGTGGTGCGCAATCGATTTCCTAGTTCCACGGGCCCCAATATGTAGGCCAACATCTCTCGGTCAGCTCTAAAACACTGGGAGCCGTGGACTGGAAGCTGGGACCATGGAACCATCCGGGCTCATCATCAATTACGCGCGCGGACGAGCCCGCTGACCGGACCATCGGCCGGTGCGTATGGGAACCCGTCTGGTGCTGGCGTGGAGAAGAACTAGGGCTCCCCGCCGTAGGCCGCTTACGGTACTCCGCCGTCGGTCACTGGATCCCCCCCCGGACGTTCGCGACGCTAATTTACATGACTCTGCGCAGTTCGGTGTTTTTCCTCCGGTTCTACTATTACCGACCGCGACTTCGCGAACGAACATGATGATGGTCCCTCGCTTCGCCGCTGGTAATGCTGGACGTTTCTGCTGATGGTGCCCAGGTCCCGGGACCACCGTTCCTAGCCGCCGTGTTGGGCTAAGTTCTGGGAAGCTGTCTCTGCGGCTGCTAATGAAAGCGCCTGGTGTGCACACAAAACACACACGGCTACACGGCGCTGTCCAGGGTCTAATGATGCGTTGCGCAAGTCCGGACAGGAAGACGAGCTTATTGGGCATTTTCACTCCCCGAGCTTCGGCTCGGATCTCACGGCGTTCCCATGGGAGAAGACGGTGCAAGCCGTCGGTGTCTTCGGAGGACCACCACCTCCCGGAGGACTCGACCCGGAGATGAAGACATTGACTTTTTCGGACGTCGAAGACGCCCCGCTGCGTTCTGTGGCTGCGACTGTCTGTGTGTGTGTCTTGGCTCCAATCGCTCTGCATCATTCTGGTCTGGACCGATCGGAGCTCCGGTACTTTGCATACGATTAGCGTCGATCAAGTCGTCGTCGTCGTTTGGGGCGTAAGCATTTATTTACTTTCGCCATTTCACGGACCCCCCGAATGACATTCGGGGGTTATTTTTGGCAAACACACGGTGGGTTAGATCATCGCGCAGAAACCCGCCGCGGCTGATAAGTGGCAGGCGGCCGCGAAGGCGAGTGCACGACCACCAGCGGCGGCGGCGGCGGCAGGACCAGGATCAGGATCAGGGTGTGGTGGTGGTACACAAACAGCGCGCAGCTCTCGAGATCTGAAGACGACGGCGGCAACGGCGGTGGTTCACACGCCGGTGCCGTGTACCGTGAGGAGCGACCGGAACCACACAAGAATTTATGACACTTCCCAATCCCAAACGTCAAACCGGCCGCCTTTCAGCCGTTTCGTCGAAAGCGCACACACGGCACACGATAAGTCGTGGGGCGGTGGTAACACATGGGTTGAAAAGTCCTGAGCCTAAATTACCGTTCAAGCGAAGCAGTGGCTTGGAAAGTGTTGCAAGTACTCCATTCCTCCATAAATAACAAACAAACGTCGAGAGCAAGTGGTGAACCTCATCCAAAGTGGTCGAAAGCACACCAATCGGCTGGAAAGGTTATGGTCTCGGTATTTTGGGATGTGCGTAGTGTAATATTGCGATTACTTAATATACTGCGATTATCTTAAAAAGGGAAATACCACCAATAGTTAATATTATACAACGTTATTGGAGTTGTTTCATCAAGACAACGCACCGAGTCACACCGAGTCACTATTTTAAGGCAAAACACAAATCGTTCTACAAAAGTGGTATTGAAAAATTGGAGCGGCACAGGAATGATTGTGTGGCTCTTGGAGGAGATTACGTTGATGATTACGATTTCCTACTTAGGCTCGGTACTTTTTAGCCCACATGTTAAACAATCAGTGTTTAAGTACAAAGTTTGTTTCCCATCAAACGGATTGTTTGCCGCCAGATAAAGGCGGGCGTGGGCGCGGGCGCAACAATTCTCCAACGGTTACGCCGCCGCATCACCCGATCACCGGTGGAACTTTTCGGGAATGCCCAACCTACGGAGCCGTCGTCGTCGGTGGTGACGTCAATAGGCGCAACCGATTTTCTTAGACTTTACGCCCGGACTTTACGCCTGCCTGGTGGCCGGGGCCTCCAGAATGGGGAAAAACTCTTGGGAACCCGGCGGTCCCAGGATCCCATCGCGGACCCGGCCCCGGAGTTCAGATTACAAGCGAAAGTAAATCAACTGCACAAATGAACCCTTCATTTTAATATTTGAGTTTCGGGGCGCGTCCCTTATTGGCCCGTCCGTCCAACAACCCGTCTTAATAAGCCCGTCGCCTTCGTCGCCGCTATGGGACGTGTGCGAACGTGTGGAGCAGGCAGCTCCAAACTCCTGGTCCCTCCCAGAGAGAGTCTAAGGGCTTCCGATCAAATATGAAATCGGATACTCTGCTGCTGCCGTTGGTGAGTTATGCAAAAAAGGGGTCCAAGTCTTCCACATCTCACCGTGACCGGGATTCGGGGCGAACAAACATTCTTGTGGTTTATTGTCTTTGCTTCTGGTGCACTTCGGGCCGGGCCAAGCCGGGCCGGACCGGGATTGAAACAGAAGACCTCCGATGTAAACCGACCGAATCCCAACGGCCCAGCGTCGCCGTCTCCGTTGTGCTTCCCGCTTCCGCTTGGCGATAAATCACAAACTCCTCTGTCCCTCTGTGGCTCATCCGATACCCTGTTTCCGGTCGGTCCGGTCGGTCGGTTGGTCGCTCGATGCTGTTTTTTTTTGTCGTCAGCTACTCGACCTCGTTCCGGGTGTGTCCGTTCCGCCAAACCGTTGACACAGCCGACCGAAACCATCTCTCGTCCGCCGAAACGAGAAAACTTTTCCAGAACCCACAGGGAAGAGGGCCTTCTGGGTGTGTGTGTGTGTTTGATTCCTGGAACCTTCCGAGATCGATCTTCCGTTCGATTTGGGATAAAGGACACACACAAGTTTCCGGGGGTGGAACTTTTCTTACCACATCCCACACCACCCCCAGGAAAAGGCTAAATTAAAATCTGGGACCCATCATCGGATTGAAAGATTGATTACAAATCCGGTCCCAAACGCCATTAGCGCTTTGCCGAAGGTCAGCCTGGACCTCTCTCTCTCTTTCGGCTCACATCCATCAGCATCCAAAAGTTCAGAGTACTGCGCGCCTACGCGCGCCCACATTCTTCGCGGTCCTTTCGGTCCGCGGGTCCAAAGTGGTGGTCCACGGGTCCTTGACGAGACGAGTACCCGCCTGTCGGAGTGCTTGGTGGGAACCGCATAACAATTTCATCATCATCGTCAAATGGCGTCAGCTTTTCGAGTGCGCCGCTACCGGCTTTGTGAGCCACATTTCGGTGCCTCACCACCCTGGACTGATGATGGCCTCAAGTGGGACCGGGACCGGCGCTGGCGCTGGAGAGCACTGGAGGATCGTCACCGGGAAGTTTACCGTTTACCGGGACCGACGCACACCGAGATCGGCCAACATCATTCTTATTTTTAACCCGGACTGTCAACAAGACGCTGGAGGATGTGGAGACTTTTTCGCTCACCACCAAAGACGGTCTCGGCCTTCCTAGCCGGGGGTAACCCAATCCCGCAATCCGCAAACCGAAAGCTGAAACCGACGGACGGTCTGTGGGCCCCCAGAATGTTGAAAATGGAGATGTTTCTCGCTGTTTCTCGGTCCCGACCCAACTGTCACTTTGGTCCAGGGTTGCCCCTGGAGGCACTCCACCCCGTAGCTGGAGCATCTTCCGGGGCTTGCCGTTCTCGCTTGTGCAGTGTTGCAGTTTCTCCGCAGGCCAGCAACAGAATCCTAGTGCTCTGTGAGGTAGTTTTAAGTTACGCTCTACCCTCTCCGGTGTCCGGTAGGCTCTGCGGATTGCGTTACGACTGCGTTTCACACGGACGCGAACCAGCGAACGCGATTAGTGCGTTAAACTCTCTCGGCCCGGCGACGACACCGGCCATAAAGTTACGAGAGTGCGCGCTCCGCCAGAGGTCGCCCTCGTCGTTAATCTTTCACTCACCGTGTGCTCCGTTTCCGGCGACAGCGGGGAGGGTCCAGAGCAACGTGAACACGCCGGAACGGCCGCGGTTTGTGTGTAAATCGACGATCGCCGTCGATCGCGGCAAGTTGTGTGAACCTGTTCCGAGGTTCTGCGGGCCGCCTTGTGGTCGTAAAATGTTATTATCAGTTTCGAGAACCTGTTCCCGGGCACACGCGGCCCGGCGGGCCCCCTGCAGCTTCTGCTGGCAAGACCCCGTCGTTGCATCAGGTGGGCGCAGGCAACAGAAGATATGATAAATAAATCTACCCGCCATCTTACGCCGGTGTGGACGTGAGGAGGCCCGGAATCGTGCCGAGCCGGAGCTTGCGCCTCCCATTGCTCGCGTTAGAGATCATTGAACAACAACAACAGCAAGGGGGTGGTGGCGGAGAATGGGCGCTCCTACGGTGCCAACCCCGAGCGGCCAACAAACCGAATGCAATTACACCATTTACGAAGCGGGTATGCTTAGAATTCCGGCGGCACAGCGGAGATCGGCAGATCGGTGAAAACTTTTCCCCAACACACACACACACACACACGCGGGCGCGAGGGGTGGCGACGCCCATCGCGATAGGCAAACCGGTGAAATTGGCATCTTGTGGCCGCCTGCGAAATTCTTCGGCGAAAAGCCGGCCGCCGAGAAGTCGGAAGAGTTGGGCGACGGGCACAGGCACACACATTGGGATTCCTGCCTCTGGTCGATGGATGGAGCCACGGAGGGGGCGCGGGACAAACGATAAATAAACATGTACAACTAGTCCACCGCCTGCCCCGGCACGCGCCCGCGCAGCCACATGAAACGGGGTCCGGGACCGGATGGCTTTGCCCAGGTGAAAGAAGTTTCCGACCTCTCTCTCTCGGTGGAGGAACTTGAACCTAGGGGGGCTGCGCAACGAAGAAATGTAACATATTAACAGCATTCAGCATTCAGCGCCCACCGCGTGGCGACCTCGGGGAAGGGGGGCCCGGCCGCACGCGGTACAAACAAAAATGCTTTTCACCCGCCGACCGACCGAGCGGTCGGCCTCTTGCATTGAAATGAACTGCGCGCGTGGAACCGCGCCACTCTCTTGTGGCGCACATTTCGTAGTCGGATTCCCCGGCGGTTGCGGTATTCGGAGCACTCGCCGCGCCGAAGTCGCATTGTCCGCCGCCGTTATGGGCCGTGTCGGCAGAGGCTAGGGCCACAAGTTGTGGCCATGCTCCACTGCCCAAAATACACAACTCATCTAATCTAATTCGCCAAATCCGGACTGCGGTCCTTCAGTCGCAACGATTTGGTGCTCGCGGATGCCTCGCCAACTTTGGTCCTACGGAGTGGCTGCCAGAGAAGCCGCTGTACCGCCGGGGTGTTCAATAAGTTTTGTGCTCGTTCCGGAGCCGAAGAATCAGGTTCACATCACTCTATAGCCTCTTGTCTTAACTCAGGATCATGGTGATAGACCCAAGCCTCATCCATAGTGATGAGTTGACGCACAAAATTCACTTTATCCTTTCGAAAACGCTTCACAAAGAATGAAGTGACCGATTGAAATGAAACCTCAGATACGTTCATATGAAGAGTGTATCAACATGAAAAAATTAATTCGGCTGGTAGCAGTGCCCTCTGTTATAGAAACGCAAAGCTTATTGAACAACCCGATACGCCACAAGTTGTAGCCGTGTGCTGTACCTATGGTCGGTTGATGTTTTGGGGGAAACGGAGGCACTCGCAGCCCGATCTGTGTGTGACCGATCGGGCGAGACAAATGCGGGCGTCAGTTTCCGCGTTCCGCTAACGGAGTGTGGAGTGTTTTCGGGAATCATGCTTCCTGCCGGCGATCACTTTGCGGCGTGAATGGTAGCCCCTCAGTTATGACCCCTCCGCCCCAGACGTCCAGACGTCGAGATCCGAACCATCCTGTACCTGGTCCGGCACGCATTAGTAACGGCGTGTTTCGGGACCACGGACCATCCGGACAACGGCGACGACGACGACGCACCGGAATACTTATACGTTTACGATTTAATTCTATTAATGCCCATCGAAGCATGTAATTAAAAGTATTTCAATCCGTCGGTCGGGCCCCGTGGTTCGGTTCAGGTCTCGCGCCAATCCAGGATGGAGATCGATCGGGACGAATCGACCCACGACCAACCCGCGCCGTGCCGTGTGATCGTGGAGGGCACGAAGAGGGCTCGAAAGGCGAAAGCGCTAAGCGCTGTAAACGCTGTTCTCCTATTCCGAGGTTTTACTACGGATTAAACCAGGGACGGGTCTATGTGGATGACTGATTGAAACCGAGAGGCCATGTCGAGAGTTATTGGAGCCACAAACGAAGCGGAGTGAGACACCAATAAAACTTACGCTCGACTTGGCCTCTCGAGGTGGCAGCAGATAAAACTGCCGTTGTCGATCGTTGATGTCTTCATCAGCGTCCATCATGCTTTTGGGGTGATTTGAAATCGAAAACCCGCGAATTACCCTACCAGAAACACCGCGGGAGAGAAAGACCGTGTCACAAAAAACCGTGCAAATGACAGCAGTGTTTGTGCGTGTGTGTGTGCTGCGCAGTTTCAGCACGCAGCCCAACCCAGCGTACGCAACCACGTACCAGGGCGATCCATTTCAGGGCTTTACATTCGCGGGTTTGGTGCGCAAAACTTTGAAGCCCCAAATGTGCGCCCAGACGGGGGAAACACGGCAGCGAGGTGGCGGGTCTGCGATCTCGGGCGAGCGCCACAAATCATCCTTCGTTTCGACGTGTAAGTGGCCTTTTTCTCAATCACCGCGGCGGCGGCCGTGATGAGGATGATGGTTCTTTTGGGGCCGCCGGACGATGAGCCGCGGCCCGGGCGAAACGATGGAAATTATGTGGTTTAGGAAATAGAATACCAAATCTCCGGCACACGGAGGCCTCCTCGAGAGGTAATTATTTCGTACGAAGAAACGTCCAAGGCACGCCACGGCTGGACTGGCAGCAGGCAGCAGCTGGTAAAAGGTTTCAATCCAATTTCGAATCCCAATCCTCGTTTGGAATGTGGATATGGATTTCCGTTTTGCTTCTCCACTTTGCTTCGGCCGTCGGCCGGGCCGGGCGTCTCCCGGGGATTTGTGAGCTTTGGATGATTTAATTGTTCAATTTCCAGGCCCCGCATTAGGTAAGATGGCTGGCTGGCCGCCGGGAGTCTGCTAATGAAGCCTTCGGGGCGATGCGCCAGAACCTGGCCGTAGCAGTAAAACCTGATTCGCCCGGCCTCCTCCGGACTCCGGATGTCGATGAACTGGCGTGTCGGTCGGCAAAGCACCACCAGCGGCCGGATATTGATTTTTCAAGCACAGACGCTGGCTACTTTCTTCTGTGGCGTGCCAGTGCGATGTCTTCTCGAGCTCGATGCTCCCAAAATGGTCACACCTTTCACTCGCGCCACAGGAATTGGCGAGGGCGATCCCAGGGCGCGCCGATCTGCTTTGCGAACCGGCAACACACGGTGGGTTGGGACCCACTTAACGAACCGCAGCAGCCGAACCGCAGTCCAAGTCACCAGCACCGGAGGAATTCGTTCCGGATTGTCAATAGATCCGATCTCGTCGTCGTCACTGGCACCGCTCGTCGAAGCGCGCGCCTTATTCGGTGTATGTGTGTGTCCCTGTTCCTCTCGCTCTCTTTTTCTCCTTCCCACCGTTTTCTGCCACGGCAGAGCGGGTTAATTCACTCGAAACGAACCAAAAACCCGTCTCAGATTAGATCTGGTCCCAAGCCTACGAGATCCTGGACTCTCGCGTCCGCGGGCTTCCCGGGGCCACGGGATCGGCTGCGGGATGTGTTCGCACTGCCTGTGTACCGTTCCGCGGTACCCCTCACCCCTCCCCTTCCCTGACGAGACACTTTCGTCTGGCGTGATTGATGATTCTAATCTGCTCACTTAAATCTAACATCAAATTAAAATTAATCGTATCACAATAAACATTTATTCGGCGAGCGGCGTCGACCAGTTCGCCCAGACGAACTGGGCGAACAACGGTCGAACATGTCGAAGTGGCACTGCGAGAGCCGCACCCAACCCCCCACATGGTGGGGGGGATACATGACAATTGGATTTTCGGGCTTGACGAAAATGACAACGCAGCGGAGCGCAGCGGTCCAACTCCAACTTTGCTGGCGACCCTCGGAGCCGGGGTCGCGCAAAAAAGTGTAAGCCAGCGAACGGGGCGAACGACATAACGCTTGAGACGATCGACACCGAAGGCCGAAATGATCGAGTGAGCAGGTTTTAATCTTCGAATCGCTGTACGCCAAACCGAGGTGCGCAAGGCGCATAGATCGCGATCGCTAGCTAGCGTGCGTGAAAGGCGCTCCTCTCGAGAGCTCATTAGATTCGCTCGAAAATTAGATGATCCACCCGAACCGACCGACGTTGTGCGCCGCGCCGGCGAGTAATTTAGCGTCCGCCGGTTTTTTTTTCTCGGGCCGAAGGAAAGTGCAAGACCGCCTGGACGCGCCTGAAGTAGCGTCTTCGCGGGTAGTTTAAATGATTTCACCGGCTCTTCGGCACCGGCTCCGGACATTAATTTCCCATCTTGCGCCCCCGAGAGGATCGGACCTGTGCCGTGGATAATGATCGCCGGGGTCTCGTGGGGCCCCTAGCGATCGCCAGGCCAGTTCGATCGCGCTCCACAAACTGTGCACCGGATCCTCGCGGTGCTGGTGGCCGTAACCAGAGACGGATTTTTCATGGCGCGTTTCCCAGCTTTCTGCGCGGGCCCTAACGGAATCTGTGGGCTCCCTGTGAGCCAACGAGTGAACCACTTTTTAATTACTCTATTCCCGAAACGAAAATCCCCCTCGGCCAAGCCGGAAAAACGGTTGAAAACATTGCACAAAACGGGGAAACTAAAGTGTTACGTCCGAAAAGCGGGCTCCATTCTGAGTGAGCGGGTGCGACTTAAGGAGGCGAAAATGGCCCCATTCATCGACGTTCGTGGCCCCGAAAAATATGAGAATTGCTAACGAGCTCGTTTTGGCCGCCGCCGTCGCCGGGCGCGCTTTTTCTTCATTTCCCTCGAATCACGTGAAAAGTGCGCCCGTCTGCGAGAATGATTTTCATTGTTTTTGTGTTGCGTTTTATGTTTTCTGTTTTTGTTTTATTGTTAATTCCACCCTATTATGCTGGCCTCGGCGCAGCGGCGTTTCGTGTTGCATAAATGCGCTGGCTGCTTCCAGCGCATTGTTGTAACGCACACTTCGCGCCCAAGAACTGATGACAAAATCGAATCGAATGCCAACGCTTTTTTGCGCCTTTTTGTTTCTGAGGCTTTCTATCTGGTTCGGCGACGGTTTGGGCCACCCTAAAACCCCCAGTCCTCAGGCGCGCGCTGAGCTCAAATTACATCGATTAATTCATTACGCAAGGATTGGGGTTTCGCGCTGCGCGGACACAATGTTCGCGCTCCGGTTTTTGGTTGATAATTGGCTTCATTAGGCCCACCCGGGGGGGAGAGTCCATATCAGAGTTGAATCGATGCGCCTGTGGTGCAATTAAAGGTAGAGAGACAGAGAGACCACAGTAGTTGGTTGAAGTGACAGGTTTTTTTGCTTCTGCCGCTGCCGAAGCAATTATTAGGTGCCACACTCAAAGAGATCCTAAAAAATCTGCTAATCTGTCAACACGGCAAAAAAACAACAACAACAACCACAGTCAGCGGCCACTCCGTTTCCGGCCCCAAAAACTGTAAACAAGCGGGCGACGATCGCTCGCCCAAAACCGCAGAGACCGCCACGAAGAAACCCCACCGTTGGCGTCCGGTCAGACCGGTCAGAACTTTTCGATCCCACCGCATAAACCGCCACCGTAAGCAGGTTTTCGGCCAGACTCCAGAGTGTGCCGGTTTTGGGGGCAGAACGAAAGAATAATTACGTTTGCGTCAGGTTGCAAACCTGAAGTCGGAGTCGAAGGTTCCGGATTTACGCCCTCCGGTGGTCCTCGCAGGGCGATCGTGTAATAACCCAGGCACCGTCACGCATCGGCAGGACCCGCCACGGCGGCGGCGGTGGCGGCGCACCTTTGACGCCGCTGTCGGCGGCGGTGCAGCACCTAGAAGAGAGACATCCATTTTAATTTCTTGGACGATCCCAAAATTCTCCGGCCAGCAGAGGGTTTTGTTTTGAAGTTCTCCCGAGGGTCAATCGATCTAATTACTGGGTTGCGGGGCCACCGCGGCCACCAGATCAGCGCCGTGCTGCGCTTTCTTCGGTTCCTTCTTTCACCGCCTTCCGAAAGCTACTTACCGACTTCCTTTCTCGGCTCGGTAATTGCGCAGACCAGTCGGTGGTCCGGTGCGGAGAATTGAGATATTATTCTAACATTTACGAAACATTACCGAGTGGCGGTCGTTGCCCAATCCCACTTCCTGCCGGGGGAGCGAGAGTTAGAACTATTATCGCACCCCGCACTAGGGGCGATGTCTAATTTCCAGCTGGATAAGATGATGGAATTTCCGGTGCCGATATCCGAATGATGTTATTATAGTTTTGCTTCCCCCGCGCAGGAGTTCGAAGAACTGGTCGGTTCTTGGTCTCTCGCTCTCGTTCCGCTTCTTCCAAATCACCGATCCCAAGACCCAAGAGAGGCCCTCCCGATCGGGCCGGTTGGGCAGAAGGAATTCCACGGCTCGCCGGGTAGCGTACCGGAAGGCAAGGCTAATGTTTTGTGAAATCGGTTTCCTTGGGATCGGACGTCGGACATAAATCTACCTGCGTCGCTGGCGGCGGCGGACGAAGATGCTAAGAGGTTGATGAACACTTTTACAATGGTTTTCGATTTCTGGTGAGAAAGCCTGGCCCTGGCGTTCTCTTGCTCTATCTCCTCTGGAGATGCTCCCCGCACGGTGAAATCCTAGCCATTCTGGGCCAATTGTCAAGCGGCCAGATACCGAGAAGACCGGGCTAAGTGTGTGTGCTGATGTGAAGATGTGCATTTCCTTCCGCCCGTCTCCCGGAGACCCGCCCGCCACACCTTGACCTTGGTGGTTGAGTTATGGGGTACGCTTGTTTTATGAATGGAGCGTACCGTCTCAAGCAGAACTTCGAGAAGCGGGGCCTACGATTGTCTCTAAACCGCGCCGGAGCTACAAGAGACCGTTTGCGAGCCGCATACATCGCAAAACAAATAGCGACACGACATCGTCGGCGGCGAGGTGCTCCGCGCGGGTCTCCCTGCTGATCGCTTCCTACGATCGCGTAGATGTTGGCGCACGGATGCGAACGCCTGCGGTACGCCGCGAGCGTAACTTACACGCTATCTGTGGCACGCCGATAACTGGAGCAGAACCGTCCGTGCCGCTCCAGTCTTTCGCCATGCTTCTGAACCGCTTTGGGCATCGCCCAGACCAGCCCCGGGGGAACCAGCTCGTGGAATTGGGCTTTAGAAAAGGGCGACCCGTAAACCTGGCGTCGCATTAGGCAGTTACAGTGCGTAAACTCCGATCACTGATGTCCCATTACTGAGTTGAGTTTCGGGTTGCTCATGTACTAGACTTTGATGCTGTCTTGGCCCAATTGCACTCGATTGAATTCGGTACCATCCCCTGGTTTCGTTCGAGATTTCACTGTCGATTGTCGATGCAAGAAAAGACCTCTCCTAGTTCGCTTCTGGAGTCAGTGGGCCACGCACGGAATTCACCCTCGACGGGCAACTCCTAGTACTGAAGCAATGTTCCTAATGCTGTGTTAGCCTTCGTGGACGTGGACGATCGTGGACATTGAATTCACCGACTGTGAAGCAATGGTAACAAGCGAACTGCACCTTCTTTCGCCTCGAGCAGCATCTTCGCGACGCCATTTGAAAGAAGAAACTCAACATTTCTCGCAAATAACACAAAATCACTTTGCGTGTCAAAGCGGTTCATGGACGTTATCAAGTTATCTATAATGATGTCTACAGTGCAAACGTATATACATTTATGTACAGTTAAGAACTTCATCCTTCGGACAGGAGAAACCATGTACAGGAGTACAAGGAATGAGATCTAAAAATAATGGCAATCCAACACCTGTACTAAACACCGGAATGAGGAATTATGGTGGTCCTTAAGTCTGGACTGTTCTGGACTATCCCTCAAAGCCTGGACTGTTCTTAGACCTTGTACCTAACCCTTTGTTTATTTGTGTATTACTTAATTGGTCAGGTCATACGCTGACGCTGGGATTACGAACGCCCAACATTCCCATGACGAGCAAACCGATGCAAATTCGAGCTTTATTAGATTTGTGCAAGGCCATTTCTGGGCTTGCGGTGTGTCGTAAGCAGGGCCTTGTCGCAATGCAAAGTATGCACCGGCCATAGCATAGCGCACCACCAGTCGGGGGTCTCCCTGCTCGAGTTCCCAGCCCAGGCAACCCAGCACACACACACACACTCACACACCGGATGGATGCGATGGGGCTGTAAAAACAGCCGCACGGACGAAAGAATGGCGAATATAAAACAGCCCACGGTGGCAGATTGTCTTGCCGGGTTGGTTGACTGTGACGGTGGTATGTTTGCATTAGGAGTCCGCAGCAGCTAAAGGGGGGCAAAAAACCCGCTGCTACCCGCCGTCGACCTCAGCTCGGTTGTAAACGTTGTTCCGGTTTTTTGCTCTCCAGCCTTGCCCGGCCCGGGCTCATTTGCTTGCGGCCGTTTCCTTCGCTTGATTTCATTTCACGCTATTTAAGCGCTCCCGAGCGCGTCCCAAAGTGCTTAGCCCCTAGGGGAGAGAGAGACAGAGCGAGGGAGATAGAGAGAGCGCCACAGTGAGTTGTCGTCGTCGCGCTTATATTTATTAAACGTTAAGTCGCGTTGGGCGAACGTAGCAATTCGCGATCATGCCCTTCACCAGCAGCAGCAACAGCTGCCAAGAGCCACCAGAGAGGCCACCAGAGAGGCCCCCGGAACGGTGGTTCCCATCGAACCCGGCTGCCGATAGCAGCAGCCACCGGACTCGGTCGGTCCGGCCGGGTCCGGGCCTCGCAATCGGATCGAAATCGGGCAGCGTTCAGGTGAAAATGGCGAGGTGCCGCAGTACCCTCGGGGGGCGGCCACACCGGGTGTAATGGCACCGCGGCAAAAAGGGGCGCGACCCAGGGGCGGTGTGCAGCGAAAGATATTAACGAGAAGAAAACAAAGAAAAGCGGCCAAGCGGCTGCATTTAGCTGCGGGAAGCGATCCACTTTTCCCGTGTCTCCTGCTCCTTGTCGGCTGCCGGACCACCATGGCTTTTGGGGTGCGCGCGCGCATTCCTGAAAGAAGGTCACGGTCCGGGGAAGGGCCACTGCCCTTGTCACCTCGGGCACCGTCACCCGGGCAGGCAATTTCCAGCCCTTTTTTCGCGCGAGCACGACACCGCCACCTGTTGCTGGGAAAAGGTGGAAAAGCAAAGCGACCGACGCGGCCGTTGATCATTTTCCACTTGATTGGCCCGATCAGCGATCACTGGCCACCGGTAGACCACCACCGCGGTCGCCGCCGCGCCGGTTACGGTTACGGAATAATTTAAGGAAGGAAACTGAGACCGGCGATGGCGGTGGTCCGCGTTTCCCGTCAAGCGGAAAATCAAACAATTCGATGCTTCCCCACCACGATGGTGGCGGTTTCGACGGGTGTTGAAGGAAACGATTGTAACACATCGTTCAATAAGTCCCGAGACTAGCGTAGAAATGGCGCTAATAATGCCATTTTTATACCAACGTTCGGAAGTACCAACCTTCAGATGAGGTGTGTCAAAATTTGATGTAATTCGAAGCATAACCAAGAAAGCTATAGTGGTTATAGTGACGCTACTTTTGCAATCCTGAAAAAATGGACCAAAACGAGTTTCGTGTGTTGATAAAACATTGTTTTCTAATGGGGAAAAAACACCGTTCAAGCTCAGCAATGGCTTGAAAAACGTTATCTGGACTCTACTCCGTCGAAACCAACCATTTGTCGGTGGTATGCTGACTTCTATGCGGTCGTTATGATAAAAATGATGCGGAACGTTCGGGGAGGCCAAATGAGGCAGTAACTCCCGAAAACATCAAGCAAGTATTGAAAATCGTGATGGGAGACCGCAAAATGAAAGTGCACGAGATAGCTAAGATGATGAACAATCAACTGGTAGTGCATTTACTATTTTGCACCAAAAATTGGATATGAAACAGGTTTTTTTCAAATGGGTGCCGCGTTTGCGCACATTGGAACAAAATCTACCATGGCACAATTCAATCAAAACAATGACAAATTCAACGAATTAGGCTTCCGACTGCTTCCTCATCCTCCGTACTCGCCGGATCTGGCCCCCAGCGACTACTGGCTCTTTACGGATCTCAAAAAGATGCTCCAGGGAAAAAGATATGGCTCGAATGAGGAGGTGATCGCTGCTATTGAGGCTCATTTTGAGTCAAAAAACAAATCGTGCTACAAACATGGAATTGAAAAAATAGAGAAGTGTGGAATGGTTGTATTACACTTTAAGAAGATTATATTGATGAATAATAAAGAATTTTGCCGATAAAATGTTGTTTTCATAGTTAGTCTCGGGACTTATTGAACGATGTGTTATTCTCCGCCCGTTTCTCCCTAAGCCATTGAACTCGGCCATTGATCGGAAAAGCGCCCCCCAGACTGCCAAAAGGCGATGTAAGTTATGTTGCGTTTTTCCGTCGGAGCCTTATGGGGGCCTTTAGTAGCCTCTTTAAGATCACAAATTATTGAGTCACATTTATTCGACAATGCAGTACATTTAAATACATCTTCGCCGTCGGTGCAAAGTACTTACTTTATTTAATTTGTTCAAAGTTGGAATCCTTTTGAGGAATAGTTTTAGTTAAACGGTTATAGACTGTTTATTCAAATTTTCAAATTCAAACCATTTTGTGCCGGACTCGATGATTTACACTGTTTTTCCGTGTTTTGTGCAATTTTACGCAGAATCTACCCTTTTGCTCTTCAGTGATGGCCAACTTTGATGTGCAAACACACAGAACTGAGTAGAGATACATTTCGCTCGAGTTGAGTAGAGAGTCAGTCGCAAAGTACTAAAGACATATTGGAATTAGTCAAAATAGAGGGTTATCAATTTCGTAGTTCCGAAATCACAGGACCAGCCCTTTTACATTTTATGAATTTATCTATCAACCGAAATGTCAAACTTTTAATTTAATGTCTGGCTATTAAAAAAAATGAATCGCTTGGCAACAGAACAACATGTTAAACATATCTTATCAGAATCGACAGTTGCCATAGGTCCCGAGACGGCCTTCTGTACGATATCGTGAACGATGATTAAAAAAAATTCATTTCATTTCAAACTTGATTTTTCATGTGTAAGTTTGTACATAAAAACATGTAAATTAAACATGTAAAGTAAATTAAAAGCTGCATAATGCGATGCGTGTATAATATAAAAATGAACACGAAATTGCACAGCAGTCGTTCATCAAAATAGTAAAACACGCATAAATGGCAACGAAAGAACGAAATGAAAGAAACAATGCAAAATTCACAATGTGTTTGATAACGGTCAACGGAATACTGTTAACACATTTACAATTATGTAGTACAGCACCCCGATAACTAATCCCAAGTAACGAGCAGTAAACGAAAGCAATGAGCCGCGCCAACACTCATTATCGACCGCCCCAGACATCCCCCCCTCGCTGAGTGTGCGGTGCTGACGTCGAAAGCAAAGCATTAACTTTCTAACCGAGAGCAATAGAGAAGCGGCGGTTTCACGCATCAATGTGATGCTCGCACACACAAACACACCGGTTGCCGGGTCTCAAGTTGCCGCAATTGTGTTGTGCCGAGCCACCGCCACCGATAAAATCCATCAAAACGAAACCGATTTAAATAAACACCGACAAAGACCGACGACGGCGAAGCGCCTGGCACGCGGAAGTCGGGTGCGCTCTATAAATTTCCGTTTCATTGCGCTTTTACTGACCATCCGGCGGGGTCGGAGCGATTTTCTCTTGCTCCGGGGCCGCGATTAGGGACCCAAATTGACGGTTGCCGCGTGGTGGGGAGGGAGATGTTTTCCTGTCCAAAAGCTGGCCGTTAGAGAGGAGCATCGCGGATCAGGACGGCATCCGTCGGCAGCAGAGCCTTCGGTGTCACCCGAAGCCAGAAAGCGACCAAAAACCGACCGACGGTCGGTTTCTGTTACTTCCTTTGCTTTCGCCCGGTGCGAGCCCCCGGTCGGAGCGGAGCTTCGAATCCCTGCTACGGTGGCGGACGTTTGGCCGGAAATTAATTCAGTTCCCAGGCGGCTAATGATGGGAATCGGCGCGATCTGCGCGAATTTTTTCGGCCGGCCATAAAATATGTCAATGAGTAACGGGCTTCCGGGGTGAGAACCGGCCGGCCCATTGACCCTTCGCCCGGAGAGTTGGACACAGCGAGCGTGTTCTGGGAAGGTGCCGGGGCCGAGATTATTACGGTTTTGTTGGGTTACGGACCGAGAATTACCGACCGGGACCGGGAGAAATTCATGTCGCGTTTTCGGTGGGAGCTTGGCAGGTTTCGTGTGCGGGGTTTGCTCCATTGTTGTCACCGGTACCGGCGGCACCTGGCAAAGGCGGAGATGGCCCGGGTTCCACAACTACAACGCGTCTTTTTATCGGTCTGTCCAGATTGACAACCCGCTAATTTATCGTCCTGTGATCAACCGTCCACGCGGGACCACATCACAGAGACCACCAACCGAGCTGTTGTGATGTGTGTTGGTGCCCTTCGAATCATGCTCACCGTCGCCGTGTGTCCCTTTCACGGGCTTATCGGGCGACACTGATCGGTGCGCGTACGACCCTGCTCCGATTAGGTTAACGTATACGGAGCGTAGCTCTCCTGTAGCTCAACCCACCCAAACGAAACCATCGAGAGGTTCGTCGTCCAAATTCCTCCAAACGCGGGGCGCACTTCTTGGGACCATAAACCCGGCCAGCCGGCCGTGCATTCGGTGCATTCGGTCTTTGGAGCCGTTCTCCCGCTCTCTATTTATCTCTTTCTCGTGTTCCCGTATTTCGAAGCATTCCCGACGGGCAGCCCGATCTCGACAAGACGCGTCGGTGCGCGCCTACGCAAGAAATTCCACTTTTGTCGCTTGTAGCGACGGCCACGCGATCGCGTTGCGGTACGCGATGTCTGCCTTTCGGCGGCCACATTTCTGCTGGAGGGCGCTGGAGGTCCCAGCACGCGGTGGTCCTGCAGTGAAGGGCATCCCGATCCCGCGGAATATGCTTGTTTATTAAAACGTCGTTACCTCGAGCGCCCAAGCCTCTATCCGAGGGGCGCTCCATGAATGGCCACACGTCGCGATGATTCTTCCAGAGGGACACGCCTGCGCATGCCGGCTTTTCGGTGACGGAGATGGCATATGGCACGGCCGCTGTGGGGTGCCTACGCAAATCCCATCAAGAAAACTCCACCTCACGTGCGACGGTGACACGACATGATGGCCCGGTCTGCGCCGTCTGCGTCGGCAGCGATTGTTTCGCAATTCCCCAGAGCCAGACAGTTCTGGGCAGGGCCCCGGGTCCAGGGTACAATAATTGGCGCATCGAAAGCGCATTAGTCATCGATCGATGGGACGATCCGCTCCGCGAGTCTCCGTGGGCCGATCGGGTCGATCACGTCCCGTACGCTTCCCGTGATCATCACACCCGGCCAACAATGGTGTCCTCTGCCTCTATGATGATGATGTTGGGGTGCAATGGAATTATGCTGGTACCTCGATCCACAGGAATTGGAACTCATTCCTAGTTCGGATCGATCGAATCTTTGGCAAGCCGTGGCGAATGCGTAATGCGCGCAACCGCTAGTTCTCACGCCTACGTGCCACAATCCGCCGAGGCCGAGTACTTACGTCCACTCCAAATAATGGTTACTTAAGCTTTCACGCGCACGCGCGTGCCCATAAAAGCGCTGTCGGAGCAAACGAAAAACGGCAATTAAAGTCTGTCCTCGGGGGCTTAAGCCTTATCTCCTAATCTCACATCTCGCTTAGTAGAGCAGTATCTTCAGCCGCGCATTGGGAGCGCACGTACGGTTTAGTAGTAGTCCCGCGGCGTCGGGAGCTTAATTACCGCCGCTTGCCTGGCCTGGAACCGGGCTGGCTTTCGATCATCCTCACAGATAGCAGCCAACAGCCCGTCCGTGCCGCGCGCGTCTGCACTGGGCATCGAACCGAGGCGAGCCCATTTCGCGAACCGTTTAATGTTGTTACTTTTCCCCAAGTTGATTTAATTAAGCGGGGCGCGGCCACGACGGCGGTGGTGCGAACGGCGGTGGTCTCTTCTACTCGGGTCTCCGGAGTGGGCGTTGCTGCGCTCCGCTCGTCTCGAGGAACGCATCGGTACCGTTAGCCGCCGTCGCGCCGCGGCTGCAACAGTTGTTGTGGCTCTGTGGCTCGATGCACCGGGACGATTAGCACCGTTAGGGCCGCCGCTAGCTGGTGGCTATCGGTTCCGCACGAACCGGTGGCCGGTGTCCAAAAGCATGAATTATCGGCTTGTACTGTCGGCCCGAGGGGGAACTCAAAGCAACAAAAACGGGGCGATCGTCGCTGGGAAAGTAACCACCGCGAGGCTCCCTAACGCCGAGACCGGCTCCGGTGCTGGTGATTACAGCGCAGGCTCTGCCAATCTGCATAGGCATCCAACCATCCGTCCTCCTAGGAGTAGCAAGGGCACCTAGCAGCTAGTTGGCTTTCCATTTCGGTGCACCTAACTGCAGCTAGTAGCTCTAATTGTCTGCCCTGTGCTATACCCTGGCTGGCGAGAGTCGTTGACGTGGCGAGTCTGGCGATCCGCTTCCGCGCTGTTGACGCGCAATTGGGTCTCTAATTGCCCACCGTCCGGGTAGGTGTCGCCTCGCTTCGTGTCTGGCGAGCCCTCTCGGGGGCCACAGCAGACCCACCGACCGTGAAATTGAGGACCGTTCCCACCGCGGGCTTTGCCGGTCTATCGCTCCGGTTCCGGGTAAATCACACAACCGGGACGACCGGACACCAAGTTGCGGCCAGCTCCCACGCGCTGTGCAAAGAGATTCTCCATTGTGGTTCCACGTCGATGAGCTACCTGTGGCTGACCGCCATGTCGATGTTGCTAATGTTTCAACCTTTCTTCTTTCTGTCGCTCCACAGCGGAAGCATCCTGCTACTTCCCGTTCGAGTTCCAGGGCGAGTACATCACGCAGAACACCGTCACGGCGGAGGGCGCGGTGCGCTACAGCCGCATCAACATCACCGAGAGCGCGATCCCGCTGTGGGGCAGCTGCCACAAGCGGCGCGACAACAACGTGATCCTGATGACGGGCTCCGAAGACGCGAGCTGCTTCCGGTGCTTCCACCTGAAGCTCGCCTCGAAGAACGTGCTGCGTGTGCTGGCCGCCGACAACGACTACATCTCCAAGTGTCACACGAACGAGGAGAAAGCGATGGCCTCCTGTCTGTCCGAGGACGACCTACTGAACGAGGCGAAAAATACCGAAATCATCCTCTACAGTAAGTGTGCTTTTGGTGGCCCTTCGGTCTTCCCCTCAATAACACAGGACTTCGTTCAACTTTTGCAGAGTTCCGCGACTACGATGGGGCAGCCGTCCGGCAGGAGTACTGCCCGATCCACGGCCGGTACCGGATGACGTACAGCGTGGACAGCAGTGACACAACCGACGGCACCGTCGAGTGCGACTCGGACGAGTCCGAGGTGGACAACTGTCCGTCCGGGTCCGCGTTGAATCTTCACTTCCGCAACTGTGGCTTCGCGGACCGCGAGGTAACGTTCGAGTGTCTCGGCCACTGGCGTGGATTCCGCAGCCAGAACTACCTGGCGCTGCTGAGCACCGGCGACGACACGCACCTCGGACCGAAGTATCGGTGCGCCACCTACACCGAGAACCCGAAGACAGGCGTCATCGAGATCGCGTTCAGTCGGGACTCGACGTGTCGCTCGATCGAGCGCCAGTACGTGCGCCACCCGAATTCGCGGTACACCAACGGGAACGGCATCGGGAACGAGTACCACCACGAGCTGCTCACCCTGCGGCCCATCCCGCTCGAGTTCGGCCCCGTCGTCCAGTACTGCAGGTACGTCCCGCGATCGACCATCGATCAGCGACACGGTATACTAATTGGTGCGCTCGCCCGTTCTCGCCATCTTGCAGCTTTCCCAGCTGGCTGATCGGACGCTGGGAGCACGTGACCGTCAGCCAGAACCAGCTCGTCTACAAAGACCAGAACTCCTTCAAGACGTACACGATGAAGTGCGTCAAGAACTACACCACCAACCACGACACGAACAAGTTCATCGTCTACAGCCAAACGCAATGGTAATTATCGCTATGGGCTTCCGCTCCGTTTCGCCTCCGGTTTCTGCCCGTGGTCTGCTCTCCTTTTGCTTTTTGCGGAACGAAATTAATTATCAAAATTGGATGGTTCATTATTTCATTCGCCACCTGCGCGCTGCGCTTTATTAACCTGTGGCCACAAGACCGCCAGATCACCGCCCGCCAGCAGGGCAATTCTCGAGGGCGATCGCGCGGAAAGTTTTCTAATCAACGCCGCGCGATTTAGGTTTGTGGCGGCGACTTTCCCAAGAAATCGCTTCAGTCGCTTCCTTCCTTTCGATTCGATTACCGGGCGAGTGAAAGCATCGACCACCGGGGGGAGTAATTACCCACCCGACCACGGGCAGCGATTGATTGCGACCCAAGACCCAACGCTAATCTCCGTTCTGCAACGTCTCTGTTCCTCTGTCTCCCCAAAAAAAACAGTGGCGAGGAAATGTACCAGTGCCTGAAGATCGAGCGGCGCGACACGAACGTGTTCGAGTTCCAGATTAGCAGCCGCCACTCGGCCAACTACACTGCGACGATCTGCAACGATTTCTACTTCAACGACGACCGGTGGCTGACGCAGGGCCGGCTCGACAGCAACGACATCGTGTCGCCGTGCCCGATCGTCGGTGAGTTCGCCGGCATCATCCCGGATGACGACGGGCTTTGCGCGAAGCTGTCGTCCGAGTGCGAATCGCAGGACATCATGTACTACCAGATCTCTGGCTGCGACGACAAGAGCGAGGTGTACGAAGGTGAGTAGCAGGTGGACTGGCATTCCAGACTGTTCGCAGGTCCTAACACTTCGTTGCCTTGTTTTGCAGAGCGCGAGTACCGGTGCCTGGGCCAGTGGACCCACCGGAACATCGTGTACACCTACACCCAGCGCCGGGACGTTGGGACGTACGAGTGCTTCGTCGGCACGATGCTCTCCGATCGTCAGATCTTTATCAAGGAGGCGGGCGAGCACTGTCAGCGGGACGTGAATCCGCACCGGTTCGGGATGGAGCTGAACAAGGTGGCCCACTGCACCCAGCCGGAGGTGTTCAAGTCGTCCGCGCGGCCCACGCACAAGTACCTGGACGTAGCGAACCAACCGACGCCACGGCCCGCCACGTCCATCAACACCGACCGCGCTGGCGGTGGTAACAGTGCGATCAACGGCGGCAGCAGCGGCGATAGCGTATCTGGCGGCACCCACGGAACCCATTTCCACCAAAGTTCCTCGCCCTCCGTGGTGGTGCCGCCGTCGACGCCCTCGCCCCCGTCGTCCACGATACGAAGCAATGGTGGCGCGGCCGCCGGTGGCTCCGGCAGCCACAGCGGTAGTGGCAGTACCGGCAGCGGCAGCACCAGTAGCGGCAGTGGCAGCAGCAGCAGTGGTACGAGCGGAGCCAACCGTCCGCCCTACAGCACCAACACGAAACACGAACCGGCCTCGGTGAAACCGGGCACCGTCGGCTCCACGGCCGCCGCGCATGTACAGTCGCACCTTAACTATTTATTGTTAGCAACGATTATCTGTGTTATCCTAGGTCATAAGAAGTTTAGCTGTTAAACCAATTACCAATCAAGCGAAAGAGAAAGGCATACAAATTAAAGACCGAAACCGAAACATCCTACTGAAAACCCTGTGTCGTGCCTCTGTTCCATCACGGATCGCTACGCTGTGATTCAAAGTACGCACGGTACTGCAGCATTCCGCTCTCGTTGATCTCGTCGTACTCCGGCATGAGTGCCTTGCAGCCTCCGTACCACGATGCCACACCCGGGAACCGGCCAAGATCGTAATGGACCGCTTCCAGTGACGAAACCGTCGCCACCAGGCTGTAGTCCGCGATGGTAACGTTCGGCCCGGCCGCGTACGAATTTTCCGACAAGTAGCGGTTCAGCGTGGCCACCGCTTCGTCGAGCTTCTCCATCTTGCCTGCGTCGGCCGGAGCGTTTTCAAAGTACAACGGGTAGTAGTAGTCCTCGAGGCGAGTCGCCAGCGTGCCGTGGTCGAAAAACAGCCGTTGGTTGATGATGGCGCGCGTTCGGGCGTCCTTCGGGTAGAGGCGACTGTTGGTGCGCCCGTACTTGTCCACCAGGTACACCAGTATGGCACGTGACTCCCACAGGGTCAGGTCGTTGTCGATCAGCGTCGGAACACAGTGGAACGGATTGAGCTGATAACGTTAGAAGGGGGAACGAAAAGTGTCACAACAGTGTCCAGTGCACAGTCAGACCATCGTCGAGGTCCTACCGCCGTGAAGCTCGGCTTCAGCTGCTCCTCGGTCATCAGATCAACGAAGCGTAGGTTCAGCTGCAGGTTAAGCGCTCTGGCCAGCAGCATAACCGAACGGCAGTAGGGCGATGCCGGGTGATAGTACAAGTCCATTTTAGGTCACCTCACACACAATGTTCACCGATCGATCACGTCACGCGACTGCGTGGTCACTGTCTTGGCCGGGTTTTGCACTGCACTCCCGACTATCGTTGGGGAACTCTTATCACTCCAGGATTACATCGTATCACTCGATGAGCCAAAGATATATCGATTATCGAAATGTCGCGTCACAGGCCGGCAGAGCGCAAACTCGACCGCCCTGCCGGTGCCGCCATATGGTGGCCAGTCCCGTGAGTCTACCGTTGATTGGTTTCCTCCTCGAGCCAGGTTTGGAACATGGCCACGGCACGCTCCGTTAGCTCGCTGTAGCCGGCGATCGCTTCCTTGCACCGTTCGTACCATCGGCGCACGTGATCGTACGGGCCGAGATCGAACTTTAGCACCACCAGCATGGACAGCGTGCAGACCAGCGAGTAGTCGGCAATGGTCAGGATGTCCCCGGCCAGGAAGGCGCTCTCGCGTAGAATGCCCTCCAGTACGGCTACCGCTTCTTCCAGCTTCTGCCGGTCCGCCGCGATCGGAGTGGACCGCTCCAGCACCACCGGCGTGTAGTACACGAAGATACACTTGTACAGGGTGCCACACTCGAAGAACAGCCTCTGGTTCACGATGGCTCGGCGGAGGGGGTCCGTCGGAGGGTAAAGGCCACTGCTACAGAGGGCAAACCGCTCGGCCAAGTAGATCAAAATGGCTCCCGGCTCGCAGATGGCCACACCGTCGACGACCAGCGTAGGCACCGTGTGCTGTGGGTTAATCTTCTTGAACTCCGCGTTCACGTAGTCCTTCCGGTGCACGTCGAGGCTGATGAGGTTGAACTTAAGCTGCAGCGACTCGCCGAGCAGCATAATGGCCCTCGACGGAGGCGACAGGATGTTGTAATACAGATCCATATCCGCCGGCCAAATGAGCTCGCTCGGAGCGGGTGCGCCTAAATTTATACGTCAATCGTTGCACCATGCGCGCCGTTGCCATGCATTGATGGATTACCCACGCTTTTCCGGGTGTGCGGCCGTTATTGTAGCACACTTTCGTAAATCGGAAACCACAAGGGACATCGGGAAACGGTAGACGTTCTTTGCTCACCGAACGCATATTCTGATTACTTTGATTGTACAATCAAGCACCGTACGCTTACTGTTATTCCCCGCACTGTAGCATGAATCCAATCAGTGCCGTGCGTTATCTCTGCCCATTTTGGGAATGATTTTTTTATGCATGCTTGATTATTGCTGCTACTTTTGTTTCGGTGCGATTCATGATAAGCGCTCGTCAGCGTTAGAGAGAATCGACGAGGATCTATTCCCAAATTCATAAATTGGCGCTCCGGAGTGCTGGTGATGGCAATTGTTCTAAGCGCTAATATACGAAAACGCATTGCTAACGCTGCGCTTTGGGGAGACCATGGCGATAAATAAGTAACATAACTATTATTTAGATAAACTAAGGAAAATATCTATCTTGTATTCGAACAACCGAATGTGTCCTTTGCAGCTAATATGTATTTTCTCCGGTTTCAGAATATACGTTTGTACAGAATTCTACCTTGTGCCTGAATTTGTATGCCTTTTCGGTGTACAGTATGAGTAACTGAATATGTGTTTCATCTTGGAATCTTTACAGGTAATAAGTTTTGTCACCAGTTTCAGGTATACTTTTGTATAGAATTTTACCTTCTACCATTTTTATGCCGTTTCGATGCGCAGTATGGGTCTTTCTTTTAGGGCATATGCATTTTAAGGTAGTCGTTATAATGAAAGATGTATATATAGCACACCTTCCTGATCTGCAAAGCAGTTTCAACTCTTTTTCGGAACACTCAACATGGTTGTCATCAAGATTAAGGAAATTGTCGATCTGTTCGGGTTTACTCTTTCAGATAGTGTGAAAGATAATGTTGAGATTGCAATCAATTTCATTCTTGAAAAAGTTGGAGCAGTTAACCTCAATAAGCGAACGCTTACTGTTCGCATCAAATCTGTTCTTATGAAAGCAAAAAAGGCATACCATAAAGCTAATCGCAACAAGAAAGTGTTTGAACGTACTTGCGGAGGGTGGATAAACCGTGAGTTTGACATAGACGATTTCATCGATGTGAACGACGATAGTTCTGAGCGCCGATCGGTCAGCATGGAGCTATACAGCGACATTGTATCGCCACCGTGCCAGAGTGTTTTGCTTGTGGCGAAAAGATTGGGGCTTTCTCTGAAGCTGAAGAAGGTAGACTTCAACGATCCGGCTGATGTGGCCACTCTGACAAAGGTAAGTGAACGGGCGATTCGGCTCAACCGATAGTACGTCGCTGCAATGCTCAATCCCCTTTTAGCTCAATCCTCAACATACAATCCCCACACTCGTCGACGATGGGCACGTCATCTGGGAATCGTCCGCCATTATGATGTATCTGGTGGAGAATTATGCCACGGACGACACGCTCTACCCGAAGGACGCGAAGGTGCGTTCCGTCGTCAACCAGCAACTGTTCTTCGACAACGGCACGCTGTACAAAAACGTGCACGCCAACCTCGAAGCCGCCTTGGAGGGCAAAGAACCGACCGACGAGATGCGCGAGAAGCTCCGGAAGGCGCTCGATCTTGTGGAGCGATTTTTGACAGATCGATCGTATGCGGCGGCCGATCATTTTACCATTGCCGATGCGTGTATGCTTAGCAGCATCAATGCTCTCGGGTCGTTCAAGTACGGCCTGGAAGCCTACCCAGGCATCAGGGCATGGGTGGCCAGGGTTTCTGGAGAGTTTCCGGACTATGATGCGTTCTACAAGGAAATGCGCGAGAAGACTGATCAGTACATTGAGAATGCCAATTCTTCCAATCAAATAACACGGATTTAAAATGTGCCCAAACCCCAAAAATGAACCGATCAAAATCATTTCTCATCATATCAAGAACCTTATACAATCATGTCAGATGCAAATATAAGATTTGGCTCCCAGTGGTTAGATAGGTTTGACATGATAACCCAGTAAGGGGCAAAATAATGCATCGATGGTGGATGTTTTAATAACACCCCGGATCCAAGAGATTCAATATCGAATCGAACCTTGTCAGGGTCTTGACAATGTACGAAATAGCGCCTAAGGACATTAAAATTAGTTCAAATTCGTCCAAATTATGTAATGATGATTCTCTCGCTTACAAGCTTGCAGCTAAAAAAAGCTAACTTGCATTGTGGCCAAAGCGCTTATTTGCCATCGCAAAGCGCAAGCTCACGATAACCTAGATAAAAGTAAGAGATTGATTAAGATACACTATCTTTAGCTCTTGAATCACACATCGGTTAATGCTTTTGGTGCATTTATTTTGTTACTCTACTTAATAGGGTTACGCAGAAACTATAATTTTTGAATAAAACAGAATGGTATTATCAAAAACATGTTGACATGAAAGCATAGATATTAAAACAGTTGACATCAATAGAGTGAAGGAAATAGTAACATAAAATCATAAGTCAGTTCGGTTAAGATAGAGAACCAAAATTTGATCAACTTCTTCAAGAATTCGAAATGGCGGATCATCAAGCACTCGCAAAATCAACTATTTTACAACCAAACTTATTAACACATCGCGCTTTAATTCTCTACCAGTATTGAGAAAAGCAGTACAAACTAAACCACAATGTCAAATTTTGGTGAGCCCTTTAAGAAAAATACTCAAACTCCTTTGGTAAGTTAACGGTAAATTACTTTAGCCTTGTGTCTTTGGATAACTTTTAATATTATTTATTGTACATTTTATTGTTAAGCACGATTCGCACAGCTCTTCCATGTGCATTTACTATTCTTACGTACAAAACACGTATCGGCTACATTGCATCCGGCAAGTTAGTCAACTGGCATGTGCATTTTCTAACTTAACTAATATACCGGGGAAAAATTGCACTTTTCAACAGAAGGTTGCGATGAATCCAAAGCGATAAGCCACCGCTACAGAAAGCCAAAAATAATGTACGTTAATCGATAAATGCTAGTTAATCAGTAAGTGAGCTGATAAATGCTGATAAAAATACACTTTTCCGAATGCATCCAAATGAATTGGGAAGCGTTAGAAGTTTTGAAGTGAGAAGTGTTATGAATGGTTCAGTAGTAGTCGAAGTTTTTTATTAGAAGTACCAGTTTATTTGCAGTCTTTTGAGAAAACATTTTAACTCAAGTTTTCATTTGTTGCAAACCTAAATGATGACTAAAATATGTTTGTAACGATTATTTCAACTTTTTGGGATTGCGGTGGTGTTCCAAGTAAATTTATCGAACCATCAGTGTTGGTTTCTGAGCAGAAGTGGACATAAAGGCGATGCGTTTTCTCAAACTATTCATAAGAACCCACATAAAGCTTTGGTATATGAAGCATATATACGAGATTTAAAAGGCAAACCCTATCTTCAAACTGTCCGATCGTTTTGGCTAATATAGCGTTATCGAACTAATGCAATAAATCGACAAGCTTTCGTTAACTTTGTGTTTAGATCAATCAAAACACGGCGATACGGAATATCCCACTGCTGGGTGGTTCTAGCAATCGATCATTATACCGTTAAACACCAGGGTAATTACACGTTCGTTTATTTTATTAAACTGAATAAGAGTTGTTAAAACTTACTAACACATTGCAACTGAAATGTTGAAACAAAACAGCGTCGACGTGCCATACGACGGCCGTAAAATGGAATTATCTCGTTCAAAGTCCGCTTCCATCTGTGGATTAGTGCCTTCTCCTGCGGGAAGCCTATCTACGTTGAGTAAGAGCCATGACAATCTGCAAAGCGCCCGGTACAATTATCTACTAAGCGAGGCGCCGATAAATCCGTGCAGTTTTTGGCGGTTTCTAGGTGTGCTTTTCGCAACTATGAGTACAGCACAAACACGCCAACAATGAACCGATGTATCGCCAGGTGTAACCATGGTGCACTCAACCGTGGCTAACGGTTCACGGCTCAACACTAACGAAATGTGCATCACCAAATTAGGATCACCGGCACCTAAGAGCACTGATAACGCTAACGTAAGTTGCTAGAAGCTGTAATTAACTCTATCCCTGGTCTTTTCCACAACGAACAAGAGCAGGGGTCTTGATTTTACGTTGTTTATTTGTGACCCTTTTGTTGCATAACGCTAATCTTATCACGGCTCGAGCGCCAGTTTTCGGGATTCTAATAATAAAACAAACGTTTAGTGCTTTTTGCAAGCAATTTCATGAAATCAATTACCCAACATGGAGCGTTTAAATTTCCATACTATTCGTTGATCACCTTAAGATTTTTTGACCATTGCCTCGTTCAAAGGGCGCTCGTTGTCAAGCCTAAATAGAATATTATAAAATATTTAAATGTCGTCACTTGGTACCAGGTTAACGCCGACAAGAGGTTGCCACGGACCAAAGTTTGTTATCGGTGGTCGAAGTTCTACTTGCCTTTGATTTATGGTTCGCAAGGGGTGTAAGATTTCGCGAACTGTTCTTCTTTTCGCGACTTCATTGCGTTCAGGTACCCCATGAATGATTAAATAAGAAGACTCGCCGAGAGAATCGCGAAGAAGTTTGTGACGCTGCGTCGCTAATCGTGGCCGAAAGCCGAAAGTGCGTGCCGCCCGTTGATGTATCTCATAATTGCAACATCCGCCTGCGGATGAAGGCGTCTGGGTTTATCGATGGGCCAGACGCGTCATTGAGAGGATGAATCTTTGTCCGAATAATCTCGTCACTGTTCCATCCAACCGCCAGCTCCAGATACTGATACCTGGCGCTTTGGTAACCGGACCGAAACTGCTGCAATGAGACTGATCTTCTTACAATGGGACACGTCCAAACACGAGGAACTTATTTTATTTCGTTTTCTGCTATTATTTTATGCCATCTCTGTAGGAACGTTTAAAAGTAAGTGTACTTGCAAAACATTTACAGAAAATACTAAAGACTACAACGTTTCACTACAACGATCACTTCTTACCTTTATTTGGTCAGCGATCGTCAGTCAGTCGGGTTGGTTAATTTTACCGTGACTCGTTTGGTTAAATTTACACTTACCGAGCGAACGGACGCAAATCGGAGCACGGCCCTCGACACACCAATATCGGCAACCCCGACGCCGACGGTACTACCACGAGTGAGGGTCTCGCGAAAATATTACTCCTGTAGTGTAGCTTCTCGCGCATACCAACACACGGCTGCAACCTCTTCCTTCTCTGGCGCCGTCGTCCTCCGGGAACCCATGCCAACCGGCCATGCAGCAGCTGGTTCCCGTCTGTGGTGTCCGCATTGTACTCTAATCTATCGAATTAGGCACCCTATCGAGTTTGGGCGAATGCACCAGACTAGTGATAACACCTCCGTTCAACGCACCGTACCAATTCCCGGATCCCAGGGCTGGACCCATATCGCCGCCCCTCCCGCGACGCTGGCCTATCCCGTGACGAGGTTTAAATAGGAACGTCCAGCCAGTGCGAAACCATCAGTTTGAAACTGTCCATCGTCCAGTGTACTCGTCCCCGTCTGTCGGTAAGTATAGCGAGCCGGAACTCCCCGTTCGTTCAGAAATTAAATACTAAAGGAACGTCCGGAAGGTTCGTGTGCGACAAAAGCGTATACCGTGTGCTCGCCGTTAGCTAGTAGTGACCCTGCAGTGCAACAGGAAGTGGTAGTTACTTAGCATTCCGTTTTCGTTTCATCCCGTGCTCGGCGCAGCTTGCAACACTACCACCCAAAATGACCCTCAAGTCCGATGCCGTCTTCCAGCGCATTGCCAAGCGCATGGAAACGATTGACCCGAACAACCGCCAGGTGCAGCAGATTTACAAGTTCCACATCCAGCAGGGCGGCAAGACCGTCAAGACCTGGGTGCTCGACCTGAAGGCCTGCAAGCTGACCGAGGGGGAGGGCACCGCGGAGGCCACCCTTACCTTGGACGACGAGATCATGTTCGCCCTCGGCACCGGTGCCATGCCGGCCAAGGAGGCCCTGGCCCAGGACAAGCTGGACGTAGAGGGACAGGTTGAGCTGATCTTCCTGCTGGAGCCGTTCATCGCTTCACTGAAGTAGATGCGCCGTACGGGCAGCAAACAGAGCTTGGT